>NC_084895.1:14812500-15412500 GCF_958979055.1 Alnus glutinosa | reverse complement strand
GAGCATACTGCGCCCCATATGAGATGGCATGCAGAAGGCCGCACTAGGGATGGCGTATTGAGGCACCCGGCCGACGGTGAGGCATGGAGATCGTTCGACATTTTACATCCAAATTTTATGGCAGAGAGTAGAAACGTCCGGCTTGGTTTGACAGCAGATGGATTTAATCCATTTGGGAACATGAGCACATCTCACAGCACATGGCCCGTAATGCTTGTGCCGTACAATTTGCCACCTTGGATGTGCATGAAACAGTCATCCTTCATCCTTTCCTTGGTTATCCCTGGACCGAGCTCACCAGGTATGGATATTGATGTTTACCTTCAGCCATTGATTGATGAGTTGGTGGAACTGTGGAATGTAGGGGTACGAACATTCGATGCTTCAAAGAAGGAAAATTTTATTATGCGATCTCAGTTGATGTGGACGATAAACGACTTGCCAGCGTATGCAGATTTATCAGGTTGGCCTAACAGGGGTGCGAAGGCATGTCCTTGCTGTATGCAATCGACGCGTTCTATACGCTTAAAGAACGGGTGCAAATTTTGCTATATGGGGCACAGGAGATATCTGCCGCCTGAACATCTGTGGCGGCTTAACAGGAGGACATTTGACGGTACCGAAGAATTTGCCAGCGCACCGATTGTGCCATGCGGATACGAGGTTCTCCAACAGTTGGACGGAGTTGCGTTTGGAGATGAGACCGCGGGTAAGAAGAAGAAACGGAAGAAGCGGAAGAAGGGTGCAGGGAGTTCCGATGTTATATGGAAGAAGAAAAGTATATTTTTCAGATTGCCGTATTGGAAAGACAATTTGCTTCGGCACAATCTTGATGTTATGCACATAGAGAAAAATGTCATGGACAATATACTTGGCACTATTTTGGATATAAAAGGGAAAACGAAGGACAACTTGGCAGCTCGGCTGGACTTGCAAGAAATGGGGTTGAGACCTAAGTTGCATCCGTTCACGGCCGCCAACGGTAAAACGTATATTCCCGCTGCCTGTCACACAATGTCTAGAGAGGACAAAGAAAATTTTCTGAAGGTTCTTCGAAATGTTAGGGTCCCGGACGGATACGCTTCGAACATTTCACGATGTGTTCGGCTCAAGGACCGTACAATTTCTGGCTTGAAGAGCCATGATAGCCACATACTGATGCAACAGCTTCTTCCAATTGCACTGCGTAAGTCATTGCCTGATAAAGTGGTTAGACCTCTTGTGGAGATTTCTGCATTTTTTAGAGGCATATGCTCAACAAAGCTATCACAAGAAGATATGGACCGACTGCAGGGTGACGTCTGTATCACTTTGTGCAAGCTAGAACAGATATTCCCTCCAGGGTTTTTTACCAGCATGGTCCACTTGGTTGTGCATCTTGTGCGCGAGTGTAGACTAGGCGGACCCGTGCAGTATAGATGGATGTACCCGGCAGAGAGGTAAAATTCGGCGTAATATGTAAATAAATATTTTTATTTAATTGTAATCCTAATTGACGACAATTAAATTGTCGTGTATGTGTTTAAACCAGGAGTCTGGGGAATTTCAAAAATAATGTGCGCAATAAAGCAGCTCCTGAGGGGTGCATTGCGGAGGGGTACATAGCGACCGAGCTGGTAACGTTCTGTTCAAGGTATCTGAATAACGCACCAACATTCCACAACAGACCTCAGAGGAATCCTGATGGATCCAAGGGAGCGGGCACGCGTGTTACCATGAACCGGTTGATAATGCACCAGATTCATCGTTATATTGTGTTCAACTCTGAAGAGTTTCACAATTTGCGGACGTAAGTAGTCCTAACCTTATATTTAGCAGAATTCGAGTAAAAGTATTAATAACAATTATTACATAATTGTATACGCTGAATGTAGGATGCACAAAGACGCGCTTAGGCGATCATGCACTAGGGGTCGCATTACGGAGGCTCTTATTGAAGCACAACATCATGAGCAGTTCTGCGAATGGTACCGTGCATATGTAAGGAAATAGTTGTAAATTTTAAATTGGATAAATTTATGCGGGTTCAGGATTATAACCCAATGTGATGTTTACTATTTGTAATTAAAACATAGGTCGATGGCCTGGACGATCAACGTAGGGAGGAATTGGGCCACAAGTTGGTTATGCGTTGTAGAGGGCTAAAGGAGACAGCGGTGAAGTACAACAGGTACGTGGTAAATGGAAAATTATTTCGCACGCTTGCTCATGATGTGGGAAGGAGGACTCAGAATAGCGGCGTCTGTGTTCCTACCGTTGAAGGCGAAACGTACTACGGACAGTTAACCGATATATTTGAGGTCGAGTACTATGACAGGACTACGTACGTCTTATTTAAGTGCAATTGGGCAGACCCCACAATGGACAGAGGATTCACAATAGACGAGTATGGCCTAGTGTTTGTCAACTTCAATCACCTCGTCCACAGGGGAGAACAGATTCAGGACGAGCCGTACGTGCTTACATCTCAGGTGGATCAAGTATTCTACGTAGAAGATGGAAGGAACCCAAATTGGGTTTGTGCGGTTAGGACCAAACCGCGCAACGTGTACGACGTTGGACAGGGGGATGGGAGTAATGAGGATGGTACAACCTACCATGAGTGCGTACCGCTCGTACTAGCCACTGCTGACCTACCAGATACGAATGACGAATTCGAGTACGACAGGCCCGACGTAGATCCTATTGAAGCTCCCGTGATACAATGATTGATGTATTTGTTGTGAGTATAATTAGCTTGAACTCAATACACTTGACTGATATATATATTGCTTGTACAATTCGCTTGTACTGAATACAAATTTTTATTAATTGTATAAATTTCGCTGTTCTTTAGTATGTTCATTAAAAATATATTAAAAAAACATATTCTAATTAATTTGTCTGCATTTGTTCGCAGGTATTGATGGACCAGAGACCCCCTCATTATGCGTATCGGGCACCTAGCCCACCCGTGCCCCCCATGACCACGCCCACTGTTTCGACGTCATTGTATTCTGCAGCGTGGCCACACCACCCAGACGGGCCTTATAGACCATTGTTGCCGGGTACGGTGGCCGTGCCCACGTCAGATCACGGACAGAGCAGCACAGCTGGACCTTGCAGCTCTCCATTGTCGGAGCTGCCGACATTATCTCAGATAGGGTTCACCCAACCGGGTAACGCATATCGATGGTGGCTGCGAGAAGGGATGGGGTCACAGGGTTATGCGCCGTACTTTCCGTATACGTATAGTGGACCTATGACGTGTAACCCTGATAGTGAGACGCAGGATGTAGGATTTCCACTGTCACAGACCGGGGAGATGCAGATGCCGGCTATGGGGTTGGGACAGATACCGGCACAGGCGGCGATGCCTGGCCAGATTTTGGGGCCGAGACAGATGCCAGCATCGGGGGCGAGTCAGGGCCCGGGCCCGAGACAGATGCCAGCATCGGGGGCGAGTCAGGGCCCGGGGCCGAGACGGATGCCAGCATCGGGGGCGAGTCAGGGCCCGAGGCATGTAGAGAGCCAGATGCCTTTATCTGGTGAGAGCCAGATGCCACTTTCCGGTGAGAGTCAGATGCCACTTTCCGGTGAGAGTCAGATGCCACTTTCCGGTGAGAGTCAGATGCCAGATGTGGGGGGGAGCCAGAGTACCCATGAGGAGGACGTTGCGATGTTGGGTACCGATCAGTTGGCCCCCGGTAGTCCCCAGGATATGGATTCAGATGATGATCAGCAGAATCCACAAGCCGGAGGGGTTGGGGAGGAGGTTGCGGGCGACCCAGCGACCCAGCACATACGGATTGAGCAGATTCGGTTGATGGGTAAGTACATATTTAGACATCCTTAAAACTCATATTCTCTTACCAAATTTTTGTTTTTTTTGTTTTGGTTTTTAAATAAATAAATATTTGATTAGAAATTGTTTATATATATATATATATGTTCTTTAATCTTATGATTAAATTTTTAACATTAATGTTGAATATTTCTTTCATTAGGGTACAACCCAGACGGGACCATTTATTATGAGGTGATTGACGACCCAGCGAGAAACTGGGTCCTCCCGAGGGGTAAGAAGGTTGTATTGCAGTACAATGCTGCTATACAACCTGTAGGACGGGCCTGCAATCGATTTCGGCGGGCTGAGGGCAAGATGATCAGGAGTGGGTCCTACATACACATGCGGGACGAATGGGCGAAGGTAAATAGGCAGATTAAGCAGGCAATGTGGGACGCGCTGATGGTATGTCTATGAATATAATTTAATTATTTATTTGAATTAAACTTGAGATTAATGTATTTCTTGAAGTTTTTAAACCTATAAAAATGTGTTGAATGTGCAGGAGGAGTTCTATGTACCTGTATCAGTAGACGCGCGCAGGGCACAACAGGAGGCTTTATGTGATATTGGCCGTAAGCACCGCTCGTGGAAGTCGAGGTTCAAAACCAAACTACGTATTAGAGACGGTGACACGCCCGAGATTATCCGTGCGAGAATGCCAGACAATTTTTTTGGCAACTATGACGCAGAAGATGTAGAGTTCCTGCTGAGAGATTGGTGCCGTGAGCAAAAAATCGTATGTAAGCCAAGAAAATGTTGTGGTTTTTTAATAACAGTTTATTTAATTTTAGTTTTAATTTAAGTGTGTCAATGCTTACATTTTTATTTTCATGTTAAATGCGTAGGCAACCTCTGAACGGATGAAGAGGCTGCGTGAGCAGAATGACCTTCCTCATTGTACGGGATCTAAAAGTTATGCCAGATTTAATCACGAGGAGGTATGAAAATATATATGTTTATGTTATATATATTTGTTGATAATTGTTTTTATTTTTATTTATACTATTTTTATCGCTATCTGTTTCTTATATATGTCAACTGCATGACGACAGACATGTACATCTGGCACGCCCCCCACTCGCGCCGCGTCGTTCGTGAAGACCCACACAAGGAAGGACGGCACTCACGTGAACGAACGTACACGGGTCCTATGCGTATGCTACTGATTTAATTTACTATTATTTTTAAAATTATGTGTGATTTGTCATTATTCAATATATGACTTGTTCATGTTGACGACGTACAGGAGAGGATGACGCAGAGTTTATCCAGTGATCCAGCCGCCACGCAAAGCGTCTCCGCAGACACGGTGCGTTGGGCACCGAACGACGCTTACGAACAGGCGGTTGGGAGGCCTGAGTATGCAGGGAGGGTTCGGCAGGTTGGGCCGAACGTCACACCTGTTCGGGGGACATGTTTCTCATATAGGCCTCGGTCACAAGGGGGACCATCTCAGGGCACGTCTCGGGATTGGGCCGAAAACACTCGGAAGATGGAAGAGATGCAAGCGGAGCTACAGGCTGAGCGAGCGAGGAATGACCTGTTGGAGCAGCGCCTGCGACAGGTTGAGGTCTTCATGTCCTCCATGGGAGCATCAGCACCATGTCTTGGTACGCCTTCACCTGCACACGTAGGTAGTACGTCGTCTGTTAGTAGTGCATCTGCAGGTATGATTTATACTGTGTGTAGGAAAAAATTAATTTCAATTTATTTTAATTACCCCTTTAATTTTGCAAGTAATATTATATACTTTAATTGTCTATATGATTTGCAGGTAATTCGACAACGGTTGGTACGTTGTCGCCTGTTGGACGACGGCTGACCCAGCATTCCATTGTCGCTACACCTTCGCCCGCTACACCATTCCTTGCTCAGCAATCGCCGGTTGGCGATAACACGCCTGGGACGGTACCTCCTCATTCGCAGGGACGCCCTTCAGATTTGTAGATATTTTGTGTAATTAATTTTTATGTGTAAATATTTGCTTAGTTAACGAATACGTTATTAACTTATGATTTGTGTAATATTATTTTGTGTAGTTTTTCTGTAAAATCAATATTTTGTTATTTGTGGTCGGAAATAATAAAATTTGAAATAACTATTAAAATTATTATACCAAATAATTTTAAATAACCAATACCAAAACTAAATTGAAGAAAAAAAATCCAAATTGGGTTTTTTATTTAATTAAATTTTTAATTTAATTAATTAATCGTATTTTTAATTTAATTTAAAAATACAATTAAATAATTAAATTAAAATTTTATTTAAATGAAAAATTCGATTTGGATTTTTTTTAAAAAAATATAACCAATTTGACACGTGTATCTAAATACACGTGTCAAAACAAGTTGACACGTGTATTGAGATACACGTGTCAAATTTGACACGTGTATCTCAATACACGTGTCAAAGTGTTTTGACACGAGTATTTAAAATACTCGTGTCAAACGGTTTGACACGTGTATCTTAATACACGTGTCAAAACACTTTGACACGTGTATTGAGATACACGTGTCAAATTTGACACGTGTATCTCAATACACGTGTCAACTTGTACACTTAATGTCGTGCACATTTGACACGCGTCTTACGCGTGTCAAAGTGCACGTGTCTAAATGTTTGACACGTGTACAGCACTGTACACGTGTCAAAATGCACGTGTCAAAGTGCATACATTTTTGTAGTGATTAGGCAGTATTTTCTTTTATATATATATATATATATATATATATATATATATGTACGTGTATACATTGAACTTGATGGTTTATGATCACGGAATTAAAATCCATTCCCTTGGATTAAAGATTCATAAACGACAAGCTATACCAATGGACGCGCGTGCATGAATTATTATTATATGTACATGTACGAGAATTTTGATCTTTAGATGAAAAGTCGTCGGTAATAACTTTTAACGACGACCGATCATTATTAATAGGCCATCGATCGCATGTTGCTTTATCGAGAAAGGTCATCAATGACGAAACTAATGCCGTCACTGATAATATTAGGAATCGTCACTGATAATACTAGGTGATTTATTCATATTGCATGGCCCATGAAAAGGAAGAAAATGAAAAATATAGAAAGAAAAAAACTAGCTCAAAAACTATAGGATTTTAATTCTTAAATCACTACTTATCCTAAAAGCTTAAACTGATATGAAGAAGTAAATTTATTTACTTAATCAATAATTTAGCACTCTCCCTCACGTGTGAATTCAAACTATATTCCTTTTAATAAGTGAGGTCCAACACATGAAATATTTAATTGAAATTGGGTAAATTAAATGACGGAGTCAACGTTCGAACTCAAGACCTTTGGCTCTGATACCGTTTTAAATTTTTATCCCAAAAGCTTAAGCTAATAGGAAGAGGTAAATTTAATCACTTAATCAATACTTTAATTAACATTAAGAGCAAACTATAAGGTACTTTTGATCTAGCTCAGAAACAATTAATTTCCTTTTTTTTTTTCATTTGGATTTATAACACGCACGTACTAGAGAGGCAGATTATGTTTAATTTATAAATATTATTATTATTATTATTATTATATATAGTCTCCTTAATTCTTTTAGGGTGTTGTATCTGTAACCAGTTTTTTTTTTTTTAAAACAAAAAAAAAAAAAAAAAACAAAACAAAACAAAACAAAATTTAGTGTCGATACAATTTTGTCAGAAAAATTCTAAATATAGGAAGTAGCAAGTTCAACAATTAGACAGCTTGAACTAATTAATTAGTGGCTAAAAATGCTCCAAAGATTAATGTATATTTCTTTACATGATGATCAACGTCATCCTATCCGATAACAAATTAAGGCTTAAATATTAAATAATATTCACATCTTTAGATTCGATGGAAACAAAATTTGCTATCTGCATGCTTCATATATATATATATATATATATATATATATATATATATGGTTTCAATTAGCTTGACCATTTCTAAACTTGCTTACTTAAATTAAGAGTACGTATATATATGCTGGCCGGCCTACCTGATTTTTTTTTTTTCTTTTTCTAATCAGGCCTACCTGATCTTGCTTATTTATTAATCAGATCTAGAGTTACACAGAACAAAGATGAGGAGGCTCTGGTCGGTCATTTAAAAATAAAAAATAAAAAAGCATTCTATTTGTTTCGACGTAAAATATTTTTTAAAAATTTATTTATTTACTTATTTTAGTGTTTGGAGCAATGTTTTATTTTTTTAAGAATTTCTCTCGTGCTGGTTCGATGATGATCGATCTCTAACAATATATGACTTTTTTTGGTGTATATATATATATTCTTGCTAGCTAGGAGAATTTGTTGCACGCCGCATGTGGTTAGCAGGTAATTGAAAAGCAGGCCTCTCTTGCAATATTTGACCGTTAGGCTTATATTGACTGCATGCTGGTGTCTACCTGCTTTAGAAATTAAGAGAACTCTAAAATGTTTGGCAGAAAGAGCAAGAATGTTGCAAACGTGTATTAATCTGATTCTAAAATTATTGTTTCCACATAAATTTTCTTCTTCTTCTTCTTTTTTTTTTTTTTTTTTTTTTTGAAAAATGTTTTCAGTGGACATTATTAATTTTTGAAAAAAATGTAGCTATTTTTTTTGCAACTATGAAAATGGTTCAAAAAATATTTCTCAGTATTTGGTTCGTATAAAAAATTGTCCAATAATTCTTGGGTATATATGTTTGGCAAATATTTGTGTAGAACAGAGTAGTGGGTTATTAATTTTAAAATTAGTAAAAAGTGATGATGCGATATAAAGTAAAAAGAATTTGTATAGAAAAGTGAAAAAGTTTTGTACTGTAGTGAAATTTTTTTATTTGAATAGTAATAAAAAATTATTTATGTAATATAAAAAGTTGAAAAAGTTGAAATATTTTGATGTTGATTGTTATTAACCAAAAAAAAAAAAAAAGTCATAGCACTATCCTGTACAAGCAAAGGCACTGCCAAACAACGCCCTTATATTTTCATATAATTGATCGAAGGAGTTGCGAGGGAAAGAGAGAGACCATGAAAAGCAGCTGCAAATTAAATGAAGAAAGTGTGTGAAATCATAAAAGGCCTTCCATGTAGTAGAATTGAGATCCAGTATAATTTCAAGCCCATGCTGCTTTGGGAATGCATTTGTGAAAAAGCCCTTGTGATGCCTATCTGGCCGGGAAGGTATTCAAGCAGTTCTAGATTTGCTCGGACAAATAGACCTCATAAGGTATCCTAGTACAATTGCTTCCACGGGAGTGTGAGAGTGTTCAAAAATTGTTTACGCAAATAAAAACGTAAACTCTTTTCTCTGCTAGCCAATTGAAAACATTTTGGGGTAATTACATTTTTCCCCCATCAACTACCAGCCATTGTCAACATGGCCCCATGAACTGACACTTCGACCAAAAGAGAGCATCCAACTACCAACTTTACATACTTTGTCCCATTCCGTCAATTTAATTCGTAAAAATACTTAAATACCCTAACTCAAATTCAAAAATGACATAAATGCCCTTAACTTTTTTAAACATATTAATTTTAATATTTTTTTATTAATTACTGTTGGACGGCATTTTGGTCTTTAAACCAAAATTAACGCCCAAAAATGGAATATTCCGTCCAAATTAACGGGATTCCCTGATGAAGGAGGGCAAAGTATGTAAAGTTGGTAGTTAGATGCTCTCTTTTGGTCGAGGTGTCAGTTCATAGGGGCATGTAATGGCTGATAGTTGATGGGGGAAAAAGGTAATTACCCCAAACATTTTTAAATTGATCAATTTTTATTTTTATTTTTTTTCCGGTGAAACAGTCAAAAATAAGAAAAAAGCTTTTAATTTGATACCTGTTCATCGTGTCCTTTCCTTATCGTCGAAATTTTGGCTGAAATTAGTTGCTATATAAATAACCAAATTAAAGCCGATACTATATCAAAAAAAAAAAAAAAACCAAAAAACTAAACAAAATTAAAGCCGATATATATATATATATATATATATATATATATATATATATATATATATATATATATATATATATATATATATATATATATATATATATATATAGCCCTGTTTATAAATTCTCCCACCACTTCTCTCCCTCTCTGTGCACTGTACACTGTCCTTGTGCACAGTGCGCAAGCCAGAAAAGTACACCTCTAAAAGAAAATAGATTTTTTACTTTCTCATTTTACCCATAACAAAAATAAAAAATAAAAAGCTATGAAGTGAGGAAATACGCATCTTGACAAGGGTAAAAAATGAAAAAAAAAAAAAAAAAAAAAAAAAAATGGTTCATTCTGTAGCACATCATGTATACGCACATTTCTGACAATAAATTTTTTACTTTTTCCGCTTTACCCCCGGCAAGAAAAAAATGAAAAGCGTTGAAGTGAAGAAATATGCGTCTTTTCAAGGGTAAAAAATGGAAGAAAAAAAAGGGTATAGCTCTAAAAAAAAAAAAAAAATCACTTTTCCATTTTACTCCTGACAAGAAAAAAATGAAAGACATTGAATTGAGGAAATACGCATCTTGACAGGAAAAAAAAAAAAAAAAAAAAAAAAATCATTTGAAGGCGCATCATGTATACACACATTCTTGACAATAGATTTTTCACTTTCCTGCTTTACTCCTAACAAGAAAAAAATGAAAAGCATTGAAGTGAAGAAATATGCGTCTTGCAATGGGTAAAAAATAGAAAGAAAGAAGATGAAGAAAAAAAATTAAAAAAAAAAAAAAGAAAAAAAAAAAAGAGGAAGAATTTTGTACATTCCGACCTGTAAAGTGCGCAAAGAGAGAAAAAAGTGGGTGGAGTAATTTTCAATCATGGCCTTAGTCTATAAATAGATTCCAAGTAAAAAAATTTCAAACACGGCCTTAGTCTATTGATAGATTCTCCGTACCTACCCTTAACAAAAATAGTCAAAGAAAGTACGCGTCCCAGAGAATCAGCAGTACAGGTTCATCGCATGCTGTGTGAGATATATGATGGGTTTTAAAAAATAGCCAATCTCTGGTGGTGGCTACCGGGCCACCCCAATTTTATTTTTCTTGAAAAAAAAAAATATATGATGGGTTTTAAAAAATATTAAAATAAGAAAAATTGCAACAAAGGAAAAAAGAAAGCTTTGCCAAAAGCTGCATCTTGTCTAGAAACGTCAGGTCGAATTCACGCATCATCATCACCTTGAAATCTAAATTACGTTCAAACTTTATTCAAGTAGCTCGTGGGTTTTATTCAACTTGGTTCCGGGTTTGGGTTTTTGAATAAAAATCCGATTCGAATATTGAATATTCATTCGAACAAAACGCACCACATTCTTAGTCAACCCCAACTCCATTTATTCTATTTTATAAATAATACAAGCATGAATGAAAATGTCAAACAATTCATTCACAATTAAAATGTAGAGAATAATCCTACTTTTCACACTTATTTTATATCGATTGATGTGATATTTTTAATTTTTTTTTTCTTGTAAGTAATTGTCAAGAAAAACCACTTAAAATACGTCATCTTAGCCGGTGTGAAGAGTAACATTTATCACCTATTTATCACCTAAAATGTATGTCACGTCAACGTCAGTAAGTGTGAAATAAATGTGAAAAGTAGCATTACTCAAATATAATAAGACCAATGCAACATGTATGCAAGTTCAAATTAAAAAAATCAATTCCAATATAACTTAAGAGAAATGCTAGAACATCTATTGTAGACTAGTTGTAGTCATTCTCGTGTCTTTCTGTACGAACTTAGCACAGAAGAAAAGATGAATAGAGAGAGAACTGGTTTCAAGCTGTAGTTTTTTTATTATTATTATTAAAAAAAAAGAATGCAAAATCAACTCAGAAAAACACAATAAATACCACAATAAATGCTCTACCATTTCTCATAACTTAAAAGATCAAGTGCTAATTTATTCGGGCTACAGAGTTATATATAACAATCAAAGAAGAAGAAAAAGATGATTGATCTAAATTTTTTTTTTCTAATTGAAAATAAATATTGCTAGTGGGAAATAGGCCGGGTTGGTTGAGCAAGGAACTGTTTGGTGATAGTGGAAAGTGCTAAGTAATTTCATAGAGAGATTTGACATATATAATTAGGGCATGATTTCGTTGACAAACTATAGTCAGCAATTATTCGTCTTAATCTTAATGTGATTACATGTAAACATATATTCGTACGTGTAGTCCTTTTCTACAACTAAAATAAGCTTAATTTACCCAGAGAACAAGAAACTTAAGTCATGATAAAATAAATGGAAAATGTTAGATTAAAACACCAATATAACAACTGCACAATAACCCCTCACATGAAGGTGAGTCCCACACACTAGGACCTACCATCATATGAGGGGTTGTTGTGCAGTTGTTGTGATGGTGTAGTGTAAGAATGAAATCCCAAAATAAATTACGTTGTCATTATCTTTTGATCTGATTTTTTGAGTAAATAAATAGCATGATAATTGAACATAATTAAAACAAGAGATATGTTAGTTGCACAACAATTTTGTACAACAATTACACAATAATGCTGACGTGTCCAGCATTTTTATTTTTTTATTTTTTATTTTTTAAAAAAAAAATTGCTGAACAGATTAACATTATTATGTAATAGTTGTACAAATATCATCTCTCTTCAAACAAAACAAAAAATATATAGGATGCTGTTGAACTTCATAAATTCATTTTTTTTATGCCCCTTTTTTAGTTTTTCCATAAATTATACTTGAGATTTTATACCCAAAATAAGTGCAAAACATTCGTGTTAGAATATAAATGATTAATTAATTCATCTCTTCTTATTAATTTAAGTTTTTGTTGTAATTAATGATTTGACATGGTATCAAAGTATAAATAAGAAGATCACTGGAGAATTAAAATGCTCGAATTAATATGTTGAGGAGATCACGTTCAATCTATAAAGCTTTGTCAATTTCAAACTTTTTAATACCCGGAATAAAAAAAAGATAGACGAAAATAGGATTAAAAGACATGAAAAATAAAATAGATTGAAAAACTAAAAATAAATTCAAAATTCAACACTGCTGAGTCAGTAAACCATGTTATCAGGCTTATGCTAAATTTGATTTTACTTAATACTTCACAATGTTTGAAAATTGGAATCCAGATGATTTAGGGTCTATGTCATGGGTATGAGTAGATTTGATTAATCGTTAATTAATTTGATGTTTTAGGACTAATTAATTTCATGACTTTAATCTACAAGACTACAAGAAGTAATTTGGAAGGCATAAGTAAATATATACTAATTAATTAAGTCGATTTCAAATTAGATGAAGCATCATTCTTGTTCAACCAGTTCAACCTTGGCACATCTTATATTAATGTTTTCTTTTTCTTTTCTTTTCTTTTAGTGTAAATCAAAATAGAAATACCTCCAATCAATCATGACATATATAACCGAATCACGTAAGATAACAATATTTTGACTATATTACAGTGTTTTTCAAGGGTTTTGATCTCTTGACCTCAGCTATATATAATATAGGAGAAAAATCATTTAATTTCGCTAAATTTTCATCTCATTTGTAATTTCCTTTCTAAACTTCAAAAATTCTCAATATACTGTATCAATTTTTTAATTTTACCATTCCGTTAAGATTTTCCGGTATATTCTAATGGAGAGATGTCCAAATTTTCAAAATATCCCTGTTTTTTATAAAAAAAAAAAAAATAAAAGTAAAAAAGAAAATAGAAATTGCAAGGATGTATGTGCGTTGGTTTGAATTTAATGAAATTGTAAAAATACTCACGCTTAAATTTTATATTTTTTTATAAAAAACATAATAGTATTTTGAGAATTTTGATAGGATTTAACGAAATATTCACACAAATGAGTGAAATTAAAAAATAAAAAAATAAAAAATAAAAGTTTTTGAAGTTTCAGAAATTAATTACAAAAAGGGCCACAATTTAAAAGAGTTAAGTGAAATTTTCAATAATATATGATCTGGATTTTTACAGTACCCCTTCAAATCCGAAAGATAAACACAAACACTAATTATTATAAACAAACAAATTAAGAATGTGAAGAAAAGATTAAACAAATAAATAAAGGAATTACTTGCTGATATTGGCTTTGACCAAATTAAGACAGACAGCAGCTTTGGCATAATCAAAAGAACCACTGCAGTTAAAAAGCAGGGAAAAGGAAAAGAAAAAGAAAAGGAAAAGGAGCTTACGTTCATCAACATCCTCATCGTCACGTACATCATTAGTATGACCATCACCTGCCCTTTTGACTTAATGACTTGTACTAATTAAATCTAGCGATGAGTTTGGTTTTCATGATCATTCAAAACACGGTACCGCCAAAACCGTGGATGCATGGTAGATCACCGATACCATACATTGCTTTTTGGACAATAAACGTGTGACCAACTTCATTACATTTTTTCTTCCTTCTCTTTTTTTTTTTTTTTAATTAAAAAATTAACAATTAACCCGGCACTCAAAATGACTTTCATTTTTTATATCACATCATATATATTTATACATATATATAAAAAGGGAAATGTCCACCCAATTAACAATGCCTCTATAAGATCATAAGGGATAGATCAATCGGTTGAGAATCACGTCTCATGAAGCAGAGGTCATAAAGTAGAGGTTATTAGTTTGAATTCTCTTCCCCCTCTTGTGTGGACATGTCAAAAAAAACATGTCCCCTTAAACTTTTAGTTGGGAAAATGTCCCATAAACTACTAAAAATTGTCAATGTCCCCCAATGACTAAAATACCCTTAATAAAATAAAAATTAAAGATTCTAAAAATTATATATATATATATATATATATATATATATATATATATATATATATATATATATATATATATATATATATATAATAAAAATAAAAACTAAAATTAAAAATTAAAAAAAAATGAGAAACCAAGGGTGGAAATTTAAAATTTTTTTCCTTTTTTTTAAAAGAAGAAATTAAAATTAAAATTTTTGTTTTGTTTTTTCTTTTTGTTTTCAAATTTATTGGGGGTATTTTTTGTCTTGTGAAAGAAAAAGAGGGTTATTTTAGTCTTTTGGCTGACCCTGGTGGCCTGGTGATATTGAAAAAAAAATAAAAAATCTCTGCAAAATAGAAACAACGCAAAGAAGTTTCCACGTCAGCCGGACGTGTTTTTTGGCGCAATGTTATGCGAGGTACTGGGCATCTGGCTACTAGAGAAATGATTCTCGTACACAAAACTTACAACAACGATACAACAGGCTTACGTGGAAAGTGGGTTTAAACGTTTTTTTCATTTTTTTTTTTTTCCGTCAAAACCAGTTGGAGGGGAAATGAAATTTCATTTCCCCCCACGCACCCGCCCTCTCTCTCTTTGAATTCTCTCCGCACAGTCCTCGTCCTAAATCCGGCGTCCGGCGTCCCTCTCCGGTCCTTCACTGAAGTTATCCTCCTCCGTCCGTCGGAGACCGCCGCCCGCAACCCCTCTCTCTCTCTCTGGCCGGATCTGCCTGCTCTGTCCATCGGAAACCACCGCCCGCAGCCCCTCTCTCTCTCTCTCTGGCCGGATCTGCCTCCTACACACCTCTCTCTCTCTTTCTCTCTCTGAAATTATTGTTTGAAAATACTGATTCGGTTTGCGGGGGAAAAAAATTCGGTCTGTTGTTTGTTGTTGGATGCTGTAACTGGTGTTAGTGATTTTGCTGGTTCTGATTGTTGGATGGTGTTGGTATTTTGCTTGGTTCTGATTCGGTTTTATGGGGAAAAAAAAAAAAAAAAAAAAAACTGAGATTTGTTTTGGTACAGTAGGTCTTTTGCTACATGTTGCAAGGGAGGGAGTTTTACTTTGTGGGTCGTTGAAAATCTGGGTATTTCAGGTGAATCTGGGTCTGTACAAGTTATTCTCATTTTGAATGCAAAAATGATATCACTTCTTCTCAATGGCTGTTGTGGATGCGAAATATTTTCTTGATAATTTTTGCATTGGATGCATAGATTTGCCTTCTATTTTACTACTTTTCAATGTTCATTGTGTTAGGATTTAAACGTCAATTAATATTATGGAGTTCTTGTTCCTTGTATGTTATGATATGCATTTTAGTCTTTACTGCCCTTGGTTAGAGACTTTTTATACCTTAGTTTTTAGAACCAATTCTGTAGCCTTGTCAAAACAAAAGTATTAATCTGTTGTCTGTTCCAGAAAAAAAAACAAAAAAGATTAAAATCTGATTTTGTAGATGTGGAAGCCTTTCAGAACCCAGATTTTTCTATGCAAATTTGTTCTAGCTTGTTTTTTGTTAAAATTTTCTAATTTGTATCATTTTCATCAGTTTTTTTTTTTTTTTTGGTAATTATCTCGAGTAAATTTATCTCCTTTCAATTAAGCAGTATGTATTTGGCTCAGGCTAGGATTGCTTTGATTGTTGATTTTTAACCCATGATTTGAGCTGATAGTGTCTTTGAATTAATGAATAATCTAAGACTTATCTGAATCTATTAAGTTATTGAGTTGGAATCTATGATCCAAAATAGGGTCATGCATATAGTGAAAGAATGAATATCCTTAACTTAGGACAACAAGTTAAGGGAAATTCCAAGGTAGATTAAGTAACACTAAAACAGAAACAGTTTCTCTTACCACAAAGTTTTTTCATCTCTTAAACAAAAAGAAAGAGAACAAGTGAATTGTTCATTCGAATCTAATATAATAAAAATTGAATTTGCTTTTGTTATACAGGTAGGTAGTCAAGACATTGGACTATGCCGAAAGTGTAAAATTGCAGTATCGCTCACTCGCCAAGGTTTCAGATGACCCATCCTTGAAGCCAATGTCAAGCAAGATGGCACCAAACTGGCTCTAGAGTTGCAGCATACCAAATGGAAATGTTGTATAACGCATACTTTACCAATATCCCACGCTTGAAATATTTTGTAACTCTATAGAGGAAAGAGGGTTCTTGTTTGTACTTGTATTGTTTCTTGCTTTTTGATAATGCTTGGTTGTTGACCTCGATTTGCAGAGAAATGCTTTACCAAAAGAAAAAAGAAAAGAACTTGGAGATTATGTATGGATGGAATCTCAAGTTGTAGTTTAGTCTGTCGGTGTGCTTCTTGTAGCAGTTTGAGTGTTCAGAACCTTGGTATGTTTGTTGTTGTTTTAGGCTGTTTGGTTTTTAGCCTTTCTGTTGTTGGTTGATGGTTAGGCATGTCTGTGTGGCTTGCATTGTTGGGTGAAAAAAATGTAACAAATATTCATGTTTTTCAACAGTGAATTGGCGAGATGTTAATTTGCTCATATTTGCTCAAATATGTTAATTTGCTTGTATTTTTCTTTTTCCCTTGAATATGATCTGCAGACAGTAACTTTGCGCCTCAGACAATAACTTTGTCTTGACAAATATTAGAATTCTAGTAATCCTTTGCTTGTTTTCTTGAACCCCTGCCCGCACAACTAATAAGAGAGCACAATCATGTCTTCAACTAATAAGGCTCTTAAGCCTCGTTTATTTGATTTTGCTTCCTGGAGTGATGTTGGCCTTCCACCTATTGACATTTATACACCTCTAAAAGCACCCTCTTCATAACGAACAAATACTTTTTTCAAACAAAATGCATAAAAATAGTATATGATCAGAAGCTACAGGTACAATATTCTCAACCACAATGTGTTTGCACGCAGAATATATGGCAGAAAACTACTCAGCCTTTATATTACACAACAATCAAATGAACCACTAATATCAATTTTTTTTTCTTTCCCATAGAAATCAGTAATTGTTAGTACAATCCAAAAATGGCAGTATGCTTGCCAATCTTGGCTACATATTGCTGTGATTCAGCTGCGACTTAACTATACAAATATATATACATTCAGCATCAAATATACATTCACATCAGCTGATACATAATGGAGTTAAGAGTTTCTTATGGGTTTTTCTGGATACCAAATGCACCAGCATCTTTCCTTTCTTGCAGAATCTTGATCCCTTGGGAACCAGCTTCTAGACTCATTGTCTGGCCCTCCAAGTTGATTTACTCCAGAACTTCAACAAATCTTTGATGAAGTTCTGGAGTCCACTTTAACCTGGGCTTTGCATCAGTGGACAAAACCAAATTCTCTTAAAAGATACCAAGCAATGCCTTCCAAGCAACTTGGGAAAAAATTCTGCCTTCAATTCATACGCTAGAGCTCAAAATGCCCATCAAATTGTACATAAAATATAAATTATGCGACTTAACTATACAAATATATATACATTCAGCATCAAATATACATTCACATCAAATATTTATCAAAATGCCCATCAAAATGTACGTCAAATATACATCAATATACACCCATCTTCAATGACAACAAAAATGTACATCAAATATCATTAACTATTACATTAGTCTCAACGTAAAAGTAATGACTTCATAGGAAGACGGATAATTGACAGTATAGCATCAGTAACTGGTTTCTTTGTTCTTGGGGCCAGGTTTTTTCACTACGTGCAGCTCAGAGACTGGAAACCTGAAAAATGAAATTGGTTTAGTACTACTACCTCTTTCAAAGCTAATTTGAGCAAGAATTAAAACAAGGCGGTAGAAATAAAGACACTAACCCTCCAAATGTATCGAGCTCTTTGGGGAAAACATCAAGATTGTCATCCCAGAGCATCTGCAGACAAATCATAGCTAGATTGTCATGCAAGAGGAAGAAAATTATAGGCAAGAAAATTAGAGTATAAGTGTCAAATGCATACTAGAAAACTTTGAACCACGACCTCATGCACAAACACATCTAGAAGCACCCAACATTACTCAACTACAATGGGGGTACAACCTATATAGTCATATGGTCGAAATTTCCCGGGAGAGAAAAAAAAAAATAAAAACCGAATTAGGTTGTACTAAATCAGAGTTTGAAGTATTAACAATTTCTTTAGTGAAACTCCTAAAGTTGGGTCATTAACAATTTCTTTAACAATTTCTTTAGTGAAACTCCTAAACAGGAATACTGACTTTTTTTTCTTTTTCTTTTTTTTTTTCCAGAATATTCTCTAATAGGTAAAGCATGGACCAAAGAATTTTGCCAATTCAATTTTTCCAAAAACAAAGAATTCATGCCATAACAACCTAGCCAAACAACAGAGAAAATCAAACAATAGAAAAATAAATAGCCATTCTTCTTATATAAAACATACATACAAAGAAGTAATATAAACAAAGCAATTATCAAAAGTCTTCATCTTCATGAACAATCTGACAATTGAAATTACTTTGGACAGAAGATAACAGAATATTGTTCAACAATCAGGGAATAGAAAACTACTACAAAATAACCGGTTAACGCATTTGCATTCCAAACCCAAAATTGCAGACAATGAAAAATTTAATGACATAGATAATTAGATATGCAATTAAACACAGCATCACCTCCAACTAATGCATAATAAACTAGATTGGTACACAGAATCTTTTATAAAGTAAAAAAAAACACACACACACACACATACACAAACAGAGTGAAGATGCCGACCCCACAATTCTAGATGGAAGGTTTTCCAGCCCAAGCCTGCTCCAATTTTGGCTGTCTTCAAACGGGTTGTAAATCCCACTCTTCTTGGAAAAGATTTGCTCACTGATAAATTTCATATATGCAATTTAATGGGTTTTGCTAATTTTTTAAAGGAAGAGGACGTTCCCCACCCCTTAAACGATGTCAAAAGGAAATTCATCAAACGTCTGTTTCACAAAAAAAAAAAAAACTTTAGAAAAACCTAACCTTGGCTCCGTCTCACTTGCCGGTGGAGATGGTGCCGCTGAAGGACGGCTGGAGACACACAGAGAGAGAGTTATAACCAGATCTTACCGCCGGTGAATAACGAACGAGTGGAGAGAGAGATGCGGGCCGGCAGAGAAGGACGGACTGCCGGCCGGAGAAGAGACAGAGAGAGATGCGTTAGGAGGGGAAATGCGATGCACAGAGAGAGACAGAGAGAGCGTCGCCGGAGAGTACCTTTTTTAGCGTCGACAGATACAGATCCGGCCGCCAAATCCGCCGGAAACAGAACGCCGGTGAAGGATGGCCAGGTGGAGGGTGGCCGACCACCAAGACAGAAGCCGACCGCCGAGAGGGTCGGTCATGACCGGTGAGTGAGCGAGCGAGCGGGAGACCAGCGGCGGTTTCGGACGGAGGAGACAGACCGCCAGTGAAGCGGCGCCAGGAAGGGGAAGACCAGCGGCGGCAACGGTAGTTGGAGAGAGAGAGAGAGAGAGAGAGAGAGAGAGAGAGAGAGAGAGAGAGAGCTGCGTTGGAGGGGAAATGAAAATTTCAATCCCCTCCAACCAGTTTTCAAACCCAAAAGAAAAGAAAAGAAAAAACAAAAATAATAAAAAATCACTTTCCACGTAGGCTGTTGTATCGTTGTTGTAAGTTTTGTGTACGAGTATCATTTCTCCTGGCTACTATGATTCCTCTTCAGGTACAACACATTTGTGTCTCTTTCTTCATATTTATTGAACTGGAATTATTCTAGTTTCCCTAGCTAGTTTAAAAAAAAAAAAAAAAAAAAAACTTTACTTACCAGCTAAGCATTACGGGTTTCACAATCATAACGTACATCGAATTATCAAAATTTTTAATTTTACTCATTTGGTAAGGATTTAGGATTTAATCAAACGTTGAACAGATGAAATATTTCTTATACTCTTTTAAAAAAAAATTTAAATATATTTTTTTTTTTTTTAAAAAAAAAAGTAATATATGCTAGAGGTCCTAAATCTTTTACTAAAAATTGATACTAAGATGACATAGAACTTATTCATTGGAGATGGAGTAATGTTATATATCATCCTTTTATCCTCTTTTTGTCCTCCTAAAATTGATGTGGCTCTTAAAATCACCATTGAATTTATAATAGATCATTATTATATTTTGATCCAATGGTGATTTTAATAGCCACATCAATTTTAGGAGGATAAAAAGAGGACAAGAGGATGATATGTAGCATTACTCTAAAGGCAAGAGTATTTGGACATTATGGCACTTTCCATTAAGATTTTTTTAAAAAAAATCTTAACTGATAAGTGAATTAAAATGGGCCGAAACATTGTATACTGACATTGATAATTTTGATAATTCAATATTATGATTGCAAAATCTGTGTACTTTGGGGGTAAGTAAAGATTTCAAAATGAAAAAAATCTTAGGACAAATATTTCTTCTTTGTATTTTGTCCTCTTTAAAAAGAGCCACAAATTCGGTATTGCGAGCCTTGTGCCAAATGGTAAAAAAAAAAAAAAAAAAAACTACATACTTTAATTTACTTCGGGGGAAAACAGTGATCACCATTTTAGTTCTTTCTACAGAGGGAGAGAGAGAGAGAGATTATTTTTTTTTTTCAAAAGCCAATTGTCAACAAGTAGTCCTTCTATAAAGTAAAGCATTATGGGGCACTGGTACTTCAGCTGCTTTTTTGGGAACCTCCATTCTAAGTGCCATCCCCTCGATCTCTTTCATCTTTATGCTTTTAAAATTTAAACAATTTCTTTTATGATCTTTTTGTTTCGATCAAAGCTAGTTATTGTTTTTGGATCCAAAAGTTGATCTTCTATTTTAAACTATCAATGAGTCGATCCCACCCTTTAACACTATATATTATTAGCCATTTAAATAAAGAAAACATAATCATTCCAATCTAAATACTGAAAGATTCAGATTCTTCCTCAACTTCTCAGTGACCAAATGGATCAAATAAATTAATCGTCTCCAAATTTCCTAATTATTTTTAAATAGCACCAGTAGAGAATTTCACTTTATATATATATATATATATATATATATATATATATATATATATGACTAGTTGAATGGCACTTGCAATGCACGTACTTGGTTCCCGGTGTTATATATCCTTATAATTGTTAACATTATAATTTTAATATTATACATCTATTATATTATAGAATAGGTTTAATATCTAGATTATTTGACAAAAATGTCCGTTCCCAATAGTATAGTCACAAAGCTTAGGTATAGTCACAAAGCTTAGAGTCGGTAGGCACTACCTTATAGGAACTACTACCAAGAGTAATTAGGAACTATAGGAAGAGCTTGACGAAGTTTGAGCTCCATCGTTGCTTTTCCCAATAGTCAAATCAGTGGACCTCTTAGTGACAGAATCAGAACAACCAAAGGTTTCCATATTACATGAATCCAACAATATATCTTCACGTTCTTCATACCCACTATCTTCAAGCCCCTTACCCCTGTTGACAGAAGAGAATCTAGTCTCCTCATCAACATTAAAATCTTCATGGATACAAATACCTCTCTCCTGTTAAAAAAAAATCAACATGAAACATGAAAGGAGTTTGGAGAGACCAATTAATGAAGGAAAAAGTTTATAGAGGCAGAAAATGATTCTAGAATAACCTCACCTCTGCTAAATGAAGATCTTGGGTTTCATCACCCTCAATTTCTCTAGCTATTCTTAAAGCTTTCTTTTCTAACTCATCCATATTAGGACCTCTCTCAAGTTTTGTTGTATAGATTTCCTCATCAAAGGTGCTTTTTACTCCAAGTTTTGTTGTACCGCATTTAATGACCTTGATAAATGCTCCAAGCTTTGCAGAGTTAAGCACACTAGGGCTAAAATAAAATCATCCACTTAAGTCACAGATCATCCACAGTGTTGGAGAAATAATCAGCTCCAAAGACACGTGGGCCTAAGGTAGTATTGGGGGCTGAGCCCATCGGGTTGTCCCGGCCAGATTAGACTTAAGTACAAGACCTTCCATTATCTCCAAAAAGCCGCATATCCCAAATATATCAAGATAGACTTCTATCCCATCAAATATGGGATAAGGTACCTAATAGAATGACATTAGCTAAAGAGAGTCATATCCAGTTTGGACTCTACTACCCAATTTGAATTCTATGAAGATAAGATTAAAGACTATGTGATCTAGGACTCGGACTCCTAATTAGATTATGCTCCAAGCACTCCAGTAGTTTCATAACTGTGAACTGTGAGTCTATAAATAAGACTACTACGTCAGGTATTTGAAACGGGCAAATTCTCTAAGCTTTAAGATTATTGATTCTCCATAGAAAGTCACGAATTAGAACTGACTTAGGCATCGAAGTGGGGGTGAGGTCGTGTAACGCCCCGCCTTTTACAAAAAGACGTAGGTGAAAATTTTTTGAATTTCACGTGACATTACGACATCATCAGAGTTATAAATTGGCAGCGGAGAAAATATATATATTTTTTTAATAACACATAAGAGCTTCTAACAAAATACTTCAAAATATATAGAAAGAGTGTAATTGAATAATTACACATTAAAATAGTATTTGTGCCATGTATGGCACAGATAATTTACAAACATTTTATACATACCAACAAAAATATAAACTAACAAAAATATAAATATTATTCTCCGAATATTATAATAATGGACTAAACATATAAGTCCACAAAAATGGGAGGCATCCTAGTCTCAGATACTGCCATCAAGATCACCTAAAGGTCTGGACAATCCTGATACTCCTCATCTTCATAACCTGTATTAATATATAATATAAAGAGAAATAATAATACAAAAATATCTAATGAGTCCACTGTTTTCAATAATAATATGATTGCTGATTTATTAGAAATAAAGAACACAATGCAATGACATAATAAAATGACAGTTTTATATGCAGAGTCTTATTTATTTAAGTAACAATTTTCTTATTGCCTTCATCACATGGAGACATAACTCCAGCATATAAAATTTAGGAAACGTAATTCTTGTCAAGCGTGTTATAAGAGACGTAACTCCCGTTTAGCGAGTGATAGGAGACGTAACTTCCGTTTAACGAGTTCTAAGGAGACGTCACTCTTCTAACAATTTATTATCTTTTTGGCACAGGCAGACGTTACTCCCTGTTCTGTAGGCAGACATAACTCCCTACTCTGTTGTTTATTAATATTTTTGGCTCAGGCAGACGTCACTCCCTGATCCGTTGGCAGACGTCACTCCCAACTTTGCTATAATTAAATTCATTAATTAAAATAACAAAATATGCAAATTTCAAATGCGCAACCAATTAAATAAAACAGAAATCATAATGTTATGGAAAATCAGCATCACCCTCAGTGAGTAAGAAATACTCACAGTTTTCTGCTACAAAGAAAGATCTACAGGAATAATGACTGCACAGTTATATACATTTGATAATATATTAGTATAAAATACTAAGAACCTATTTTAACATTTTATCACTTTCGACTTATAAATCACTTATCCCGATTTCTAATGTCGCTTAAATATTATAACGGCATAAAATAGGTTAATTATATATTACCACATACTTCGTATGGGCATTATTACCACATCCATTAATTAATGACTAAAATACCTTTAATTAAAAGGAGTATTACCACGGTATTAGCATTAAAAGCTTATATATATATTTGTACCAAATCGACATAGTGACTCCATTAATATAATTAATGAGTTTTATATTTTTTTAAAAAAAAACACAAGCGGTACAATATTAATAATCCTTATTTTAATCTTATAAAATTTAGGTGGAATAACGGCATTAGTGTTACTAATGCCTAAAAATACTTTTAGAATTTTTGGCGGCATAACAGCACTTTTGTAAAATATTACTTTTTATTCGGGCATCACAATGACGCGATTTATTACTTAAATGCGCCACTTGAAATACTCTGTTAAAACACAACTTAAAATGTTAGATACTTAAAATAATAAAAACTGTAAAATTACAAAATATTAAAACAAAGTTAATAACTTAGAAATTATATAAAGCAAATAAAAACCTTCAATTACATACTTACCAAGTATCTCAAACCATCCACACTAGAATTGGCCAAGTCAAAGGCAAAAGAGAGTTCATTTTCTTTATTTTATTTCTTTGCTTTTTGTCTATTCTTTTTGTGTATCCACCGAATTGCCCAAGGAGAGAAGAACTTGTTCTTTGTTTTTAGAAAAAGTGAGTAATATAAAACAAGAGAAAGATGACTTACGAGAGAGAAAGTGAGGTGGGTCCTAGAGTCTTCTTTTTCTTTTTCTTTCTTTTCTTTTCCATTATCTTTTATCAAAGTTGACTCAAGACTTTCCTCTTCTTCTTTATCTTATTAATTCTTTTACTGCAGGTGAAACCCGAGAAAGACAGTGCAGAGAAAGGGAGAGAAAGAGAGTCAGAGAGAGAGAGACTACCTTCTGTCTTCTGATCTTCTACTTGCTGCTGGACCCAAAACCGAGAGTGAGCCAGAGAGTTCAAATAGAGGGAGAGAAAAAGAAAAGAGTTGCAGAAAAATAATGAAGGAAGAAAGGAGAGAGCTTTGGAGAGAATTTTCTAGTTTTCCGCTTTGTTTTCTTTTCTACTTTTCTGGGCTACAAACCGTGAGCAAGAGAGGGAGAATTGCTGCTGGATCTAAAAGAAAAACTAAGAGAAAGAGAGAACCAGACTTCCTGCAGAGAGAAACAGGGAATGGGGAAGAAGGGAAGAGAGCTTCGGCTTTGTGTGTGCAAGACCCATTGCCCATGCTCTCTTTATATAGAAGACCTGAAAGGTGAGGATCATCCCAGCACAATTTTAATCTATGGACAGGAGCCTTGCAGGTGTTCAATGGCAGATTCAAAAATCAAAATCGACCGAATCACTTATCTCTAACGAACAAGAAGTTCAAATTCAACTAATCTAACTTAATCTATTAACTAAGCTACGGTTGTTTGTTTTTAGTTTTCCAATGACTTAAAAATGGACTGGGCTTAAACGTGAAGCCAGATGTGGGTTAGGCTGGGCTGTACGCGTTGGCTGGGCTTATGGAGAATTAAAATGGATGTGGGCTGGGCTGAATTCAAAACAATGGGCCCACATATTACTAATATTCAATTTTTGCCCAAATCAGGAGTGGTATATTTCACAAGTATTTTCGCACTCTAAACGGAGTCCAAAAATTATGAAATTCAGAGGGTAGCTAGAGGACTTTGAGACGAACGTTCTGGCTTTTGAATCGACCAAAACGGAGTTTATTTGACCCTGTTTCCATTTTTCCAAAGTTTAAGGTCCGTTTGAGTTTTTATCAAATTAAAACTATAAATACTTCTAAATGAATATTTATTTTCATAAATATTCATATTTATTCTTTTAAATTATTATTAGGTCTTAAATCATATTTTAAGATATTTTATTCAATATCTTAAAATACGGGGTATTACAGGTCGGCACCCCCGACGAGCTGTTTATTATTTTGTAGATTACGAGGAGAACGAATATCAAGGAAGGCGACGAATCACAAGGCAACACGTCACCGTACCGAAAACTGTACCAACAGTTTGGCGCCGTCTGTGGGAATGACAAATCGTTTCTTGCAAAAAAAAATAAATCCGCAACAGTGACTGCGTGATCAAATCAAGTCTGAAATCTCATATCGGAATCTAATAGCACCAAATTGGTGCTTACAATATACTAGATCTATGCTCAGAGGTAATGGATTTACATGAGTGTACAGTTGCAAATTCGTATGACTTGCTCTATGATGGGTCAATTTGTTTCTAAAAACAAATCAAAAAGAAAAGAAAAGACCAAGTGATGTATAAGGCTCCAGGTATTTTGTCCAAGTCAGACCTCCAACCTCCAGAAAATTCAACTGAAAAAGGAGAAGATGGTTAAAAAAAAAAAGGGGGAACCTACGGGTTTGCGTAAGTCTTGACTCGATTTGGTTCCTGCTTTCTTCTCTGAAGAAGCTAATGGGCACGAGATCAAAACCCTCGTCAATGGGAAGATCCAACAGGAGTTTGAAGCCAAATCTATTGCCAATGGACTGGTGCTAGAATATGTCCAAGAAGACAACCGGGCCTTGACTGCGACCCGCTGGAATCTAAAGCTAGATCCGAAACCACAGTGCCAGTGAGGGGATTAGAGTATCACCGCATGATTTTCCAGAGCTCATAGCGGAACCAAATCACAGCCAAGACTTTCCTAGCTACCGAGCCATGGTTGTCGAGGACGAACAGATCGTAGCCCAGGCCTTTCTTGTAAAAGGTTTGCATGGTGGTATCGGCAAGAGGCTCGACTATAATCGGATTTGATGATTGGAGATATTGGAATTGAATTTCTACAGAAGAATCTAGCGCACGAACCTGGCTGTGCTTCAAGGCAATCGTGAGGAAAGGCCCACGCGTTCATCACCCGATCTAAACCCAGGAGATACCGATTCATTAACCAGAACCTCACCATGATCAAATTTAGAGTGCAACAGCGTGGCTGCCCAGTGCTGCCAATCCTAAGACAACGTCTCCTCGGTCAGCACCAGGTGGGTCGTTTCCGAAACTCCCAGAATCTCTGGGCTCAGTCTTGAATCTTATGCCCGAGCCAAAATTCAGAAGTGGGTCCGAGAGACCATAAAAAGAGAAAAAAGAGAAGACCTAGAGATGCATCCGGACACTCCAAAAAGTTCCAGAAGCCTCCTCCTCGAAGCCCTCTAGTATGCAGAGCACCACGTCGAGTTCGGGTCTGGTAGGTGTGACGTCGAGGAGCGTGGTGTCGTTTTTGGTATCTGGGTCTTTGCATGGGCTTCTGATGACTTGTTCAGCTCAGAGGAAGAAGATGGAGACACGGTGCTGTGGACACAAACAGAATTTCAAAGTGTGGATTGTGGAAACACAGCGCTGTCAAGGAGGACCCAAATCAAATAAACAATCACGTGCCAAGAGCTCAGGTCACTGCCAAATGATCGAGGCATGACTTGCCAGTTCGATCATTCTTCTGTTCAAAAGCAGGTTAAGCCGATCCTGTTTGTGATGTTCTCTGTGTTCAATATGTTAATTCTAGAAATGTCAAAAAAAAAAGAAAAAAGAAAAAAGAAAGGATTATGTATGGAGGTTAGTATACTCTGAGGAGTTTTATCTCGAGGTGGCAACCCTCCAAAAAGTTAGATCCGAGGGTGTTCTACCGAGTACAAAAGTTAGATCCGAGGGTGTTCTACCGAGTACAAAAGCTAGATCCGAGGTGTTTTACCAAGGAGGAAAGTTAGATCCGAGGGTGTTCTACGGAGTACAAAAGTTAGATCCGAGGTGTTTTACCGAGGAGGAAAGTTAGATCCGAGATGTTTTACCAAAGAGGAAAGTTAGGTCCGAGGTGTTTTACCGAGGAGGAAAGTTAGATCCGAGATGTTTTACTAAGGAGGAAAGTTAAACCCGAGGGTTTCATACCGAGAAGAAAGTATATTCCGAGAAGTTTGATCCGAGGGTATTCTACCAAGGAGAAAAGCTAGACGCGAGGGTGTTCTACCGAGACGACACATACCGAGAGTATTATTCCGAGGGTACTATCTCGAAGACCCTATGCCCGAGCTTCTAGTTCCAAATAGCATAGTCCGAAGACCCCTCCAGATTTGCCGTCCTCCGAAGTGCACAGTCACATGCCGAGGGACCAATCCGAACCGAGGGTCCAGTTTGAGGAACTCTCCCATAGAGCCCCATATCGAGTGACATGCAACATAAGGAACTCCAAGTAAGACGGTTCATCTTCATCGAATTCACCAGATAAGTTCATACTCTTCTTTTACAAACATGATTCATGTTAAAGTAAGGATAAATGTTGGTTTTTATTTTATCAACTAGAAATATATATATATATATATATGCATGCACTTGTACGCTTTGCCGGAAAATATATATATATTTTGATAAAATAGACTCATGTGGTGAGGCCTCACTCTTGCCATGAGTGAAAGGATCACAAAATCATCTTGACGGATGAAAAGAATATATGGTGCTACTGTACATTCTGCTATTTTGTTTTAGTATATGCAGTGCTTTGTTAACCCTTTTCACAGAAAAGATATGGGGAGACAACCCCTACAACAAATTATACAGGGAAAGTCTCTTAGTTAGTCTAACACCGAGAGCCAGGGAGACAACCCTGTAAAGAAAACAAGGAAAGTCTCTCGGTTAGTCCAACACCGAGAGCCAGAGAGACAACCCTGCAGAGAAAACAAGGAAAACCTCTCGATTAGTCCAACACCGAGAGCCAGGGAGAAAACAAGGAAAGCCTCTCAGTTAGTCCAACACCGAGAGCAAGGAAGAACAGAGAGTCCCCAGGTATTGATTGATCTCTGCTAAGAATAAAGCAGCAGTCCGAGACAGAATGGAAGCACTTCTTCATCAAACTTCTCCAAAGATGATCAAGCTACATCAACGTCCATCTGACTCCTCCCCTCAAACGACTCGAAAGAGTTATGGTGGGGATGCTCAGGAAAGAATCCGCCAGAATCTTTTCCTCGAACAACCCCAAAGGGTCATGGAAATGATACAAAGGGTTGAAACCTCCCGGTTGGGAGTTTCTGAAGGATGAGGACTAGAATCCACCCGATTCATTTCCTCGAACCACCCGAAAAGGTCATGGAAAGGATACAAAGGGTTGAAACCTCCCAGTTGGGGGTTTCCGAAGGATAAGACTAAGGATATCCAGAAAAGAATCCGCTCGAAGCCTTTCCTCGGACAACCCGAAAGGGTCATGGAAATGATACAAAGGGTTGAAACCTCCCGGTTGGGGGTTTCCGAAGGATAAGGTTATGGATATCCCGATTAGAATCCGCCCGATTCCTTTCCTCGAACAACCCGAAAGGGCCATGGAAAGGATACAAAGGGTTGAAACCTCCCGGTTGGGGGTTTCCGAAGGATAAGGTTAAGAATTGGCCCGAGTCCTTTCCTCGGACAACCCTAAAGGGTTATGGAAAGGATACCAAGGCGAGATTGGAGATTCAGAAGGATAAAGCTTCAAGATGACAAAGCTTCAGAAAGAAAGGTAAAGCTCAGCGACTTGACTACCCACCTCGAACGACTTATCCTGCGGTCGTAGACTAAAGTTATGAGGGGTAGCTCAATAAGGTAAACAAACAGGAAGGTAAAGGTTCAGGGAGATAAAGATTTAGGAAGACAAAGCTTCCAAGATGATAAAGCTTCAGGATGACATAGCTTTAGGATGACAAAGCTTTAGAAAGATAAAGCTGCTGCAAAGGAAGGTAAAGCTCAGCGACCTGACTACCCACCTCGAACAACTTAGCCTGCGGTTGCAGACTAAAGTTATGGGGGGTAGCTCAGAAGGTAAAGCTTCAGGATGACAAAGCTTCAGAAAGGAAGGTAAAGCTCAGCGACTTGACTACCCACCTCGAACGACTTAGCCTGCGGTCTCAGACTGAAGTTATGGGGGGTAGCTCAATAAGGTAAACAAACAGGAAGGTAAAGGTCCAGGGAGATAAAGATTCAGGAAGGCAAAGATTTAGGAAGACAAAGCTTCAGGATGACAAAGCTACTGTAAAGGAAGGTAAAGCTCAGTGACCTGATTACCCACCTCGAACAACTTAGCCTACGGTTGCAGACTAAAGTTAAGGGGGGTAGTTCAGAAGGTAAAGCTTCAGTATGAAAAAGCTTCAGAAAAGGAAGGTAAAGCTCAGCGACTTGACTACCCACCTCGAACGACTTAGCCTGCGGTCGCAGACTGAAGTTATGGGGGGTAGCTCAATAAGGTAAACAAACAGGAAGGTAAAGGTTCAGGGATATCAAGATTCAGGAAGGCAAAGATTTAGGAAGATAAAGCTTCAGAAAAATAAAGCTTCAGAAAGGTAAAGCTTCAGGAAGATAAAGCTTCAGAAAGATAAAGCTTCAGAAAGGTAAAACTTCAGAATGATAAAGCTTCAGGATGATAAAGCTTCAGGATGACAAATGTGACGTCCCACATCGCCTGGGAATGAGGATGTTCTTATATGTATAAATGCACCCTTTATGACACAACGCGTTTTAAAGCCGTGATGGCAATGAACCTATCAGAACTCCGCAGTTAAGCGAGCCGCTGCGAGAGCAATCCCAGGATGGGTGACCTCCTGGGAAGTCTGATATGGGGAGCCAAAAGCGGACAGTATTGTGTCATTGGGGGTGAATCGTTACAAATGGTATCAGAGCCATTGCCCAGCCTGAGATGGTGGGAGCGTGCACAAGCCCAAGAGGGTCGCCAGCGAGGACGCTGGGTCCAAAGAGGGGGTGATTGTGACGTCCCACATCGCCTGGGAATGAGGATGTGCTTATATGTATAAATGCACCCTTTATGACACAACGCGTTTTAAAGCAGTGATGGCAATGAACCTATCAGAACTCCGCAGTTAAGCGAGCCGCTGCGAGAGCAATCCCAGGATGGGTGACCTCCTGGGAAGTCTGATATGGGGAGCCAAAAGCGGACAGTATTGTGTCATTGGGGGTGAATCGTTACAACAAAGCTTTAGGATGACAAAGCTTCAAGAAGATAAAGCTTCAGGAAAGATCCAGGAAGATAAAGATTCAGGAAGACAGATCTCTACGAAGATAAAGGTTTAGGGAGACAAAGCTTCAGAAAGGTAAAACTTCAGAATGATAAAGCTTCAGGAAAGTAAACAGGAAGGTAGAGCTTCAGGATGACAGAGCTTCAGGATGACAAAGCTTCAGGAAGATAAAGATTCAAGAAAGATCCAGAAAGATAAAGATTCAGGAAGACAGATCTCTATGAAGATAAAGGTTTAGGGAGATAAGGCTTCAGGATGATAAAACTTCAGGAAAGATTCAAAAAGATAAAGAGGATGTAAAGTTGCAGGAAGGTATGAGGATAAAACCTCTTTAAAAAATCATCAAAAAAGATACATTTGAAAACGAAAGTTCAAGTATTTACAGGCTGAAGCCCCGAGACTTACTCCGAACTCCAAGATCTCTTTTACAACATTGTCCAGGATACCAAGAGGACTTGACTATCCGCCTCGAACGACTTAGTCCGCGGTCGCGGACTAAAGTTATGGGGGGTAGCTCAACAAAGTTAAAGCTTCTGCAAAGGGAAAATCACCGAAGCTGCACCAAGCTCTTAAATTAAGTTCTCTTAAGAGCAACTCGGACAAAGATACGGGGAGACAACCCCTACAACAAACCTTTCGGGAGACAACCCCTATAACAAACCATAAGGGGATACCACCTCTACAAAAAAAAAAAAATAATAACCAAGTGAGACCAAGCTAGATGGTGTTCAGATTAGAAGATTCGGTACGCCAAGCACAAAACCTCGGGCCACCGGAAGCCCCTAGTCGTTGTAAGTCTCGGACAACCAAAGCCTCAGCGCTAGTCTGAGCCTCTAAAGCCGCCAAAAGAGATTTTTGTGGAAGCGGTCTACAAAGCACTACCGATGAAGAAGCTTCGGGTATGTTAAGCCTTTTTCTTCAACTGTTTACCCTTTTTTGTCAGACAGAACCTTGATTTCAGGAAAGTTGTACGCAAAGTGTTCTCTTAGAGTGTCATTTCACCACAATCTTGGTGAAATCAACTACATCAGTCCGATCCATCTCCTACCGAGAGTAGAGGATCATCTTCACAACTTTAGCCCGGCCGACAATATTATGTAGAGGCACTTATGTAGAAGATATCTATGGAAAGTTGCTATTAGTAGTCTGACAGATCACAAGTGTCCAAGAATTGAATTGTCATCCATCAGGTCAAACGCCACTCCAATCTAGAGATTCGAGGCATTATCGTCATAATTACTTTAAAAGAGGCGGCAATTGTCAAATACAGATTATGGAAGATCCAGATTCAGAAATTGAGGTATTTAATTCTCTTACATTCTAAATTCAAATAAGAGAATTAGGGGGGTAACTGTTGGAGAAATAATCAGCTCCAAAGACACGTGGGCCTAAGGTAGTATCGGGGGCTGAGCCCATTGGGTTGACCCGGCTAGATTAGACTTAAGTACAAGACCATCCATTATCTCCAAAAAGCCGCATATCCCAAATATATCAAGATAGACTTCTATCCCATCAAATATGGGATACGGTACCTAATAGAATAGCTAAAGAGAGTGCCATATCCAGTTTGGACTCTACTACCCAATTTGAATTCTATGAAGATAAGATTAAAGACTATGTGATCTAGGACTCAGACTCCTAATTAGATTATGCTCCAAGCACTCCAGTAGTTTCATAACTGTGAATTGTGAGTCTATAAATAAGACTACTACATCAGGTATTTGAAACGGGCAAATTCTCTAAGCTCTAAGATTATTGATTCTCCATAGAAAGTCACGAATTAGAACTAACTTAGGCATCAGAGTGGGGGTGAGGTCGGCACCCCCGACGAGCTGTTTATTATTTTGCAGATTACGAGGAGAACGAATATCAAGGAAGGCGACGAATCACAAGGCAACACGTCATCGTATCGAAAACTGTACCAACACACAGCATCATGGAAGAAGCGGTATCTTTCCAATATGATTGTTACTTTCCATGAGCCAGTGAGCCTTCGCTGCGCCAGAAATTGGAAATTAAAGACTTGTGCACCACTGGCTTCACCTTGCCCGCCACAATTGCAAGCCAAACAATCTTCTCAACTTGATTAACAATCACAGCTTTGTTTTCCGCACTTCTGTGTCGCAACCCAACCGCTACATACACAACCACCATAAGCATAAAGCTATAAATTATATCTACTAAAAGCAAAGGACAATAATTATCCGCAGGAAGAAAAAGAGAAATATTTACCAAGAAAATAATGATTCTCGAAACAAGTGAGTTCTCTATGGGAAATTTATCTATACAAAACCACTTTTACCATTAAAAATGGGAACTGTCCATGTACCAATAGCAGATATGCAAGATGAAATACAAAACAGATGCAGGACATATAATCAAAGGATAAAGAAGGATGTTGAGGGAACAACTTTGCATATTTGTGAGTTCAAAAAGATTTACAAATTTTTTTCCATACACCTTCTTAGAAAATAATTTCTGATAAAACATAGTTTCCCCATTGATGGCATAATTTTCTTAGTACCCAGAAACATTCAGTTATCTTTCTTACCAAGAGGGGCATCCTGATACAACACCCATAAGATTAGAATGCATGCCGAGTCAATCGTTATCTATCTTATTGGTGTTAGTTTATTCTATGCTATCTTATTGTTGTTAGTAGTTATGTAGCAGTACAGTCTATCTTAATTTCAAATATCCATCCCCAGTAGGTTAATAGTTGTTGCGATAGACAATGTTATCTTTTATTTCAAAATTGCTAGTATTATCTTGGTTGATAGAAGGGGATAGTTATCTCTTAGTGTTATCTTCCGATTAGGACTCATGATGTAATCTCTATTTAAAGAGTTGTCGGTGGATGAATAAAGCATGCAAATTGAATCCTAAACCTTGTGTTTGTAAAGGTCTAGGTTCCCTCATAATCTAAGGTCTAGGTTCCTTCAAAACCTAACAAATTATCCCCTTGCGTGATCGAAAAATCATTCACGTAACACATCCTTTGAGAGATTTAATACAGCATTGTTGGTCAGAAAGTTTACCTAGCATCTTTTATTATACAACTAGGTTTATATAGCTTCTGCATCCCAACGCAAAATGCTATACGTCAATTCACATATATTCATATATTTATATACTTCTATTATGATCAAGGAATCAATGATCTAGCAGGCGCATATTATAAGACCTAAAAAAAAAAAAAAATTGGATGAGAGAAAATTGAATTCATCCAACTCCAAAGCTATGGTACTTAAAACTGTTATGGGTCTACCATGATGGGGTATGGTAGCATGGATGAGAGATGAGGATTGAGGTTGATGAAGGGTGACGTGTATGGGCAGTGAGTCATCTAGATTCGGGTAGTGAGTCACCTATATTCTAGAAACTCTAGAAACTATGTTAATTTACGCTTTTATCCAATTTCAGCATCTTTATTGTTAGTCGAGTAAGAAGAGAGAGAAAGAAGGTTGCTAAACGGTTAGGAAAGATTCTACTGTTGTCTATATAACGTGAGCTAGAGAAAAGAAAGGCAGACTTGAAGAATTGTAATCGTGAATTGGAGAGCTTGAGCCTCTCGAAGTGCTCTGTTATTTCAATATTATTCAGTATTTCCATTTCTTCCCTTCTTTCCTCTGCATTTCCAATAAAACCCTTACATTTCGTATCAGAGCCTACGCTCCTTCTCTGTTCCTTCCTTCCATTTTTGCTCAAAAATTTTTCTCCTTGCCTCCATGGCTGACGGTACACGATTGGCCACCCTTGCTGATTCTCTAAAAGAATGCCAGGATGCTATTTCTCACCACCAAGCCAACACCACCGCCTTCCAAATCCAGCAACAAAACCATAATGCTACCTTCCAACATCAATTGCAAGACGTGTCTGACATGCTTCGGGCCTTGCTTGCTGGACAACACCGTCCTCAGGGTGAGCAGCCACCCCTTGCGGAGCCACCTCCTATTCATCTTCCGGTCATTCCTGATGGCCGTGTTCAGGCTCGTGAAGGCCGAGAGGGTCGTGATGACCGCCGACGCGACAGGGATGCACATCGCGATGGCTGGGAGTTTCGTGATGACCAGATGTTTCGGGAACAGCAGGACTATCCTGATGCTCATCAGGAAGGCCGTTTGTTTCAACCCCGGCCTCTGCGGTTGGATTTTCCGCGTTTTGATGGGGATAACCCAGCTGGTTGGACTTATAAAGTCAATCAGTTTTTTGATTATTATCAAACGCCATTGTATCAGCGCATCCGCATGGCTTCCTTCCACATGGAGGGGGAGGCTCTCATCTGGTTTCAAGATGCTGACGAATCCGGCCAGTTCCCTACGTGGGATGCCTTTATTCAGTCACTATTAACTCGTTTTGGGCCGACGTACGATGATCCGATGGAGGCTCTGATGAGATTACGCCAATCGTCTTCAGTGGCAGAATACACCTCTCAATTCGAGGCTCTGTCAAATCGATTGAGGGGCGTTTCAGAGAAGAACCGGCTCAGTTGCTTCCTTAGTGGGTTGTGGGACGATATCCGACTGCCAGTGCGGATGCTCAACCCAGCTAATTTAGTTGCTGCTTTTGGCCTCGCTAAGCTTCAAGAAGAATACATTCTGAGCTCCCGGCGTCCTCTACGTTCGTCAGGCTCTTGTACAGTCTTGGAGTCATTCTACCGCTGTCCCTACTCAGTCCTTGCTGCCATCCTCCAGCTCCACCGCTCCACCAAAAACGTCTTCAGGGTTTCCGATTCAACGTATTTCTCCAGGACAGATGAAAGAAAGACGGGACAAAGGTCTCTGCTACTACTGCGATGACAAGTGGCAGCCAGGCCACAAGTGTAAAGCTCCTCGACTTTACCTCCTTTCCGGGTTGGAACTTCCTCCTGAGGATTCCCCTGAAGAGGTCTTCTATGATTCCACTGACCTGGTGGATCCTGTTCCGGAATTTGACGTAGTGGAGTGTAAGGAACCTGAGATTTCCATTAATGCTATTTCGGGCTCCTCCGGTTCTAAATCTATGAGGCTTGTAGGGGTCCTCCATTCCCAACGGGTCAGCATTCTCATCGATTCAGGTAGTACACATAACTTCCTGGATCCGTCATTGCTCTCTAAGGTCCATCTTTCGGTTGCTGCTATTCCTTGCCTTACTGTTAAGATTGCCAATGGGGATTCCATCCAGAGTTTTGGAAAGATTGATGCTCTAACTATCCGAGTCCAGGGCCACACAATCACTACCACGTTCTATCTCATTCCTTTGGGAGGTTGTGATTTGGTTTTGGGTGTTGAGTGGCTTCGCACCTTGGGTCCTGTACTATGGGATTTTTCCCTCATGACAATGCAGTTCTCTTCCCATGGTATCACTACGGTACTTACTGGATTAAATTCTACGGGATGGTCCCTGGAGGAGGGAAGTCATTTTCTCAAGTCTTCTCCCTCTGCTAACAAAGGATTCCTCTTGAAGCTCCTTGATGATACTTCTGAGCTTGAGTCCAACATCCCACCAGGTGCCATTCAGACTCTCTTGAGGGATTTTCAAGCTGTCTTTGATGAACCTTCGGGTTTACCCCCTGTCCGGGGGCATGATCATCAAATCTCCATACTCAGCTCCCAGCCTGTTAATGTTCGTTCTTTTCGTTATCCTTATTTTCAGAAGGCTGAGATTGAAAAGATCATCACCGAATTACTGCACTCAGGGGTCATAAGACCGAGCCATAGCCCTTTTTCAGCACCGGTTTTGTTAGTCCGGAAAGCGGATGGTTCTTGGCGCCTTTGTGTCGACTATCGGGCCCTTAACCATGAGACGATCAAGGACAAATTCCCGATTCCTGTCATTGATAAGCTGTTGGATGAGCTCCACGGTGCTGTTATCTTTTCCAAATTGGACTTAAGTTCGGGTTATCACCAAATCCGAATGAACCCCGGGGACATTCCTAAGACCGCGTTTCGCACGCACGAGGGCCACTATGAATTCCTCGTTATGCCATTTGGCCTCACCAACGCCCCTTCTACCTTTCAAGGTCTTATGAACGATGTATTCCGGCCATTCCTTCGTCGGTTTGTACTGGTTTTCTTCGACGACATCTTGATCTACAGCAAGTCCATGGATGATCACGTTAACCACCTTCGATCGGTCTTGACTGTACTCGGCCAGCATCAGTTATTTGCCAAGCTGTCAAAATGCCGTTTTGCTATGGCCGAGATTGAATATCTCGGTCATTTAATTTCAGCTCAAGGTGTGCGAGCCGACCCTTCCAAGTTAGAGGCCATGGTCGACTGGCCTGTACCCCAGAACATCAAATCCTTACGGGGATTTTTGGGCCTTACAGGCTACTACCGTAAGTTCATTAGGCATTATGGTCTTCTGGCTGCACCACTCACAGCCCTGTTAAAGAAGAATGCTTTTTTGTGGTCTTCGGCAGCCACTACGGCCTTCCTGAATCTCAAAAATGCAATTACCTCTCCTCCGGTTCTTCGGTTGCCAGACTTCACCAAACCATTTGTTATTGAATGTGATGCAAGCGGTTCGGGGCTTGGGGCCGTCCTCATGCAAGATGCTCACCCAATCGCCTTTCTCAGCAAGGCTCTTAAAGGACGTGCTCTTCTACTCTCAACCTATGATAAGGAATTGCTTTCTCTTGTCACTGCGGTCCAGAAATGGCGGCCATATTTGTTGGGTCACCCTTTTATTGTTCGAACTGACCATAAGTCTCTTAAATTCCTCCTTGAACAACGGGTGGGCACAGTAGCTCAACAGCGTTGGATTTCCAAGCTGCTTGGCTATGATTTTGTCATCGAATTTAAGAAGGGCAAGGAAAATACAGTGGCCGACGCTTTGTCTAGACAATCGGATCACCTATCCGATCATGAGGATTGTTCTATCTCCCTCATTTCCTTTCCTACTCCTTCTTGGGTTTCAGATTTAAAATCCTCGTATTTACAGGATTCTTTTACTACCGAGTTACTGCATACTCTTCAAGAGGGAGGTAAGGGGCCCAAAGAATTTTCGCTGCAACAAGGTTTGCTTCTACGCAAAGGCCGCATTTGGATCATTAAGAACTCCCCATTCCAGCACCAGTTGCTGACTTTCATTCATTCTAATCCAGAAGCGGGCCACTCTGGATATCATAAAACGATCCAACGTGCTAAAGCAAATTTCTATTGGAAGGGTATGCGCCAGGATATCAAACGATTTGTAAGGGAATGCAGTGTATGCCAGGAAAATAAACATGAAACCATCCTGCCCGCCGGCCTTCTTCAGCCTTTACCCATTCCTTCCAGAGTATGGTCGGATATTGCAATGGACTTTATAGAGGGTCTGCCCCTGTCACATGGGTTCTCGGTAATTCTAGTGGTCATTGACCGCTTTACAAAATATGGACATTTTATTCCTCTGGCTCACCCATTCACTGCATCTACAGTAGCCCAACTGTTTCTTGCTAACATCTTCAAATTGCATGGGATGCCTACCACGATTGTTTCTGATCGTGACCCCACGTTTACTAGTTCTTTTTGGCGTGAACTTTTTAAGCTTCAGGGTATTTCACTGGCTTTCAGCTCAGCTTATCATCCTCAGTCGGATGGACAAACAGAGGCCCTTAACAAATGCCTAGAAACTTACCTCAGATGTTATGTGGGTGCTAAACCAAAATCCTGGAGTGTGTGGCTTCCATTGGCCGAATGGTGGTACAACACGTCTCACCATTCTGCCACTAATATCACCCCGTTTGAAGCTGTTTACGGTTATAAACCGCCGACCCTTCTCTCGTATGTTCCAGGCACTTCAGCCAATTTGGCTGTCGACTCCCTGCTTCGGGACCGCACTACTGTGCTTACCCTTCTAAAGGAACATCTTCAGGCAGCTCAACATCGCATGAAATATCAAGCAAACAAGAATCGTTCAGAACATCATTTTGATATTGGAGATTGGGTGTACCTGAGATTGCAACCATATCGCCAAAAATCCCTCGCCCTCCGGAAAAATTTGAAGCTCTCTCCGAGATTCTTCGGTCCTTTCCAAATCCTCAGTCGCATTGGCCAGGTTGCTTACAAACTGGATCTTCCTGCTGAAGCTCGTCTTCACCCAGTTTTTCATGTTTCTTGTTTGAAACGGAAAATAGGGCATGATGTCACACCCTTGCCGACACTACCTCCGGTAGACTCCAATGGCGAAATACAGCCGGAACCTGAGCTGATTGTTGATCGCCGCCTCATCAAACGACATGGCCGAGCTGCCACCAAAGTCCTCATCCGTTGGAAAGGGGCTTCTTCAGATGATGATTCTTGGGAGTTATTGTGGCACTTGCAAAAGCAATACCCGCACCTTGTGGGCAAGGTGCTTTGAAGGGGGATCCCTTGTTATGGGTCTACCATGATGGGGTATGGTAGCAGGGATGAGAGATGAGGATTGAGGTTGATGAAGGGTGACGTGTATGGGCAGTGAGTCATCTAGATTCGGGTAGTGAGTCACCTATATTCTAGAAACTCTAGAAACTATGTTAATTTACGCTTTTATCCAATTTCAGCATCTTTATTGTTAGTCGAGTAAGAAGAGAGAGAAAGAAGGTTGCTAAACGGTTAGGAAAGATTCTACTGTTGTCTATATAACGTGAGCTAGAGAAAAGAAAGGCAGACTTGAAGAATTGTAATCGTGAATTGGAGAGCTTGAGCCTCTCGAAGTGCTCTGTTATTTCAATATTATTCAGTATTTCCATTTCTTCCCTTCTTTCCTCTGCATTTCCAGTAAAACCCTCACAAAAACCCAGTATAAACTATCATACATTGCACTGTGAGGCGCCTTGCAAGAACACTGAGATCGATTTTTGCATCTGAACCACCCATAGTGCCAATAATAAAAAGCCTCCCATCAACATTTAAGCTCTCGATGTTTCGCATCAAGTAGGATGCTCCCATTGGATCCAGAATAACTTCAACGCCTGCCATTGAACATTAGTGAGTTGTTTCTTCTCTCCAAATAATCATTTCACAAAGAATAATACAAGCATATCAATCTTTATTTTTTTTTTAAAAAAAATGATAAGTAACAAGCTAATCTCATTAAAAACGTGAGCCACCCCTTGACAAAAAAAAAAAATTGGAAAAGTAAGGTTTTAATAGTGGAAAAAATACCTTGTTCTACCCGTTTCTTCCTTCACCCGTTTAACAAAATCCTGTGTCTTGTAATTGATGCACACATCAGCTCCAAGTTTCTTGCAAAAAGCTAATTTTTCCTCACTCCCTGACAATCAAGATTTCAAATATATGATTACATGGGAACTAAACCTATACATAAGAAGAAAAGGGATACTGGACCTGCTGTGACAAACGCTCTTGCTCCTTGGTTTTAGCTATCTGAATTGAAAATGTACCAATACCGCTGGAGCCTCCATGAACCTAAAATTTCGATATTCATCATTTATGCAATGGAAACACCATGTCAATAAAGATTCACGCAAGAAATTATCATTTTGGTCATGTATGTAAATACGGAAAAAGAGCTGCAACAGATTCTCTCGGTGAATCAAACCACTAAGATTTATGCATTGGAACATAACTTACACTAACAATCATAAACCGCGAAAGTGAAGAAAAACTAATTAGAAAGTTGGCTAACCACACACCTGACCGTAATTTTCTCGGAACAGAGGCCATTGCAGTCATCAAAAAACTGTACAAAGATTTTTTTTTTTTTCTTTAAATAAAAAGGTTGAAAAGCGACAATCAAGGAGCATGAACAATAATTAAGAACTTCCACTAATCAAAACTGTCTACCTTTTTGGAAATCTTAGATCTCTTGCTAGAGCCATTACTTATAGACGGTGCTTGTACACGAAGCTCATCCTCTCTGTTAGACACATCGCATTCAAGCGTGTAAGAGTAATAATAAAAAAATAAAAAAAAGGTCAAATATTAACACAATAGATGTCATACAGCATGTGTCTAAGAATAATCACTGTGCAAGAGCCATTCACACTTTTTACCCAGCTCTCTCAGCTCAAATTAAAAAATAATAATAAAAAAAAAATCTACCTGTTCATTTCTCGGCATAACCAAACGGATCATGAACACACAGACCAAATTCTAACAGCCCCTTTTGATTTCTCTGTGCGTCATATATATAGAAAACCATACGAGCGTATGTTATACATAAAAGACGTACTTACATGATGGATTGAAGATTTAGGGTATTGAGGAAGGCGAAATTGCAGGGCTGAGGAATGCAAAACGCGCGATTTCTTGGCCGATTGGAGAGATACAAAGCAGGGCGCAACAAAAAAAGAGGAAAACAGGATTTTTGTGGACGAGTTGGTAACTCAATAGCAGGAAAAATCAAGTAGAAAAGACCCCTCTCTCTCTCTCTCAAAGGTTCTAGAGACAGGGAGAAAAATCTTTGAGTTTCATTCACGGGGGGGGGGGGGGGGGGACTTCTCGTCTCCCCCTCCTGGTGCTGGTCTTTCCCCTGGCCCGTGAGGGCTAGGGTGGTTTTTTGTTGTCCCACTGGTTTCCAGTGGTGTTTTGTTCTCCCAACCTTAGGGTTGTGGAGCTGTGGTCCCTCCTGGAGTTAGATTCGGTGAGGTTGATGCTTTTCTTTTGTTGTTTTGCTTTTGGTTTTGTTGTTTTTGGTACAAACAAAAGGATTCCCAGGCTCTGGACTATGGGAATGGCGGATGCCGGTGGGTATCTGGTGGAGTTGTGTTTTTTGCTAGATCTATAAGCCTCGGTTGGGTATTCATCGACAGGAGCTTTTCTTTAGTGGTCGCCAGCCTCCTCTGGTTTAGGTAGTCACTCGACGGAGCTGTGCAGGTTTTCCCTGGTTAGCGCATGAGGGTCATAGTTTGCATATTCGACTTCGTTTAGTGTCAATCTGGGCTTTTGGAGGTCGTGCGATGGCTGGAAGGGTTCTCGGAGTAGGTGCGTGCTCAACACACCTTGAGCTCTGGTGGCGGTTCTCATGGTGCTGGTTTTGGTTTTTTCTGTTTATATTTGTACATTCTTTATCTTTGTTCACAGTCTACCTTTTGGTAGCTGCTTTAAGCTAGAGTTTTTCCTGACTTAGTGGATGGAGTTTCTTCAGCTTTATTCACTACATTGGCCTACGAGCACTGTAGCCTTCGGGCATTGTTTCTCAAGCTTCTTTGCTCCTGTATTTGTTCTGGAGCTTGTTCAAAAAAAAAAAATAGCAAGAAAAATCCTCAGAGGATAAGTGACCGGCGCGATTTCAGGATTTGGTAGAAAAAATCGTCCTTCGGTATGGCGGTGGCGGACGAAAAAAAGAAATAAAAAACTTGTCGAAGAAGGAAGAAGAAGAATCTGGAGGAAAAGAAAGGAGGGGCGAGATGTTTAAAAAACCAGGAGAATCTCTGATTTTTGTGAAAACGAATTAGGGCAAAATGATCAAAGCGCAAGGCATTAAAAAATTGCAAAAAAAGGAAAAGACATAAAAGGCCCTCGTAAAAAAAATGTTTAACAATGAAAAGGGTACTACAATAATTTCAAACTAAAAGACCAAAAAGCCCGTATTTTTTTTTTTAACTAAAGGGATTTAAAGGAGTAAAAAAGTAAAACTAATGCAAGAAGGAAAAGACCAAAATATTCCTAAAAAAACACTCGGTTCTTTCCAAACTTAAATGGCAAATCGGTAATTTTAGATGAAAGACCAAAATACCCAGCAAATTTTTAGCCAACAGAGAGGTAAACAAGGACAACGTAGTAATTGTACAATCTAAGAAAAATACCAAAAGACAAAAATAACCCTGCCTGATTTTCCTCTAATGAACAAACAAGAAGGGCAGACCCGTAAATCTTTATGACGAAAGACAAAAATTACCCTGCTTATTTAACTTCAATGATGAAAGATAACGGGCATAATGGTAAAACCGCAAGTGTCTAAGAAAATGCACTGTGCATGGGCGATTCGCTCTTTTTATATATACTGAAGTATAGAAATAGTCAATTAGTCATGTCATAGTGGCCTCCTTGCCTAACCCTCTTACGTGGTCTCTTTATGCATAGTACTAATTCGATCTCACTTTTTTGCTTTGATTATTTGTGTAGATTCCTCTAGCGAAGACCAAGTGGGAAAAACAGTAACAATTATCGTCGGCGTGCTTGCTGGTGTAGCCGTTCTGATCGTTCTTCTCTCGATCGGTTTGCCGGAAAGCTAGCAATGGGTAAATTTTCTTTAATTATATATATTATATAACCTAATTATATTTTGACGAAATAATTATATTTATCTCACACTTACGCAGGGTAATTAAGAAGCTAGACTGAAGATGTGCAAGGACTGCGAGGGTTTGCTATGATATATATTCTGCATTTTAATACAAAAGAAGGTGCATGGATGATTCTATTCCCTTCATGCTGTCCAACAAAATCGATCCACTCACTTGTTTGAATAGAAATTGTTCTTCTATTTTTTGTTTTTTCAAAATACTCCACTTTTATTTTTGTTAATTTGCTAGTTTTTTTTTTCTTCTTCTTTTTTAATCTTTTCATGTGTCATTCTTAGTATGATCAAGCACGTATACAGCAACCACGGAGAGAAAGATGCTTATGTTCATGTGACAAGTTTGGAATTTTACTTGAGGAGTTAGATTTGTTAATCTATCACTTGTACGTCCTAAAAATTTAAGCTAATAGGAAAAAATAAATTTTAATTATTTAATCAATACTTTAACACATCCTGTCACGTTTGGGCTCAAACTCTATTTGTTAGAAAATAATTAAATAACAATTATTTTCTTTAACCTAACATGCGCAGCGAAAAATTAAATAGAACAGTTTTAGGCATACCTCCGGCCATTGTTGCTCAAACACTTCTTCAGAACTTCTAGGAACAAAATTATGAGTGTCTTCTAACCTATGTCTATTGCTTGATGGCTGTACTGATGGTGTACACAGGCACTCTATTTATAGGCTAGGTTAGGGACCCTCAAATGGTAAACACCGTATTGTTTCCTTCCATCAAGGAAACAATATTGTTAATTGATTTTTAAAATCAATTAACCGATTCCATATTTATGGTAATCTAAATTAATAGAAATAACCATAATACCAATTCCATATTTACGGTAATCTAAATTAATAGAAATAATCATAATACCGTATATGTTTATTAAAAAATAATAAACATAGCAAACACCGTAAATGTGATATAAAGGCCACAACAAAAAAAGAATATTACATTCTTCCACTTGGACTTTATAACACATGACCATATGGTATTAGGTTCTTTAGTTTTGGCCAATCCTTTTATGGAATCCTCCAACTCAGTTAAGAAATGTTTCACACGAATCATGGCGGTAAAACCATTATAAAAGTAGGTCGTCCCTTCCATATATCACAATGTAAAACACTCCTTACATGAGTACCTTATGGATAATCAAACTTTATGAATGAACTTCCTATAAGTCATTCGGGTCCAACTTTATTTATCCTCATGGATAAAATAACAAATGTGCACAAAATCTTTATTATCATAACTTTATGTCTATAGACCAAAAAGAGACAAACCAAGCGAAAATAAATTAATGAGTCTCATATATTCCGCATGACTTTATTCTTTCTTTACCGGTAAACTTTAAGTCATGGGATCCGCAATCATTAATTCAGTACTTATATGCTCAATAGACCCTTTATGTCTCTTAATGTTATCTCTCGTACTGAGATACTTGATGTCGATTTACTTCTGCTTCTACTCTTTATTCTTATAAAAGAAGATTATAGTAGAATTACCGCAGAGTATCTTTATGGTCTAACTATAAAATCGACAATATTGAGACTTTCAACAAAATGTCTCAACCATCATGCCTGTGTACTAAATTCATATCACGCTAGAATTTTAGCTTTCTTGATAGACGTAGCAACCATAGTCTGCATACTGCATCTTTAAGATATATCTCTCAATAAAAATATATATACCCTAAATAGGCTTTCTACTATCTACACAATCAGCAAAACTCAAATCTGAATAACTAACCACCTTCAAATGGAAAGTGTATCCTTAGGTTAAGTTGTACTTCTTGGTTCCTTGCATATACCGCAAGACTTTATTTGCAGCACTTTATTGACCCAATATTCTTATTGTCAGTCATATGGTTATGCATAATGCAGACGCTTTAAAAAACTTTTCATCTGCCCTTATTCCAATACCTTTTGGGACATTAATCTGTATTTAATTAGTCCCTCTTAATTGCTACTGAAGGTACATAATCCTTCATTCTAAATCTTCCCAAAACTTTTTTCAATGTAGGCCTTCCGAGACAATGTTAATATTCTTTATGTCTCTGTGAATCTCTATGTCAAAAGATATAAGAGGTTTCACCCAAATCCTTCATTTCAAAGTTTTGTGAAATGAACCTTATGTAGCAAACCTAAATCACCACTTGCAAAAACAATATCTACATATAGGACTAGAAAGATTACTGTACTCCGACTGACCTTAAGGTATATATACTAATTAACAAGGTTTTCAGTAAACAATAAAACAATTACCTTGTAAAAAGTATATCACCGGTGAGAGATCTATCACAGCCCATAAATAGAATTCTTTAATTTGCAAGTATTCTGACTGTTATTTTATAAACGTTTAGGTTGTGTCATGTAAACCTCATCTTTAAGATCCTCATTCATAAATGTTGTTTTTGCATCAATTTGATGTAGCTCTAGATCAAAATGAGCTACTAATGCTACGATTATCTTGATGAACCATTCTTAGACACTGGAGAGAATGTTTCACGATAATCAATGCCTTCCTTATGAGTAAAAACATTGGCTACGAGTCTAGCTTGACTTTTGAGCAATGGATTTATCTCTTACTTCATGGCACTGAATCTCAATGCGGAGTTTTCTCCATTCATAGCATGTGAAAACAAATTTGGATCATCTTTATGTCCAATGTCAACATCAGACTCTGGGAGATATACAACATGATCACTAAGCATTGTTGATCTACTTATTCTATAGGATTTTCTTAATTCTACTTCCTCTGCATTTTGCAATGGGAGAATAGATTTTGAACCTGTGAGTTGGTTGTTCTAGAAGTGATTGTGGCTCAGGATAATCAATCTGATTTTCTCTAAATACAATCAATCATCCTCTATGAGGAGGAGATTTGGCCAACTCTAGTGCTTCCTCAAATTCCAATTTATGTAAATGAGCACTCCCACTAGATTCCGTATCCTCTAGAAATTTTACAATCAACAATTCTAGGCTTATATGAAGGATAATAAAACATTAAAACCCTTTAAAGTTTACTAGATAGCTTATAAAAGATCCGCTGGTTGTTCTTGAATCTAATTTCCTAAGGCGAGGATTATAAATCCTCTCTTTGGCAAGGCAACCCCATATGTGTAAATAATTTAAACTAAGCTTCCATCTATTTCATACTTTAAAAGGTGTCTTATGGACAACCTTAGATGGAATACTGTTTAACATATACACAACAGTCTTCAAAGCTTTACTCTATAAGGGTAATAGCAGATTAGTATTACTAATCATTTCCCTTTGTGTGTACCTACCTTAATACTCTATGCCTATATTAGATCTTATGATCTTCAAATTATTTCTCCTCTTCTTCCTTATAGGTATTAAAAACATTCAATACCCCAGCTTTAATATTTAGAAGATAGAGATACATAAGCTTTATATGGTCATCACTAAAAAAATATATATATATATATCTCTGACCATTTAGGCAATGAGTATGGAAAGGTGTTCTTTCAATGTACATGATCTCAAGAATTTTAAATGGCTCTCTTTGGCACCTCTAATGGTCTTGTTGGTATGTTTTCCCTTATGCAGTCCACACAAGTACCAAAGTCAGTAAATTACCGACTTTTATTTTCTGTATAGAGATATATTTCAATCTCCAAAGCCATAACAAGTGCATTTTTAAATTCTCAAAGACTCTACTTTATGTCAACATCAGTATGCAGAAACAAACAAATAATTTTGTTTCAAAAGTTGGGATGTAGGTCAATTTTAAATAGACTTTAAATAAACCCCAAACCAGTATTCCACCCAAAAATAAGAAAAATTTCAAGTTTTAAAATAAAATTGAAATTTTTAACAAACCAAACTAGAAAATAAATTTCTAAAATATATGGAATATAAATCATTTTTGAGGTAAAAAAATATAACTGAATCTCAAAATTAACCCATAGATCCCAACAACCTCAAATTATAAACACGTGTTATTCATTTAAAAAAAAAAAACTCTGCATTTGTGTTGACAACGTGGATTGTTAAACCATAATCAATCCACAACATATTTGAATGAGTCACTAAAAGAGATTCACGACATACTAGATATATGAGATTATCTTTATTTTAAGTCATTTCTCATACTTCACGCAATCTTTCTTTATATGCCCTTAATTTTCCTTATTGCATGAGAAATAGGTATCTTGATTGCCTTATTGGCACCTTATTCTCATGCTTTAAGTGTGGGCATGATTGTATTTATCGGTCTTTCCCTTAACATGAGTAATCATGTGAACACTTGATGGATTCTCTTGAACACACATGGTTAGAAGTTCACTTACTAACCATTTATCATTATGTGTATTAAAAGATAAAATTCTACACTTAGAAGAGAGAATTCAAAAAATGAAATAGACCAACAATGACTCAAAAATCTCAATCTTTAGGGACTTAGGCTAAGCTATAATATCCTTCATTCCCATAATGAGATTATAAACACTTTAGAAACTGTAAAATGTTTGTCTTTAAAGCTTTTTCTATTAGGGTTCTGGCCAAGTTTTGTTTGAACTTACTAAATGTTCATAAACAACCTTTATAAAACTTTGACTCTAAAACATTCAGGAATAAATCCCTAATGACTTTAGTGACATGAGATTTCATGAACATCTAACTTAAATGATTAAATCACTCCCACCGTTCATGCTTAATAATCTCACGTGGCGTACTTAATTCTGCGGGAGTAGGTGGTTTGTCCACACGGAGCACCAAAATTTTTAACACCCAAAAATGAAAAGGCATATTAATATTTTTCAGTCAGAAAAATATTACCATAATGTATTGGAATATGAAACTACCAAGGTAGAGTAATATGAATAGCTGCAATAACCCAAAAATAAAATAAATACTTTAATGTTATGAATTAACTTTATTTTAAATTAGCCAATGCCAATTTAAATAGTAAATTTCAACCTACCTGTGGGCAAAGGTTGCATCGCGCATGAAATTTACTCTTTATTAATAAGACTAAAGCAAATTTAAATATTAATAAATAAAATTCTCCTTACCTGTGGGCAACCGAGAGAAATTTTACATTTACTATTAAATTTGTCATCTTATTCTAATTAAGTCATAAAAATAAAAACTTCCCTGTGGGGATAAGTAATTAAATTTATGAATTAATTACAAGACGATGTTAATTTTTCTATATGAAATTCACGTGTACGATCTTTATGCAATTATTATAAAATCGAGATGCTGTGGCTCTCCCAAAATCATAATAATCATGCTGTAATTCATGAACATCTAATAAATCTTTATGAGGTTCATGCGTGTAATCCTGATATAATTATCATTAAAATTTGGGATGCTGTGGCTCCCCAAAATCATAATGATAATTACGTGTGTGTAATCTTGATGCAATTGTCATTCAAAATTGGGATGCTGTGGCTCTCCCAAAATTATCATGATAATTGCTACTTCATTAACATCTAACAACTTTATAGATGCCCCCTTAATAGCCCCAGGAATATAACAAACCAATACTTAAATTGGGTAAACAGCATTTTCCAAGGTGCAAGCAGATGAGCTCTAAGGAAAGTGAGGGGGGTCACACCGGACACACTTAAATCCCAAGACTTTCCTTGCCAGAACTTTCCCCGACATTGCATTCTTAGATATTACTGTAAACACACCAGTATATATGGTATTGTTAATTATTCTTAGGTCTAGGCATCAATCAATTTATATAAATATACAATCATGTATTAAATAAAATAATTATTTCAATACACATTAATTTAAACCTCAACTTAAATAAAAAGGCATTAAGAGAACACAATAAGCTTATAGCCTAATGGTTTAGTATGTGGTCATACGCTCTTTACACTTAGTGAACCCAAGCTCTAAACCCCATAAGGCCTCCCTTTTTTTTTTTTTTTTTTTTTTTTGTTGAATAGGCCCAGTTCTGGATACGGGTCAGCCCACTTGATGTCAGGTTGAGTTCTGGATTGGGCTGACTCATATGGGTCAGTCCACTTGATGTCGGGTTGGGTTTTAAACCCAACCCGATTTGATAACCCGACCCGTCATGTCCTTTTGGGTTGAAACCCGAGCCACCACCCTTGCCGCCGCCAAGCCTGCCGCCGCCACCCTTCACTCCTGATGCGGCGGCCAAGATAGGCCGCCGCTGTGATGGGTCGCCGTTTGCTGGAGAAGCAGCGGCCAGCACTGTCGGCGACCCGACTTCTGGAGAAGCAGCGGCGTCGGCGACCCAAGGGTTGCCGATTGCTGGAGAAGAAGCAGCCTTTAGCGTTGTCGGCGACCCTGATGGGTCGCCGATTGCTGGAGAAGCAGCAGCCGAAAAGTGCTCTCGGCGACCCAAAGGTCGCCAATTACTGGAGGTGCAGCGGCCTTTCGACCGCTGCTCGCAGCGTTGTCGGCGACCCTTGGGTCACCGACTACTGGCAATGCTCGACGACAGGGGGGGACTTTTAGGGGTTTCCCAACAAGGGCAAAGGGTAATTTTCTATTGAACAGTAAATACACAGCTTAAAACCATGCGTTTCATCACAGTATATAGACAAAAAGCAACACTCCTCCAAAGGTATTGATAAAACAATAATAAATAAAATATACTGGATTAAAAATTGATAACGCATAGAAAAATTATATGTTAAGCAACACGGCATAGAGGCTGGCTCTGATACCACATGTTAAAAAATAATTAAATAACAATTATTTTCTTTAACCTAACATGCGCATCGGAGAATTAAATAGAACAGTTTTAGGCATGCCTCCGACCATTGTTGCTCAAGCACTTCTTCAGAACTTCTAGGAACAAAATTATGAGTGTCTTCTAACCTATGCCTATTGCTTGATGGTTGTACTGATGGTGTACACAGGCACTCTATTTATAGGCTAGGTTAGAAAATAATTAAATAACAATTATTTTCTTTAACCTAACATGCGCATCGGAGAATTAAATAGAACAGTTTTAGGCATGCCTCCGACCATTGTTGCTCAAGCACTTCTTCAGAACTTCTAGGAACAAAATTATGAGTGTCTTCTAACCTATGCCTATTGCTTGATGGTTGTACTGATGGTGTACACAGGCACTCTATTTATAGGCTAGGTTAGGGACCCTCAAATGGTAAACACCGTATTGTTTCCTTCCATCAAGGAAACAATATTGTTAATTGATTTTTAAAATCAATTAACCGATTCCATATTTACGGTAATCTAAATTAATAGAAATAACCATAATACCGATTTCATATTTACGGTAATCTAAATTAATAGAAATAATCATAATACCGTATATGTTTATTAAAAAATAATAAACATAGCAAACACCGTAAATGTGATATAAATGCCACAACAAAAAAGGAATATTACACTATTTTAATAGGTGAAACTCAACATGTAATATGTAATTGAATATATAGAAGGTAAATAAAAGAGATAGAATTCAAACTCAAAACTCTTATTTTGATATCATGTAAAAAAAACTAGCTAGAGAAGAAAAAAATATTATGATTATTCGATTAGATGTTGTGACATAAGGATGCATTGATTAAATAGGAAGAACCTATAACCGGCCTACTATGGAAATAAATAATAAAATATTGCAATCAAATCATAATCTAATTAGGGGGAGAATCTTTCCATCTTCAACGGGATATGTTATTCTCAAATAAATCTAAACAATGTATTCGATGCACATAATTAACAAGGGCATAAAGGGGAAAAAAAAAATCAATATTAAAGTAAATGCATACAATCACTTAAATAGGACAATTTTTAATTACTGATCATTTTCATTGGAAAAGTACTTCACGTACAAAGTCCCAATCTTTTTCTTCTTCTTCTTTTTCTTTTTTTTTTTTTTTTTTTTTTTTTTTGTAATCTTTTCTTCCAATTTAGCACAAAATCTATAGCAGAATACTAAAAAGTGGTGGCACCCCCATCTACTTTTGGATTAATTTTTTTTAAAAAAAAAAAAATTCCAATAATTAATTTGAAGTCCCACATCAATATTATTAAACAATTATAAAATAAAAATATAATATCTACCATTAAATAATTTAACATTGAGATAATTGCATCGTTGGTTCCTGTAGTATGTCATAATTATTTTTCACTCTCTATGGTTTAAAAAGTTCATGGGAGGTCCTTATAGTATGCAATAATTACGGGCTAGTTTGGCAAACCCATTGTCATTCCCTCCTTATTTTTTTGCACTTTTTTTAAAAATATCAAATAAAAAACATTCTAACTTTTTTACACTTTTTATATTACATCAATCATTTTTTATTATTATTCAAATAAAAAAATTCACTACAAAACAAAACTTTTTTACTTTTCTATAAAACATTCATAAATTTTATATCACATCAATCACTTTTTACTACACAACACACAAATATTTCACAACTCAATCACTTACCAAACAAGCCCTTCGTTTTACTCCTTAGGTCGATTTCCCGACCACCATTTTGACAAAATCTGTTAACCCTACACGTCAGCGCCATGTGTCGCCAATAAGATGGTGACATCTTAATAAAAAAATATAAATTTATTAAAAAATAAATAAATTAACTTATTTAAAAAAAAAAAAAAAAAAAAAGGCAGGCCAAGGGGTGGCCACCAATGAGGCTAGTCGCTCCCCCCCGGTGATCACAGGGGGTGGCGTGTGGCCACCCCCAGTGGCCACCACCCTCGGCCACTGGAGAGACCGCGGCCACCTCCATTGGTTACGGGTGGCCCGGCCACCCCCAACCTTTGCTTGCCTTTTTTTTCTTTTCAAAGCTTTTCTTTTAATGTTGGCGAATCATTTATCTTCTTTTTCTTGGGTGGCTTGTCGGTTGTCAAATTAGATCTTTTGTGCAAATCTTTCAGAAAAAGGAACAAAACACTTTATTCATGGCGCCAAAAACTTCCGACGCCTGACATTTTGGTTAATTATTGCCAAAATATTTGCTTAAAAAAATATTATTATTATTGCCAAAATTATGAAGAGGCCATTTGGTAAAGAATTTTATTGTAAATTTTTATGAGTTGAATAATAATAAGAAAGTGATTAATATGATATAAATATGAAAAATAACATTAAATGTTTTTATTGTATAACTTCAAAATTGATGTACCTTTTAAAATTACCATTTGAATTATTCTAGATAACTATTGGTTTTTTATTTAATGATGATTTTAAAAGATACATCAGTTTTGAGGATAAGGGGAACACAATGAAGACATATAGCATTACTCTAAGGTGAAAAAATATTTGAATTTTTTGTAAGAGAATAGTGAAAAAATTTGTTTGGTAATAGGTTGACTTTTTTTAGGAAAAATAAATAAAAAATTAATTAAAAAAAGGAGGAGTTTGTTGCCAAACATATCCGGTGTTTCCCCTATAGTGTTTGAACTTTTAGAACAATATTACAACTTTTATTATAAATGCCTTACAAACTAATGTGGGCATCAACGACTAAAATGTAGACTGTAATATGATAGTCTATATAACACTTATCACGTTTACAAATTAGTGTGGTAGTTCACGTAAAACTTAGTGGAAAATACATACTTAACTCCTCAAAGTATGGCCACTTCTGCGTTTTAGCCTCAAAAGTTTTAAAAAAATGACTTACAACCCATGCAAACTACCTAATTGTAACCAGCTAGCCCCTCCATTTACTTTTCCCGTCTTTTGGAACTGAATGTCAGTCATGTGCGACCACCTTCGAGCCCTACAAATTACTAAATTATGACAAGTTAGTTTATACGTTAAGTTTTTCCATCTAAATGTCAGTCTCATGCGTCGCACGTAACTTTTAACAACTTAAACTTTCAAAAATGCTTGCAGAGATAAAATGTATAAAAAATAAATAAAATAAAAATAAAAAATTATGTATGAAAGTTACACCAAAAATTGTAGTAGTATATATCAAACATTTCCAAAAATATCAAGGCATCTCAAAGCTGAAGTGCTAAAGCAGCCGACTGTAAAATCCAAAATTGGAAGTACTTGCACCATTTAAGACTACACCGCAGCAAGTTTCCAGTCCAAAACGTCAGAATGTCTAGTCGTTTCGGTTTAGAGCAGGGCCCAATACCACACAACGAAGTGAGTTTTTCGTCGAAGAAAGATTTGGGCCACCGGCTATAAGCCCGACTCTACTATATCTATTAGCAACAGGAAGAATAGGAAGCTTTTGCTAGCTTTGATCTTCTTCTTGCAATTTTTGATTTGCTGCCATTAATTGTCGGATATACGGCTATTTCATTTGTCAAGAACTCTTCCTTCATCTGATTGTATTTTTGTATTAATTTGTAAATGAAAATGGAAATGTATTGGATTATGAAAATAAATGAGAAAACTAGATCCATATTTTTCAATGATCTCTACACGAACGGTTAGTCAGTTAACCTACTAACTACAAAAGTAATGCTAAAAGACTTTCTTGTATTTATCCAACAGTAATGCGATTTTTAAAATTACCATTGAGTTTATAATTGATCATTATTAATTTTCGATCAAATGGTAATTCTGGAAACAACCTCATTATTAGAGGGATACAAGACTCAAGAGGAATTTGTAGAATTACTCCTAACTACAATCCATCTATCACTCACTCAGGGGCGGAGCTACCTTGAAGCTTGGGGGGGCTTGGGTCCCACAGGCCCAAAGGTTTTTCCAAAAAAAAAAAAATAATAATAATAATAATTATTATTATTATTATTATTATAATTTTACTCCTAAACTTTTTATTTTTTAGTTTTGCCCTTTTGCCCCCCCTCCTCCAAAGGTTTTCCCTAAAATAATAATTATAATAATTATAATTATAATTTTACTCCTAAACATTTTATTTTTTTAGTTTTGCCCTCTCGATCCCCCCCCTCCCCCCTCAAATTCTAGATGCTACCTCCGCTCTTGACTAACTAACCAACTAAAAGAACTCAACTATTATATGGATGCTACCAAGTATTATATGGCTCCTATTCGATTCATTACATTATAAATATTATATGGCCTACCAAAGGGAAAGGGATCCCATCATACCCATTACACAAGAGGAATGATTTTATGGAAGGGAGAAGGTTAGGTTTAATAGACACCCAACAGGTTAAAAAAGAAAAGAAAAGATCTTTTTTAAAAAATAAATAAAAAATTTCTAGCGGTGGCCACGTACCACTGCCCACAACCACCGCCGGGCGGCAGTGAATACTCTATTTTCGTTGCTAGGTTAATTAGAGGAGAGAAATAGATGTGGTCCATTGACTCCATTTAAGGCAACAAAACTTACAATAAAAAAAAGTGCTGTAATTTTCGAGAGTAGTCTTTATAATTAATATGCTTGTGCAATAAAATAACCTAGTCTGATATATATGGGATAACTTTTATTTTCCTCCCATAAATTATCACTCAGTGACAATTTCAGCTATAAAATTGGACAGAAAAATAAGTGAAATGATTATATTACCCTTAACAAGCATGTTTAGTTTATATTTTAGTAGTTTTAGTATACTATCTTACGATTTTGAAAATTGACATATGGAGTATTTGACACTGCCACTGGGGTTAATGATACATTTTTTTATTTAAGACTCTTTGTTCACATAGAATGATAATTTAGTTACTGCACATGTTTCTCTATATATTCAACTTAACGACTTATTTGGACAAAGTAGCGAGGCAAATTATCACTGAAACTTTTAAATAGGACCCAAGTTGCAGTGAATTAAAATTTAGGGGAATAAATGACACAAAGATGATAGTTTATAGGAGAAAAGTGTAATTTGACTTTTGATATATATACAAGTTAAAAGAGTACTTTAAAAATAAATGAGTTTAATTGATAAATAAATAAATAAGAAATTGGTTTTTTTTTTTTTTTTGCAAGTACATTGTAGAAAAAATAAAATAAAATAAAATAAAATAAAAAAGAAAAGAAAAGAAAAGGAAAGGAAAAACTAACTTATGGAACAAATCAAGTGGAGGGGGTGTCTTTTCCAATACATGGAGGAAAAGATGTGGATAAAGGAGAAATGATAGGAATGCAACTAAAAAGAATTCTAATTGTGGTCAGTTTGCCACATGGTGAGCAAAGAAGTTTGCACTTTGGTTAACATGACTAGCTTTCCAGCTAGTTGTTGGTGAGATGATGGAGAGAATGTGGAAATGGTGGAAGCAATTCTCCAATCTGTAATAATTGCTGGATGTTGAAGCGCCAAAGTGACATTAAGAGAATCACCTTCTAAGATAAAAGAAGATAACCCTAACGTAGTTGCCAATCAAGCAGCCAGAAGAGCAGTAGTAGCCTCACCATAAAGAGCAAAGCAGGGTGAGATAATAAGGGAAATACATTTGATTATAGAATAAGTAGAGTCTCTGCAAACTGCAGCTTGAGCAGAAAGTGGCTCTGATTGCAGTATCATAGTTTATCTTAAAATATGGAGGAGATGGACTCTTCCATACTTCAGGAGTTTTATCATATTTAGTTGTCCACGCAGAGTAATGCTCCAGAGCAATCTTGTTGATTGTAGTTGATATGATAAGAGCATTCAGGATAATGCCATCATGATAAGCTTTATTCTTAGTAAACCAAAGGTAGTCACATGCAACAGTAGCAAAAATTTGGAACCTATAAGTCTCTGTTGGAGAGATGTCAAGCATACAGTGTGGATGGAGAATGATAAGGAGCCAATCTGTCATGTTAGTAATATTTAATGCAATAGTATCCAAAGGCCAAAAAAAATATTGGCGCCAAACCACACGTGCAATGGGATAAGTGAAAAAGATATAAGAAAGAAAGTCTGTGGGATAAGAGCAAAGAGAGCAACTGGTGTCTGATAGGGAAGAAGGTATGGATTGAGAAATTTGAAATGTGGTAGGAAGAATATTCCATACCCTTTTCCAAAGAAAAAGTTTTAAATGATGGTTCAACTTGAGTTTCCAGAGTGTTTTCCAACAAGATTTGGGGAGAGGTGAAGGTGTGGAAGGGGAGAAGGTGCTAATAAGGTAATGGGCAGTTTAGTCGAGAAAACACCGGCGGTGGATGGGGTCCAAAGAAGGGAATTAGAGTGTGGACAAATATTGATTTTTAAAATTTCAGAGATGGTGGTGAGATCGAACAAGAAATGCAAGACATTTTGCTTCCAGGACATGGTGGGGGAGTGAATTAAATCAGAAATGGCCAGGAGGTGGTTGGAAGGGATGGAAGGCAATCTCGGTATTGGTGTAAAAGATGGGGCAGTAAGAATCCATCGTGAGGACCATATAGGAAGGCTTCAGTTATTATGAAGAATAAAACAAGCTTTAGCAAATATAATAGGGAGAGTTGCCTTGATACCATTCCAAATTTAGGAGCCAGACGTAAGAGAAGATGATAAGAAGTTAACATACCTGATGTACTTTTGCTGAAAAAGAGAAACCCATAGGCTGTTATAACTAGAGAGTTGTTTCCATCCCAGTTTTGATATCAGAGATAAGTTCACATCTTTCATAAGTTTGAATCCAAGGCCACCCTAATCTTTTGGCGAACATAAGGAACTCCAAGATTTTCTTTTTATACTTCTTTCATTTGTTTGTTTGTTTAATTTCTAAACAATTATTTCATCAGAACTTCTAGGTGAGAAACAATTTAATCTCCCATGTTCAGAGCTTAACTGACTGACCTAGTGTTCTCAACAAGTAATTTTTACCTTGGGAAGTTGAATATGTCCCACCAATGGGCCATGAACTTATTAACTTATGCAATACAATTTTGCTTATGAGATGTATTTTTAGAATATCGGCTCTCATTCTGAATTTCTGCAATGCAATATGCATGTAGAGATTTAATTAATGCAGTGAGGATGGGTGGATCTAAATTTAAAAATATACATATTTTTTCATTTTTTTAATAGTATTAGCTGCATGTAGAGATTTAATTAATGCAGTGAGGATGGGTGAATCTAAATTTATTAAAAATATATATATATATATATATATATATATATATATATATATATATATCATATTTTTAATAGTATTAGTGGTGACTCTTGGACTTAGTTAACAAAAAATTGCGGCGGGTAAAATAATTTTTAGCGGCCACCAAGTTCGCCGCTATAAAACAATTATTAGTGGCAAGTAAAAAATGTGGCTGCTAATAATCTTTAGCGTCGGACTATTAGTGGTCAAATTTAGCTGCTGTTGATCAATAGTGACCAAAATAATATTATTAGCGGCCAAATTTGCTGGCCAATAATAAGCAAATTTTTTGTAGTGTCTCTACTTTAGTTATTGTTTTTTCTATATTGTTTCTAACAGATTCTCTATTATACTGTTTATTTTCTTTAAATATAAGAGTGTGAAAGAAAGAGGAAGAGTGTGAAAGAAGAAAAGGAAGAGAGAGAACAATAAAAAATTGTTTGTAGTGTGAATAGTGAATAGCTTATTCTACCTATTTACTATTCACATTAGAAGGAAAAACTCTACTCTACCTTTTCTGTTGGAGACGAAAAATTGTTTATAATATTTAAATTTAACTATTATGAGTTACTTGCCTATTCTGTTGGAGGTGCTATGATGTTTAGTTGGGTTTAAGAAGAGTTTAAAAAAAGAAAAAAAAAATTGAACCAGTTCTTATGACGCTATCCCTTTTAGTACTAATTACCTATCACTTTGTTTTCAAAGATATATTTTGACCCAGACATGTAAGAGTGTTGAATAGAGCAATTATTCTTTTTCAATGGGTCAATTATAATGTTGATGCCTTAACTATAACCATGGGCAAAAGTTCTCAGCCACAGGAATTGGACAAATTGAAAAAGTATGAACTGAAAGCGATGAGTATTTGATAATAATAAAACTATTTCTAATATTTATAAATGGAATAATTTAATCTCCAATTATCGTACGTAATAAAGTCAAGTGTGATCTAGTGGTAGCTAGGTTTGACAACATTTTGGTCCATAAATGACATTAAATGACGTGACATAAATAATAGAGTTATACAAATTAAAACTTGAATAATAAACCATGTTAACATGAATAACAATAAGTTTAACATTCATCTTTCACTAATGAATTTATATATATATATATATATATATATATATATATATATATATATATATATATATATATATAGCGAGTATATATCTATGCAACTGTCGTCGTTCAGAAATTCTTCTCCATGATCAATTTTCTCATATATATAATATTAGCAATTCCTTGAAATAATAATATTCTTAGTCAAATTTGATTAATGATGAATATATACCTTAATCAACTTGTCCATCTATTTGTAGGTAAAGTAAAAGCTCTTTATACCTACTTTCTAGATGATCCCTTGTCGACAAAGCAACTAATTAGTCGTATTATCCAAAAGAACCGTGTTACACAAAACAAAAGATGTTCAGATTGGTTTGATAACGTAAAAATGTAAAAGTATTAATAAACAATTTTAAATATTTAAAAAAGAAAAAGAAAAATTACTTTCCCCATTGTATATATATATATAACATAACAAGAATTTTTCAAGCAAAAAGATAAAAGCATCCTCTAAAAAATTTTATGAAACGAACCGTATCATCGAATTTATTTATTATAATTATAATTCAAGTATAAATCACATCTCTATGCTGATCAGAAGCACTGAAACACAATAATAAAACAATTTAAATGCTTTATTTTTCGTTTTCCAGCAACAATCAACTTATTGATCTCAAAGCAACCTAGTGATCATATTCTTTTTGAGATCAGTAAAAAAAAAAAAAAAAGTATTAACAAACATTTAATTTTATATGTTTTTTGATAATATGACCAAAAAAAGCAATTAGTCATTTTATATATCTAGAAGAACCATGCTACACAAAACAAAAGATGGCCGGTAAAGTTAGGGTGCGTTTGAGATTGCGATTTTATAGACAAAAAGTGCGATTTTAAACCAAATATATAGTAGAAACTGAACTGTTTGAAAATTGCATTTTTTAAAACGCAGAATTTGAAAGGTTAAACTATAATTTTAAAGGCCAAACTGTGATTTTACCAAATGTTTAACTGTGTTTTTAATAATCACTTTTTCAAATTGTAAATTTTAAAATCGTTATTTTTAAATTATACTTTTTGAAATCGCAAATCCAAATGGACCATGATACATTTTGGGTTTGCTTTTTTACTTTTTAACTATATATATATATATATATATATATATATATATTAACAAACAAGTCTAAACATAAAACATTTAATATTATTTTTACATTTATATCACATTACAACATTTTTTCAACCAAAAAGCAAAAAACACACTTTAAAGAATTTTATTAAACGAACCCAATTTTATTCATTCTAATTACAATTCAATAAAAATGACAACTCTATAAATTGAGAAAGCACTGTGACACAATAATGCAAGAATTTAAATGCATGCCTTATTTTTATTTTCTGGCAACAATTAATCAACTTACTAATCTTACAACCCCACCGGTAACTACAAAATTACAATTGGAAACAATTGAAACAAATAATTAAACTGAAGACAAACATTCGAGCCGGCTGGGCCAATTAAAGGCCGGCCGTGTAGGGCACGTTCGTAGCCGGCAACCAAGAACTGCCAGCGATGAAGTTTGCGACAGTGAATTGGGATGCCACGGATGAGCTAGTGATGACATTGTAGCCACCCCACTTGACCCTGTTGGCAGTGGATGAGCCAGGCCCCGTGTTGGCATACTCCCCATAATACAACGTTTTAAGGGCGAAATCTCCACTCCACTCCATCCATCCAGCTGGAGCAATCAAGCTATCGAGGTACGTTTTCATGAAAACAGTGCGCGAGTATTCCTTCCATGGCCTTCCCAGGTACGTCTTAACCGAGCTTTGGGATGGCTTTAGATCGGAAGCAGCCGTGACTTTGCTATTATGAATTGAAATTCCCGTGTTTTGGTTAGGGTCCGTCCTACCTGTTAGAATATAAATTAAATGATTAAATTCATTTATTTCTATTCAGTTGAGATTTTGAGATAATTAAGTTGGTGATTTAAAGTTTGTTTGGGATTGAGTTGGGAAATAAAGCTTTTATATATCCAAAAAAGTTTTTTTTTTTTTTTTTTTTTTTAATTTTTAAAAGAAAAACTCATTAATAGTACCTTGAGCAGTGATAGTGTTGGTCTTATTAGGAGGGTAACGTGGATAAATGTTGCAATTTTGAATAACAACGGCGGCGTTGCCGAAAATAAAGTCCACCGTGCCATATATGTCACATTCCCTGTAGAATTGCCTTTCAGAATGGACGTAGAGGGTGTCTTGGTACCCTTCAAAGCTGCACTTGTAAAATACTGAGAGATCGGAGCCAGAACGTAGGGCTACGGCCTGGTGATTTGCCGCTCCGGCGGTGTTTTCGACTGTTATGTCACGGGCAATGAATCCATCTCCTACAACAGCTGAAAATTGCAAACAAATATATCTGTCATTTTTTTTTCTTAATACTGTTGACATATTCAAAGAAGTACTTAATTTATGTGAGTTCAAATCTGGAAAAAGTAAAAAAGAAAAGTTCAAATTTATGAAAAATATGAAAAGTTAAACGGATAAATGTTCAAATAATAATTTCTTTGAGAACAATACAATAAAATAAATCATACCATTCATGTAGAATATTGTAGAATAAAAAAAGTAACAACTATAATTATAGCTATAAGCCATATTTTTTGGGCAATATTGCTGATTAAAACAATTTAGGACCACGATTTTATTTAAATAATAATAATAATAGCAATAATAATAATAATTGGTTAATGTTAAAATAATAATTAAATTCATTTTGGAAAGAGTAAATTCAAACATATAAAATATTTAATTGAAATAGAAAGTGAACGACGGAGACAAAGTTTAGACTTAGACCTTTGCTTTAAAAATATTTTAAATCATCACTTATTTCATAAACTTAAACGGATTGGAAACAATGAATTTAATAATTTAATTATAATTATTATTCTAACTAGCTAGATTCTCAATAATTTTAACTAGATTCTCAATTATGCAAAGCAATCTCTGTTGGCAACCTTTTAATTAAAACTTTAATCGAATAAATTGAACCATACGTCCATACGAAACTTCCTCCAAGTGGGCCATACCCTAATAAGAGACTTGTACCAATTGTCTTCAAAGAAAATTAAGGGAGTCTATTGGCTACCGGAAGGACCATCCGGCCAACAATTGTAGATGGAGTCAGTTTGGTCCCGTAAGTTACCGACAGGTTCAAACTGGCCGGTCAATCTTGTTGTTTCTAGATGACATGGACAGCTAAGCAGATCTTCAGTTTTTTTTTTTTTTTTTTTTTACCACTTAAAAAGTCGACATTAATATTATCTCCTGGCTCGAAACTGATCAGCAATTTGAACTTTATTAATTAATGTAAAAATCATGCTTACACGTACGACAGTTGTCATTCCTTTTATATATATATATATGCATGGTTACAAATAAATTAAACTATCATTTTAATCAATGACAACTGAATTTCAGGTTGGCATAGTTCATTCTCTTATACGTATTCAAACTATTATAATAGTTGATGTAGCTACCTAGCTAGCTAGCTTTTATTATGCAAGAAAAGCCTAGCCTCTTACCCAAGTAACTCTTCACAAATTGTTTGGATAACTTGATGTGCAATGGATTGGGATTCTTTGTTACTGTCGTTGGAATTTCATAAAAAAAAAAAAAAATAAAATAAAATAAAATAAAATTGGGATGCCTTTGTAAAGGGGTACAAAATTCACCTATTCTGAACAAATAGGCCCTACACCTTAAACTGTTGGAGCAAGTAAAAATTAACCCACAATCTCCTTTTTTAAGCTGTACAAATTTAAAAGAAATTTAGAAATTTAGACAGTCTAATAATAAAAATATTCATCCACATATGCTTGTATAATAGTCATGATATTGTGACATCTTTTAGTCATGACCTGGGCCATCCATGAAAATTTAAAATAAATCATTAGGTATTTTTTCAAATTCATAAAAGATCACTTTTTTTTTTTTCTAATAAAAAAAGTCGGAGAGAGATTAACAGTAACTATTTCAACTGTTAGGAGATGCACATGAGAGGCCTAGATGGTAAGAACTGCAGGAGCGCGCTCTGAAGTCCTATTGAATCATAGCCTGACTTCGTCTTATCAAGACACGAGTACTAAGACTTAAAGGCGACTAATACTAATAATATTAAATATTCTTATTTGAAAAGTAGAACTTTCACCCAAATAGATATATGCCCAACCACTTTGAGAATCCTTTTTCTTTTGTTTGCAACAATTGGCTTTGAACTAGTTTTTCTTAACCCAAGGCAGCTAATTATAATTATCGCGCAGGCAAGCCAATATATATATAGATATATACGTACTAAAATATATTTAATAAAAGGTAATTGAATTTGCTTACCAAGAGTGGCTGAATTGAAGGTTGTAGAACCTCCTCCGACACTTTTGCTCCCAGTGATAATGGTCTTTCCTATTCCATCTCCCACCAACATAATATTCTTCAATTTTATCTCAACGTTTTCTTTGTACGTCCCTGCCTTCACGTATATCACATACCTTCCACTTCCTGACCGCTTCGAAGCGGCGGTTACCGCCTCCTTTATCGTCTTATAATTCCCCGACCCATCTATGGCCACCACGATATTCGCCTGAGACGCCGGCGAAGAAGACTGCAGGAGTTTCCTGTCGCCGCCCTTCACCCAAGTTGGGAACCCTTCTTTATAATTTGGTTCACCATACGGAACGTGAACATTGTTGATTGCCAAAGTGTTGCTAATTAGGTTAGAAACATTATTTGACATCAACGGCAGGACATAGTCGGAGACACCAAGCTCGATAAACCCGGCCCGGCAAGTCTCGAGGTTGGTCAGAGCCGTGCTGAGCCATGTCTGAGCATCGGTTTGCGTGCACGTGACGCTAGGGTTTACAGTTTTATTGAGGCGTGAGACGGTTTGCTGATAGAGCTCAAGGCAATCCGCCCATGCAGCCTTTTCACGAGCATTCCGGCACTTGAGGCCAAGGGAAAACACGTGGTCTAGGGCTTTTGAGCCCCGTTCTAGGGCAAGTTGCTTTGATAGCTTGAGAAAATCAGACTTTTGCTTGATGGGAGTTTTGCTAGGGTTATGGCTCAAGAAGTACTCGCATGGCTGAGGGTGCGGGGTTTGGCTGCACCATTTTTTCACATCTTCGGCAGGGTAAGCAAAAATGGTTGGAGAGAGGAAAAGAGACACAAAGAGAATTATCGTCAAAGGTGACATGTTGGAAGGAAAAATGATCAATAATTTGATTGATGAGCTTAACTAGAGATAGATTGAGAGGGGGTTTTGGGATTTGTATGGCCTTCATGCTTCCAAATGGCCGCTTTATATAGAAGAGGGAGCAACCTAGAAGTCGTTAAAATTAAAGGTACTTTAGTGGGATGCACAACTTTATCCCTGCTTTTTGTTCTTAATTTATATTCTATAGTAATTAATAATCTTAAAATATTCACATATATATTAGCACACGTAGTAAGTTTAGGACATTACGTGCCAAAAATAAAAAGCAATTTTAAGGTATTATTTCACCTCCTTAATTACATCATTTCTTTAAAATATATCTGGGTTTTTTTCCTACAATTTCCTTAATTACAAACTTACGTGGCAGTACGAAAAATTTAACAACAAATTTTGACAGATAAATTTTAATTGTCACATCAATTTAAAAAAAATTTATAATAAAAACCGTAAAAAGTTATTCATTTTCTCTCGTTGTCCTTCTCATGATCTCATCCTCCTATTTTTCAAAATAATCATTAATTCCAATATTGTGGTGGTGACAATTTTAGAGATACTTATTCAGCTAATTCCAATGTTGTTTCTTTCATGTACACCTCTCTCTTGGGATATATTCGTCACATGAGAAATGAGAGTTGAGAGTTACTGAAGAAACAATTTTCAGAGCTGACATGACATTTGCCACTAATTTTTTATTATAAGATCACAATCCCGTTAGCTTTTCAATATTTGTGCATTAGTGGTTTGAAATTTTCGATGGTTAATAATTACTGGGGACCAAAATCTAACGACGAAAATATAAGTAGTTTTGACTGACTTTTGTTGTTGACCGATGCATGATGACTTGGTTGGAGCCTGGAGGCGCATGAAACGCGTTGATGATGATACAATATTTGTATTCGTGCAATTAATATTGTGTGAATATTTAATGAGATTCTTCGCAATCGTCTATAATTATTTATCTAAATTATAAATGATTAGGACAGATGATTATAAAAGACTATTTATAAGACTCATATAATCAAATAAAAATTAATTATCCAACTATATATTCGGTCAAATAATTTTTACAAATGATCTCTTACAATCATTTGTAAACAGGGGTGGTCCTACACAGGCCCCCCTAGCCCCTAAATTTTTCCCTAAATTTTTTTTTTTTTTTTTTCACAAAAAATTAATTTTACCCCCTAATTTTTTTAGTTTTGTCCCCTCAAATTTTTTTTTTTTTGATTTGGCCCCTCAATTTTTACGAGCCTGGGTCGCCACTGTTTGTAAACAATCTTAATTAATCCGAATGAGATAATATGTATATATATTAGTCGATCAACTTCCAATCAAAATACACAAATGGAACAATCTCCCGGTGTTGGTAAACTGCATGGTCTGGGCCTTTGTTTTGGGTATTTTGTCAACACATGCATGGCTGGACCATCGGAAATAGACGTCTCTCCCTCTCTCTCTCTTTCTCTCTATTATTTATTGTTGAACTAATTAAACTCTCTCATCGAATCTCACCCCATTCTTATCACGGCTTTCTGTTTCCGTGGGTTGAACGTGCATGCCTACAAAATGATCAAGCTGTAAGAAATTAAGGAATTTCTTAATTTTTCTTCGGAATATATAATTATTATTTTTTTCCAAAATTTTCGTATTTAATAAGAGTAAGATGGCTCTACTCTTAGATTTGGTGCAGAGCAAGTTGCCATATACATATGTCATTCTATACAAATTAGCTAGTCGTTGTATAAAAATACCCCTGTTAATGAATTTTCACTTGTACATATATAGGAGGAGACTTTTATATATATCATCAGTAGGAGGGCTACGACTACGACTACGTACATAATCCAGCAGCCATCCTTTTGGAACCAAAAAGAATTCAATTTAAATAATAAAAATCATAGCTGATAATTGTTTTGAAAAATACAAAAACTTTTATCATTATTGTTCTATTATTGATGAATCAATCGATCAAAAGGTGGTCGTGGTAAGAAGCTACGTCTAAAAACTATATATAATCCAATAATTATGCAAGCTAGCTGGACGACTTTTTGTGGGCTTAGATTCGGAGCCAGCCACTTATGACCTCTGCAATATATGGTTATTAATTAGGCAGTATTTTCTTTTATATATATATATATATATATGAATTTGTACGTGTATATATTGAACTTGATGTTTTATGATCACGGAATTAAAATCCATTCCCTTGGATTAAAGATTCACAAACGACAAGCTATACCAATGGACATGCATGAATTATATATTATTATTACATGTACAACACAAGAATTTTGATTTTGAGATGAAAAGTCGTCGGTAATAACTTTTAACGACAACTGGTGATCATTAACAATAGGTCGATCGTCGCATGCATGCAGTTACTTTGTCTTGAAGGGATTGAGATCCACGGCAATTCTTAAGAATTGCCGTGGATCTCAATCAGTCTTGAAGGGTTATTAGCGACGAAACTGATGCCGTCACTGATAGTATTAGGAATCGTCTCATATATATAGCGTAAGAAATTAAACCAATTTATTAGCAGATCACTGCAAGTGGTTCTTTTTTTCTTTTTTTTTGTAAACACACTCAAGTGGTTCTGAAGCGTACGTTACCGTTCATATTGCTTGTTCAAGTACTGTAAGTGAGTCTCTTAATTAAAGCTTATTAATTATTGTTTTTAATTCCATTACCTGTATATTAATGCAAGCAAGCAAGGTTAATTAGAACAAAACACAAAAGCCAAGTATATATATATATATATATATATGCATGCGTTATCTAATTAAATTTTTCCTCTTCTGGTGATTAGTCATGCATCTTGGATGAGATAGAGATCGATCGATGTTATTAGACTTCAATTCATACACGTTTAGGTGAGGTCATACACGTTTAATTAGGTGAGGTCGATCAGACTGACCATCACCCATATACCATGTTGTCGCAAAATACTACCTAGGTCAAACAATTTGTTCGATCCGTGATGATCTTATATATCCAAAATTGAATCATTTCGCTAACAACCATTAATTAATGCCATCTCCCAATCATCTTGCATTTACTAATCGATTTATTCATATTGCATGGCCCATAAAAAGGAAGAAAATGAAAACTATAAAATATATGGAAGAAAAAAAAAAAAAAAAAAAAAAACTATCTCAAAACTATAAGCCAGGGTGTTAAGTGTTAAATCATCACTTATTCTAAAAGTTTAAGCTGATAAGAAAAAATAAATTTAATCACTTAATAAATACTTTAACACTCTCCCTCATGTGTGAGTTCAAACTATATACATTTTAATAAGTGAGGCTTAACACGTGAAATATTTAATTGAAATTGGGTAAATGACGGAGTCAAGGTTCGAACTCAAGACATTTGGCACTAATACCATTTTAAATTTTCACTTATCCCAAAAGTTTAAGCTAATACAAAGAAGTAAATTTAATTACTTGATCAATACTTTAACATTAATAGCAAACTATAGGGAGCTTGAACTAATTAATTAGTGGCTAAAAATGCTCCAAATAATGGATATTTCTTTACATGATGATCAACGTCGTCCTATCCAATAACAAAGACTAATTAAATGTTAAATAATATTCACATCGATCTTTAGATTCGATGGAAACAAAATTTGTTATCTGCTTCATATAAATACATATTGTTTCAATTAGCTTGACCATTATATTTCTCAACTTGCTTACTTAAAGAGTATGCTGGCCCACCTGATTTTATTTTTATTTTTATTTCCTCTTTTTCTAATCAGGCTTACCTGATTTTGCTTGTTATGAATCAGATCTAGAGTAGTTACACGGAACAAAGACGAGGCGGCTTTGATCTATCGGTCAAAAAATAAATAAATAAAGACTCTATTTGTTACGGCGTAAAATTTTTCTAAATTTATTTTTCTTTTTAGTGTTTGGACAACGTAAAATACCCGTCAAGTACTTGAAAATATTTATAGTTGTGTACTAAAGAAAATAAGTTTCATGAAGAGGTGTAAAATGGTTTCGGCTTATCATAAAATGATAATCCTATGAATAAATCGATTGCCTTCTTTAGGGATAAATTGAACATCGTTAATTGCCTTCTTTCCAACAGGGAAAATGAAGATTAATTTAAACCTTTTTATTTTCTCTCATGCTGGTTCGACGATGATCGATCTCTAACAATATATATATATATATATATATATATATATATATATATACATATGTTACAAAAACCAAAGATGTGGAACTACAAAAAATTGAAGAAAGAAGAAAAATAAAGACTACATAAAAAAGACACTGGACAGTAAGGCGAATGTAAATCTGTTTCTTAGACAAATATTGTCTCCCACTTAAACAATAAGTTTTACAAAAGGGAATATAACAATTTTGTCCTCAAGATACAATACTGCCCGAATGTAGTGTGCAGATCGCAAATTCTGAACACTACTTTGAATTTAGAAATTCTGTAACAGCAGAGAAGATGAAAAAGAAGAAAAGAACAAAGAACTGCTAAATCTGCGAGAAAATATAGTTTTTATCTAAAAAACTCAGAATCAGTTTACAACAGTTTTAATACAGTTTCTGACCGTTAAAAACACAGTTTGAAAATATAGTTTCTGACAGTTACGTAATATTACTGTTAGAAAAACAGTTGTACACATCAGGAAAAAATACACACGTAATTAATAATCTCGTGTGCTAAGCGCGTCTAAAGCAACTAAGTGACACGCGTGCGTGCGACGACCAGTGCTTCGCATTGGGTGACGCAATTAGCATAACTAGTACATGTATACTCAAAATCTTATTTAGTATAAGAGCTTGATAAATGTTTATAAAGTATAAAAAATACTCACAATTTTTCAATATGGGAGAAAGAGTAATAAAAGAAAATAGAAGGAAATTTAAATATTCAAATTTAAAATAATCTTGAATTTTCATATTTATTCAGATTAAAGATAAATTTAAATTTTCATAAAATAATTATTAACAATATATAGTCTATAGATAGACTCCCCGTACCTACCATTACCAAAAATTGTCAAAGAAAGTACATGTGTCCCAGATGGAACTCAGCAGCAGTGCTGCGTGAGGAGATAGATCACCCGTTCGTCTCAGTGGACAATTCTAGTCCATGTCGGAAAATATATTTACATTTTAGTCGGCCCCACCCCGTTTATTTTATGGAATTTGATTCTTGTACAATATCAATACAATAACTATACAATAACCCCTCACATGAGGGTGGGCCCCAGTATGTGGGATCCATCCTCATGTGAGGAATTGTTGTACAGTTGTTGTATTGGTGTTGTAAATCTAACATTTTCCTTATTCTATTTTATAAATAATACAAACCTGAATGAAAGTGTCAAACAATTCATTCACAATTAAATTATAGAATAATCCTATTTTTCACACTTATTTTATATCACTCTACGTGGCATATTTTAAGTTACGTAATTTTTTTTTTTTTATACATTTTAAGTAGTTGTCAAGAAAAATTACTTAAAACACGTCACTTTAGCCGGTGTAAAATAGGTGTGAAGAGTAATATTTATCACTTACTTATCACCTAAAACATGTCACATCGACGTCAGTCTGTATGAAATAGGTGTAAAAAGTAACATTATTCAAATATAATAAGACCAATGCAATATGCATGCAAGTTCAAATTAAAAAATCAATTCCAATATAACTTAAGAGAAATGCTAGAGCATCTACGGTGGTCAGTGGTCCTTCTCGTGTCCTTCTGCGTTAACTTAGCACAGAAGAAAAGAGAAATAAAGAGAGAACTGATTTCAAGTTGTAGTTTTTTTTTATTAAAAAAATGGTGCAAAGTCAACACAAAAAGAACCAAAATAAATGCTCAGGCATTTCTCTTAACTTAATTAAAGATCAAGTGCTAATTTATTGGGGCTAGAGAGTTATATATGACAATCAAACTAAGAACAAGACAAAGATAATTGATCTAAATTTTTTTTGTCTACTTGAAAATAAATATTGCTAGTGGGAAATAGGGTTGGTTGAACAAGGAACCGTTTGGTGATCGTAGAAAGTGGTAAGTAATTTCATAGACAAATTTGACATTAACATATATATATATATATATAGGGCATGATTTCGTTGACAAACTATAGTCAGCAATTATTCGTCTTAATCTTAATTTGATTACATGTAAACATATATTGGTACGTGTACCTAGTCCTTTTCTACAACTAAAATAAGCTTAATTTACCCGGAGAACAAGAAAACTCAAGTCATAATAAAATAAATTACGTTGCCATTATCTTATGATCTGATTTTTGGGTAAATAAATAGCATGATAATTGAACGTAATTAAAACAAGAGATATTAGAGTTACACAATAATTTTACATAACACTTACACAATAATATCGATGTGTCCAGCATTTTTATTTCATTTATTTGTTTTTTTTATTAAAAAAAAAAATATTAGACATATTAACGCTGTTGTGTAAGAGTTGTACAAATAACATATCTCTTAAAACAAAACAAAAAATATATAAGATGCTGTTGAACTTCATAAATTCATTTTTTTTAGGTCCCTTTTTTTTAGTTTTTTCATAAATTATACTTGAGATTTTATACCCAAAAAAAATGCAAAATATGCATGTTAGAATATAAATAATTAATTAACTCATCTTTTTCTATTAATTTAAGTTTTTGTGACAGTTAATAATTTGACATGATATCAGAATATAGATAAGAAGATCACTAGAGAATTAAAATGCTGGAATTAATTTGTTGAGGAGATCACGCACGTTCAATCTATAGAGCTTTGTCAATGTCAAACTTTTTAATACCCGGAATAAATAAAAGTTAGAAGAAAATAGGATTAAAAGACATGAAAAATAAAATAGATTGAAAAACTAAAAATAAATTCAAAATTCAACACTGCTGAGTCAGTAAACCATGTTATCAGGGTTATGCTAAATTTGATTTTACTTAATACTTCACAATGTTTGAAAATTGGAATCCAGATGATTTAGGGTCTATGTCATGGGTATGAGTAGATTTGATTAATCGTTAATTAATTTGATGTTTTAGGACTAATTAATTTCATGACTTTAATCTACAAGACTACAAGAAGCAATTTGGAAGGCATAAGTAAATATATACTAATTAATTAAGTCGATTTCAAATTAGATGAAGCATCATTCTTTTTCAACCAGTTCAACCTTGGCACATCTTATATATATTAATATTCATCAACATCCTCATCGTCACGTACATCATTATTATGACCATCACCTGCCCTTTTGACTTGATGACTTGTGCTAAATCTAGCGATGAGTTTGGTTTCTATGATCATTCAAAACACGGTACCGCCAAAACCGTGGATGCATGGTAGATCACCGATACACACATACATTGCTTTTTTGACAATAAACGTGTGACCAACTTCATTACATTTTTTCTTCCTTCTCTCTTTTTCTTTTTTTTTTTTTTTTTTCTTTTTTTTTTCTTTGATTAAAAAATTAACAAATAACTCCATATATACAGCACCCAAAGGAAAATGTCCACCCAATGAATAATGTCTCCTCAAATTCTCAAAAGATAAATTAATTGGCTAGAAATCACACCTCATGAAATGGAGATCATTAGTTTGAATCCTCTCTCCTCCTCTTACGTGGACATGTCCCAAAAAAAAAAAAAAATGTCCCCTCAAACTTGTAGATAGGAAAATATCTCCTAAATTACTAAAAATTGTCAATGTTCCCCAATAACTAAAATACCCTTAATAAAATAAAAATTAAAGATTCTAAAAATTCTTTATATATATAAATAAATAAATAAAATTTAAAAACCAAGGGTGGAAGTTTAAATTTTTTTTTTCCTTTTTTTAAAAAATTAAAAATTAAAATTTTTGTTTTGTTTTTTCTTTTTGTTTTCGAATTTATTGGGGGTATTTTTTTGTCTTATGAAAAAAAAAAGAGGGTTATTTTAGTCTTTTGGCAAACCCTGGTGATATTAAAAAAAAAAAAAAAAATTAAAAATTAAAAAAAAAAAAAAAAAAAAAAAAAAATCTCTGCAAAATAGAAACAACACAAACAAGTTTCCACGTCAGCCGGAGAGGAGGGATCAACTCAACACAAGTTTCCACGTCAGCAAGTAATTTGGTCAACCAATTAAAGATGTTTACGAGTCATGAGCCCTTTTAATATGCCTAACCTTCTGAATTCTGATGTAACATAGTTTTACCCGTCATTAATGCGTACGTTGAAGTCTGAGTATTCTCCCCTCGATAAAACGTCCAATTCAATGAGCTCCATTAATTTGGTCAATTAATTTGACATGTGAGACTATCAAATCTTGAAAATTATAACCTCGATCAATATCTTTGTCGTTAGGATGCATTTTGCTAGAATTTAAATCTTTGTATTTAAAATCTTTTTAATAATCTCATGCATACTTAGAAATTAGTTATTTTCTTTCCTTGTTTGTACTTGTTATTCGCATCTATATATAAAAAAAAAAAATTAAAAAAAAAAAAAAATACCCTTTATTATAATATATATATTTCATAAATTCACAATTTGGTGATTAATACCAAAATGACATCGTTTTAGATTATGTATAAGTTATGTTTACATTGCTTTGATTTGCTGTGTTATTTTTTTGTGTAACATTTGAACAAAGACAAAAATGATGTGAAATGAATGTATTTTCCAAAATATTAGGGCTTCAAGAAAGAATAAAAACAAGCTTAAAATACTAAAAATTAGCTTAAATTATTTTCAAAATCGTTTCAAATATGCCTTAATTAACAGAGACCTAAAGAAAGCCCAAAACACTAAAAATAAAGGTTCAAAAAGCCTATTACTTAATATGCGAATATCGAGAAATAACCACACTTCATAAACGTAATAACCGAGCAGATATGGTTAGTAAAAACATGATGCAGACGCAGATATCTAGAAGTAATTTTTGCATTTTGTGATTTTGACCGCGAATATTACAAATAATTGCATATACATCCTCATGTACACCCCTACAATATATAATTACTTTTAATAAAAAAAGAGAATAATTAAAATGTTACGGTAGTAATTCCACAATTACAATAAACGTGAGAATTGATATTTTATAATTGAAAGGGTGGAAATTATAAGAATCCTTACATTTTATGAGACCTGGAGTTCTCAATGGAATTGTTTTTTTTTTTTTTTTTTTTTTCCAAAAAGTTTATCAAATAAAAGAACCAAATTTTCTCTAGTTTTAAAAATCAACAATTCACATCCTGAAATCCTGCATAGCAACCTCGCCCCCAAATAAAGTAAAAGTTTGGAGAAACTTCTTTCACACTTTCGAAATATAAGCGATTTTACCATTATAACTTCAAATTTAAAAATTTACAATATTGATATCCCATATTTTAGCTACTTTTAATTTCATCATGTTTATGTTAAATTCGGGTGACCTATTGGCAAGCCAAGGGTGAGTCCAAGGTTTTTATATATATATATATAAAAGAAAAAAAAAAATTCACTAAAAAAAAAAAAGGGGAGAGGAGGGTATTTTAACACAAAAGGGCTAAAATTAAAAGGATGTGAAACATAGGATATTAACATTACAAATTTTTAAACTACGAAATTATAATTGCAAATTGCTTAAACTTCGAGCGATATAAATGAAGTTTGCCAAAAAAAAAAAAAAAAAAACCTTTGATCCTTCATTGACAAGGATCTTTACTATGCCACTACAAGAAATTCATCCATCAGCGTCGACCCTAATGGATTATTCAAAATATTTTTTTTTAATTATTAATTTTTTTTTTTTTAAGTCATTAGCGTTCACAATATTCGACGCTAATGATAGACTATTAGCATTAACATAAGTATGAACACTAATGATAGACCTATCAGCTTCAACACATGATATATGTGCTACAATCTTTAGTGTCGATCACATATATCAATAACGTCGACATATATCGACGTTGGTGGGTTATCACTAGCGTTGGAGTTTCAGAGTCAATCTAATTAGCGTCAACATGTCAACGCTAATGATCAATAGCGTCGACTTGGAGACTTTTAATGTCCACAAAGTGTCGACGCTAATAAGCAACTTTTTTATAGTGTGTCGTCTTCTTGCTTCCCTCTCATTATTGTTATGCCAAGGGATTCCATCATTATAGTCTACCTTTCTTCTTCTTCCTCTTTCCATTTTTACTATGCTAAGAAACTGCATCATTATAGTTTATCACGAAGAGGCCGGCTTGCTGTACTCAGAAGTCCTTGAATATTTGCAGCTCGCATTTGGGATATTCGCTTAAAAAAAAAAAAAAAAAAAATCAATGTGTTTTGTATATACGACGTGAATGCATTCGACCAATCAATTTTTTATTGATTAGTCCTCATCGTATAGCTTCAGGAACCGATACGGTTGCAGTTATTTGCAATATCCGCATTTATAAAATGCAGATATCATTTGTAGGTATCCGAATCATGTTTTTACTAATCGCATCTGCATATTTATTGCAGTTACTAAATACGGTTATTATTCGCTATCTGCATATTAGGTAATAACCTTTTTGTTTTTGCACACTCTACCCTTCAAATCACTTTTTTTAAAATCAATTTTTGGCACATATTATTGAATTTTGGTAGATATAATTTTTGAGATACATACACACATTTTGTGAAAAATTACTTAATTTCAATTTTAAATTGTACTTATCATATTTTTAGCACGGCCCATACAATAATAAATTTCTGACTTCACCAGTTAATATGCACAAAGTCATGACAAGAAGAAATGGCCGGGTAACGTTAAACAACATAATCTCATTTAAGGTTTCATAGACCAAACATTCTCTTACTGTCGATCTCTAGATAAAGCCTGCTGAATATCCTTAATTTCTACAATTTTCTAATTTGCAGCTCAAATATATATATATATATATATATATATATATATATATATATATATATATATATATATATATATATATATATATATATATATATATAAGAAAAATCTAAATGGCAATATTAGGAACTTTACAGACATATTCTCTAGCTCAAAGGAGCCTTTTTAGTTTTCAAAAGTAATTTTTAAAACGGCTCCATTTTAAGTCGTTTTAAATAAAATGGCTTCAATTTGAGTTGTTTTTATTAAAATTGCTCAAATTAGAGCCATTTTAACAAAACAGTTTCAAATGGAGCAGTTTTGATTAAAACGGCTCATAAAGCCTTCTTTTTTTAGGGGGGGGAGGGATTAAAACATGATTCGCTATTCGCATATTAGGTAATAACATTTTTTAGCCTAGTTTAGTTTTTTGGGCCTTCTTTGGGTCTCTATTATAGCCTATTTTAAACAATTTTAAAATCATTTAAGTTGATTTTTAGTATTTTTGGCTTTTTTTAATTTTTTTTAAGTCATAATCTTTTGAAAAAATATTAATTTCACATGACTTTTGCCTTTTCCACTTTGTGTGGATCCCACTTCTGGACTAAGAAATTGGATAACATGTTGAGGGAGTGACTTATTTGAAACTAAGGTAAAGCTTAAGAACTTAATTGTCAAAATTAGATATCCGATGACTAAATTAAAATCACAAAAGAAAAACTAAGAACTAATTTTTATTTTTATTTTTTTTTCATTAATTGCTCTCTTTTTGATACTCAGCCTACTACACTCTGTCTTATGCAATCTCTATCACTATAACCAGCTCATCTCTATGCTGTTTCCCACCAGATCTATACTTCTTGGACTTTGTCAATCAAATGTTTTTTTCACAAGTAATCACAAAATTCATTAAAAAGCGTAAAGGCGCAACCCAAGTACACATATACAAGAGGGAAACCTAGATAGTAGTAGAGAAGATATTTAAGAATACATGAAAGTTCGTAAAACTAAAATCTGAGGCAACGGCCCAAAGAAAGAGAGAGTTGTAAAGAATAAAGCATTTAATTCCACTAAAGTCCTCTCATGGTCCTCAGAGTTACGATCGTTTCTTTCCCTCCATATACACCATGTAAGGCAAGGGAGAATATTTAGAATCCACAACCCTCCAAAAGGCATCTCTCTCACGAACGTAGCACTACAACTACTTCCCCAAAAGAGCCCGGTTGAACACAAGTAAATTTCGAACCCCCAACCCTCCTTCAAATATTGGAGCACACACCTTAGACCAGCTAACCAAGTGAAATTTGAACTTTTCACCTATACCACCCCACAAAAGATCCCGCCGCAATTTCTCTAGGCAATAAAAGACCCCCATCCATTAAAGCTTAAATCACTTTCCTTAACACCTCTATTACAATAACAAAAAGAAGGGGAGACAATAGATCTCCCAGTCTCAAGCCGTTGGAGCTACTAAAGATTGAAAAGCGCACAAAGGAAATGCAATATGCCACCCATTTACACCATCTTTTCCCAATACCGCATCTCTTCAACATATAAAAACGGAAGTCCCAATTGACATGGTCAAAAGCATTTTCAAGATCCAGCATGCACATAACACCTGGAACCTCATATCTAAGCCTATCATCAATGCACTCATTGGAGATAAGGACTGAGTCTAGAATTTGCCTACCCTTGATGAAAGGGTTCTGAGGCCTAGAAACAATTTTCACCACAACCATTTTCAACCTATTAGCTAGAACTTTGGCCACAATCTTACACTCTACTCACTAAGCTAACAGGTCAAAACTCCTTAATGTCAACAGCCCCTAGTTTCTTTGAAATAAGAGAAATGAATGCGACATTGAAACTTTTTACAAACATACCTCTAGCATGACATTTGTTGCAGACATTCGTGATGTCTTCTTTAAGCACCTCCCAACAAGCTTGGAAAAAATACATAGTAAAACCATTAGGACTCCGGGCCTTGTCACCATCAAGAGCTTTCACCATCTCAAAGGCCTCATCCTCAAATGGTCGCTCTAATTGGCAATGAGGATTAAATCTAGGATCTGCCCACGCCTCAAAGGGTCTCTCCAATTGGCAATGAGGACTGAATCTAGGATCTACCTACCCTTCATGAAAGCGTTCTAAGGCTTAGAAATGCCAATTGATCTCTCCAATTAGCAATGAAGACTGAATCTAGGATCTGCTTACCCCTCAAAGGGTCTCTCCAATTGGCAATCTAGGATTTGCCTACCCTTCGTGAAAGCGTTCTAAGGCTTAGAAACCTCTCTCTCTCTCTCTCTCTCTCTCTCTCCAATGAAATCAAGCGAGAGGCCATCCCAACCTGGGACACAAACTAAACAGATCGGTAAACAAGCTATTGTAGAACTGCACAATGTGATCTCAAATCCCTGACTTATCTTAATAAACTATACCGTTAACCACCAGCTAGTCAATGAAATTATTTCTTATATTCGAATTGGCCACTTGGTGGAAGAACTTTGTGCACTTGTCGACCCCTCTTAATCACAGTGCCCTCGATTTTCGATTTTTGCCTCTAACTCACCTCCTCCAAAAGCGTTGTCCTCTCCAATTCATTAGTCATCGCGGCCTTCCTCTTCATCTCCTCCTCAACTAAGCCTCTCTTCCTCCAAACCTTCAAGGGCCCGTAAATCAGCCAAAAGAAGCTATTTCTTTTTCTCTATATGGCCAAACTCTTCTTAATTCCAAGCTTTTAAATCAGATTTTTGAGTCTTAAGTTTGTTGGCTAGGATGTAACTTGGAGAACCCTGAAAATGATAAGAGGACCACCACAGTTTCACACTGTCTACAAGACCCTCTGACTTAAGCCAAATGTTCTCAAATTTGAATTGTCAATCAAAGGTTACACCAAAAGAAACATGGCCCGTGCAAACCACAAGCCTACGTTGCTCAGTTGAAGGAAATGCGACCCATGCAAAATACTAGCAACGTGTTGCTTAGTTGAAGAAAAGGTGTTTCATAATGATAAGGATACTTGCAGACTTACGCATGCCATGCAACTATGAAGATAGGAATTATCATTTCACTAGATGTTATCATGTTATCTGTTGGTCTATCCCATTGTTAAGACCGAGTTATCATTTTTATCTTTGTTATTTGTTTGTGTTATGTAAGGATGTCTATGTAATGTTTCTTTAAGAACTACCATTTGATGAATAAAGTGTGTAAGTATTTGATTTTCCGAACTTTTGTTTGAAGGAAGCCCAAGTTTCCTCTAAGAACCTACCTTAATTTATCTCGTTATGCGCTTGATATTCAGGCACGTAACATCAGACTTGTCTTGGAATTAAATTTTAACAGGGTTTTGCAACTTTCATCCTGCTTTGAAGACAAAACTAAATACAAGGTTTCCACAATCAGGAAAACTAAGTCATACAACCTTCCATTCCTAGCCTAAGAATTCGCAGATTATGTTCACGAGAGATTTCTACATACATTCCACATTTTTTACCTGTGGCAACCTCCTGTTACAACTTATATAAAACACTCGTAACACCAAACTGCAGTTAATTAAATAAGCAAGACAGAAAGTAAGAAAATCCATGTGTATCTTACTATCTTACAGTACTTAGCAAAGTTCATAGACACTCCCTGATACACAAACATCTGGGAGCAGTGCAGCTTGATAAATTGCATTATGCACATTAAAGGAGAAGCAGGCTAACCTGCACTATAGCATAATTCATACATGGAAATTGTGTAACAAAAACAAAGTGACTAACAATTATAGTAAAAATAAATTTCATACCAGAGATTTCACTCCATCTGTAACCCCGACAGCTGAATCTGAAGGCTCAGGGCCAAGAATAGGTCTTTCCAATGGTGCAACATGTTTCACAAACGGGTGCTCCAAAAGCAGAAGAGCTGTAGGACGCTGATTTGGATTGCGTTGCAAACATTGCCTTACAAAATCCTTCCCATGATCTGAGAGGTGATCTGGAATTACTGGGAGTTCCTTGCTATTCCCAATCTTAAACATGGCAGCAACCTTCAAACCATAACATGCAGAGATCAGATAGAAGAAAGAGTAAAATGATTAATACCTAGAATCTATATATATGACATGCATGCGTCCAATACATGAGAGAATGCTCAACTGGCGAAGCTTTGATGAAGTACAATATTTAATGGGGTTTTTATTTTATTTTATTTTTGTTGAAATGCAGGGGTGGGGGTAGAAGGAATTTAAAAGCTTCTACTTTTTTGACTAAACCACTGACCCCTTCATACTGGCTCCAAGGTAGTTTTGTTGTAGCCATTTCCAAAACCGTGCACCCAAGACTCCAGATATCCACTGCAAGGTTGCTCCCATTTGAGTTCCGTATAACCTGGGCAAACAATGCAAAAGAGAATCAAGATCTACTATTGAGAAACGTGGCATGATTAAGGAAACCATGCTAAAAAGAGAAACATTCTGACCTCAGGTGCCATCCAGTAAGGGCTTCCCTTGAGTGATAATGGGCATGACTGCCCAGTAATCTGCAAAGCACAAACAAAATAAGTTGGGACAAGCAGGGTTGATCATGCAACCTCACAATCAAAGTCAAACACCTTTTGATATTTTGTTGCCACTAAGTTAACCTGTGGCCAGGGTTGATCATGCAACATCATTAAAGTTTACAATTTTGTACTTTTGGAAGGCGCCCAAAACCATATGCACTCATATTTACCTAACAGTACCATTTTCATTTAGTGTGATATGGAAAATGATGCTGTCCATACAATTTGAGCAGGAAAGATAGGGTGGGTTTCTTTGAATGTTGCATGATCAACAGTTTTAACAATAGAATCTAGGTTTAGAATCTAGGTTTAAAGTTCTAGAGTTGCTTTGGAGTAAAGATAGTGTGGTCAGTGCTGCTTGAAGTATGGAGAGGTGGTGCTGGGTGGAGGCGAAGTCATTTGTGTTTTCGGTGGTGGAAGGAGCCTCGGTGGTGAGAGTGGAAGAGAGGAGGAGGAACTTCTCAGGATTGGTGTTGCTTGGGGCTCAAAGTATTGGGTGGCTAGTTTCGATGATGGAGAATCTGTTGTGGTTTCCGGGGGATAAGGATTTTGTTAGGTCCTTCAGGGAGGGGTCTAAGGTTCTCATTATTAGACGAGGTGGTAATGTAGCTGGTAGATTCCTCGAAGTGGCAGTTTACGCTGTGGGGGGTCGGAGAGGGTTTATTTGCATCCCTGAAGGATATGAGGGGCGAGGTTGGAGCAAATTTGTTCTTGAGCTGGGTAAAGTTAGAGATTTTCTCAATATTTCGGATGGGCATGGCACGGTTCGTTTAGCTTCAGTTCCAGAGAGGATTCGGAGAGAAGGTGTTGATGTCAATGAAGGTGTTGATGTCAATGAAGGTGTTGATGTCAATGAAGGTTCTATTCCCTTTTTGCCGGTTGGCTCTCCCGGCAAAAATGGAGTTTCTTCCTTCGTGGAAGTACTGCGTAGAGACGCCATTTGTCCGGGGGTGGAGAAGAAGCTGTATCATCCAGTGGTTCCGTTAGGTGAGAAGCGTCGTGAGCACTCGGTTGAGGAGAAAGAGCTGCCCCGAACAGAGAAGCCATTGGAGAAGGATTTTTGTGACCGTTGTGGCGCAGAGAACGTGAAGGATGGGATGGATGTCAGTCTGTGGCCTATGAAGTCTGTTGCTCGAGGCAAGGGGGGTAGCTTCTGTGGTGATTTTTCTGCAGATTATCAGCTGACAGGAGAAGAGCACACGTTTCCCTCTCTTTTGCTGTGGAAAAGCCAGCTGGAGAAGCTAAAGGCTGATGTGGATCAAGCTCTCAGCAAGGTTTGTGAAGGGCTTTGCTCGGTTGGGCCTGGGTCTAAGCCCAAGTGTGGTGGGCGGAAGAAAAAAATTAAGAATAGGAAGAGAAGGCTGCGGTGGGTTCTGAAAGCCCCGAAACCCAACTCTTTTGATCCGTTAGCGGTCTCGGTAGGGCGTTTTGAGGTGGGTCCGTCGCCCGCGTTGAACTGCGGCGGGTCAGAGAGTCCTCCGGCAGTCTCTGAGCCTCCAGGTGGGTCGCGTCCCTTGTCGTTATCGACTAGTCCCTCTGTTCCGGAGTCCAGTTCCGTGCAGGGCACTCTGCCGGTTTTTGTCGTAGCGGCTAGGGAGGATGGAGTGGGTTCGTCGGTGAGGATGGGCTCTTTTCCAGTGTCTCCAGAGGGTTCCGGTGGGTCGTTTTCTTCTACTGGCGTCAAAGATTTGGTGCTTTCCGTTCTTGGTCTTCAGGGTCCGGAGTCCATTCTTGCTGTGGCAGACTCTCCGATGAAGGCAGAAGATGCGCTAGTGGTCAGGGATGGCTCGGACCCTTCGGACACCTTGGTTGTTTCGGATTTTTCTCCCTCTGTTCCTTCTTTGGTTTATGGCACTCTCGTTTTGAGGTCTAGGAATGGGTTGGTATCTACTTCGATCTCTGAGGGGGAGGGTGTTTCTTCTGCGGGCGTTCCTACAGAGCAGGAGGGCTCAAAGGATTTGTCCCTTTTCAGTTTCCAATCTGTTTTCAGGTCTGTAAATATGGAGGGTGGTGTAGGGGATGAGGTGGAGGGTTTGGGCCCATTTTCGGTTCTGCCTTTGGCAGTGGAGATGGACAAAGATTCTGCTTCGAATGTGTCTCCTAGATGGTTGATGGAGAGGGTGAAGGGTTACTACAAACTAGTAGGAGTGTCGTGTGACCAATTTGAAGATAAATTGTTGGCTTTATTTGAACAAACTGAAGCCAAGCGGGACCATTCCTTGGCTGATTCTTTGGCTTTGGTTACCTCTGTATCAGGAGTAAAAGGCCAGAGGGAGATTAAGCGGCTGGATTGCTCCATTAACTATGAAAAGAAGGGAGAGCAATCTTATAGAAGGAGAGGAAAGGGCAAGGGCGTGTCTTGTGTTAATGAAGCTTAATATTCTTTCTTGGAATGTAAGGGGGATTAATGAGCTGGATAAAAGATTGCGTATTAAAGGGCTCATTAGAGAATGGAAAGTTGATTTGGTGTGTTTGATGGAAACAAAAATGGAAGTCATTACTAGTGAGGTGGTTCGAAGTCTATGGGGTTGCCATCATGTGGATTGGTGTTATATGGGGGCTAGTGGGGCTTCAGGTGGGATTTTGATTATGTGGGATAGGAGGGTTGTGGAGAAGGTGGATGAATGCATGGGACGGTATATTTTAGCTGTTTCTCTGCGTAACATTGATGATAATTTCTTATGGGCTTTTGGGGGTGTGTATGGGCCTAATGATGATGGGGAGAGGAGGGTTTTGTGGAATGAGATGGCTGGCTTGATGAGTTGGTAGGATAAACCGTGGTGCTTTGGGGGTGATTTCAATGTGGTGCGGCTTCCAAGTGAGCGATCAGGAGTTGGTGGTTTTTCTGCTGCTATGGAAGATTTCTCGGAGTTCATACAGGGGCAGAGTCTGGTGGATATTCCTCTCCAAGGAGGGCAGTTCACTTGGTCCAATAATCAAGTTTGGTCTAAAATTGATAGGTTTTTGTTATCTCCGGTGTGGGAAGAACATTACCCTGATGTGTCTCAAAATCGTTTGCCTAGACTTTTATCAGACCATTTTCCTTTGATGTTGGTTTGTGGATCGAATAGAGACCGGAAAAAATACTTCAAATTTGAAAACATGTGGCTCAAATCTGTTGGCTTTGTAGAACAAGTGCAACGTTGGTGGGAGTCTTATGATTTTCAAGGTTTGCCGAGTTTTGTGCTGGCTAGCAAGTTGAAAGCTTTAAAAGTGGACTTGAAGATTTGGAATGCGAAGGTCTTTGGTGATGTGGGGAAGAAGAAGGAATTATTAGAAGGTATTAAAGAGCTAGAGTGTTTTGAAAAAGCTCGGGGTTTAGTGGAGGAGGAGCGGGTTCAGAAGTCAGACATGATCGGGGAGCTGGAAAAAACTCTCCTCTTCGAGGAGGTTAATTGGAGGCAAAAATCTCAGGCTCTGTGGCTGAAGGAAGGGGATAATAACGCTAAATTCTTTCATAGGGTGGCCAATTCCCATCGGAGGTACAATCATGTGGGAGTTTTGAGGATCAATGGGGCTTTGTCTTCGGATCCGGTGGAAATTAAGGATCATATTGTAAACTATTATGATTCTTTGTATACCGAGCAGAATTCGTGGCGGCCTAGGGTGGATAGAATTTCTTTCTCCTCCATTGATGCGGATGAGTGTCTTTGGTTAGAACGAGGTTTTGAGGAGCAGGAGGTGTGGGAGGTGGTGCGGGAGATGAACGGGGATAAGGCACCAGGTCATGATGGTTTTTCTATGGCTTTTTTTCAGAAATGTTGGGGGGTTCTCAAAAAAGATATTATGGCGGTATTTTCAGAATTTCATAATAGTTGTCAGTTTGAGAGGAGTTTGAATGCTACATTTGTTTCCCTTATTCCTAAGAAGGCTGATGCTTTGGAGGTTAAGGACTTTAGGCCTATCAGTTTGGTGGGAGGGGTCTATAAAATTATTTCTAAGGTCCTTGCTAATAGGCTTAAATCAGTGTTGGGGAAAATTATTTCGAACTCTCAGAATGCTTTTGTTGGTGGAAGGCAAATTTTGGATTCTGTTCTTATAGCCAATGAATGTCTGGATAGCCAAAGGCGGTCAGGGGAGGCCGGTTTATTGTGCAAACTGGATTTGGAGAAAGCCTATGATCACGTGAATTGGGATTTCCTCCTTTACATGCTTCAGAGATGTGGGTTTGGGGAGAGGTGGAGGAAATGGATTAAATTCTGCGTTTCTACGGTGAAATTTTCCATTTTGGTAAATGGCGTCCCTTCTGGTTTCTTTCAGAGCTCGCGGGGGATTAGGCAAGGTGATCCTCTTTCTCCTATGCTGTTTGTGGTGGTTATGGAAGCGCTTAGCAGGATGTTGAATGCGTCTATGCTCCAAGGCTTGCTTTCAGGCTTCTCAATGGGTTTCATGGGTAATGAAGCTTTAATGGTAAATCATTTGCTGTTCGCGGATGATACCTTAATTTTTTATGGAGCACAAGCTGAGCATGTTCGAAATTTGAGGTGTACTTTCTTATGTTTCGAAGCAGTGTCAGGGTTGAGGATCAATTTAGGCAAATCCGAATTGGTCCCTATTGGCGAGGTGGAAGATGTAGAGTCTTTGGCTCATATTCTGGGTTGTAGAATTGGGTCTCTGCCAATGACTTATTTGGGTATGCCGCTGGGGGCGTCGTTCAAATCTACTTCTATTTGGAATGGGGTTATTGAGAAGGTGGAACGAAGGTTGGCTAGTTGGAAGAAACTTTATTTGTCCAAGGGTGGTAGGGTGACTTTGATTCACAGTACTCTTTCTAGCATTCCTACTTATTATTTATCTCTGTTCCCTGTTCCTGTGAGTGTAGCTAAGAAACTGGAGCGGCTTCAAAGGGAGTTTCTGTGGAGTGGTGTGGGTGACGAGACTAAATTTCATTTAGTTAATTGGCATCGAGTCTGTACTCCAATTAAGGCTGGTGGTCTGGGTTTTCGTAATGTTATTAATTTTAATCAAGCCTTATTGGGGAAGTGGATTTGGAGGTTCTCTCAGGAGCACGGAGCTTTGTGGAGATCGGTGATTGAGGTGAAGTATGGGAGTGTGAGGGGAGGTTGGTGCTCTTTACCGGTAACGGGGCCATATGGTGTCAGTGTTTGGAAGTTTATTCGAAGGGGGTGGAATAGTGTTACCAAGTTCTTGTATTTTTAGGTGGGAGATGGGTCTCACATTCGCTTTTGGCATGATCTTTGGTGTGGGGACAAGCCTCTCAAGCTCTGTTTTCCAGCTCTGTACTCTATTGCGCGTTCTCCTGATGCTTGGGTGGTGGATAATTTGTCTGTGGTAGGATGCGTGGTTCATTGGAATGTTCTCTTTAAGCGCTATGCTCAGGATTGGGAGGTGGAGATGGTGATGTCTTTCTTTAATCAGTTATACTCTACTCGGGTTCGGCATGGGGAGGTTGATAGGGTGGTGTGGAATCTTTCCAAGAGGTGGATTTTTGAAGTGAAGACTTTCTACAAAGCTTTAGTTTGTCATGAGGCAGCCTCTTTTCCTTGGAAGGGTATTTGGCGTGTTAAAGCTCCGAAGCGGGTGGCGTTCTTTGTTTGGACAGCGGCTTTAGGAAAGATCCTAACTCATGACAATTTACGTAGGCGTGGTATTGTGATGGTAGAGTGGTGCGTTATGTGTAAAAAGCATGGGGAGTCCGTTGATCACCTTCTTCTTCATTGTGATGTGACGCGGGTTGTTTGGAGTTCTTTTTATAGCTTGTTTGGGGTGGAGTGGGTTATGCCTAGTAGTGTCGTGGTTTTATTGAGTGGTTGGGGTACTTTGCTGGGTTGTGGTCCTGTTTTCCGTATTTGGAAGCAGGTTCCTTTATGTGTTTTGTGGGGTTTGTGGTGTGAGAGAAATTCTAGACTTTTTGAGGATGTGGAGGTTTCGGTTGGGGCTCTTTGTAGAAATGTGCTTAATATGTTATTTCTTTGGGCGTCGGCGCATAACCTGGGTAGTTTGTTGTTCGCTGACTTTTTACTTTCTTGTTCTTTCATTTCCACTATTTAGGGGCACTTTTGTATACTTCCTGTGTACTAGGGTTGCGCCCATTTGCGCTTTTTAATGAATTCTTACTTATCAAAAAAAAATATTTACCCAACAAGCCAGTCTCTAAAAGGAGGATTCTGCTGATTGATAATTTATGACATTGATCATGCAAGTATAATGTACCATTTTAACAGTCATTCCAATTCACAAATTCAACATGCATAAGTGGGTAGTCATTTGCTTTTGTTACAATCTCACATCAAATCAAATTGATTATGCCTACACTCACATGCTTCGCCATCCCAAAGTCTGCCAGCTTGACACGGCCACTTGGGTCGACAAGTATATTTGCACCCTTAATATCCCTATAAAAAAATCCAGTTTAAGAAGATGAACAATGTTTAAAGTTGGGCAAAATAAAAATTATAGAAGCAGATTTTTGTTTAGAATTACAATATCAAGAAAATGGATAACTCAATTCACCTGTGGACGGTATTTTTAGCATGTAGATATGCAAGCCCTGACAATATTTGTCGAGTATAACTCCGGACTGCTACTTCGCTAAATTGTCCATATTCTTGGAGAAGTTTATAAATAGAGCCACCAGAGACATACTCAAGTTAAATATAAAGTTTGTCACCCACCTGTTCAAGAAGTTTTTAAAACTTTAGTATACACCATTAACTTGAATTGACAACAATATGATGTTTCCCATGATGCAGCACACCAATTTGATAGTAGTATGCAATTAGGCTATTCAAAGTAACAAAAAGTTTGTTACCAAAAGTTCATGACTCAAGAACCACCATAGAAGATTTATATTTACGACAACTTCTTTAAAGTTGGAATCATCCAAGGCATGCACGCTGCTAGATATTTCAAAACCATATAATACAATAATTACAAACATATAAATTAAATCGTAAGTTATAAACCTACCATTTCAGACCCATAGTACTGCACAATATTTGGGTGTCGTAAACGGCTCAATAAAGCAATTTCCTGCCAAAACAGAATGTAATATACTGCTTTCAATCAAAACAAGCAACTAAATGACTTATTTGGCCAAAGTTATAGAAAAGCCTCAACCTTATCATTCAAACAATAGAAAATTTCTTAAATCTACTGGAGATCAAGTTACCTGCATTAATTGCTCAGCGCTTTCTTTAGACTTTGCATCGTCTGAAAATAACGCAACCTCCTTCATTGCACACATTTCACCACTTTCACTAAACCAATTGAGATTATAAAATTAGATATGCACAAACTCCATTAACGACCAACAATTGGAAAAATAAAAAGGGATGAGGATATTGCACCAGATATTTAACAAACAATATTGATCATATTAGATATAAAAACAAGCGCTCATGCAATTGACAGTCAAAGGACTTGACTACCATCAAACATCAAACTTATCAATTCATCTAAAATTAAAGGAAGGAATTCTATGAAATTTTTTTTTATCTTTTTTTTATAAGAAGTGACACATCAGAGTAGGCATCATAGTGACAAGAACACTGGCTTCTCTGTGATGCCTTTTTTTGTTATCAGTCCTCTAAAAATAGGAAGACACATTTCCAAAATCTAAATTAAGAGATAATTAAACACCCAGGTATCTTAGAGGACCTATTGAGTGTTATACATTTATCTGTGACTGAGTAAAAATTGAAAGACATATATAGTAGATCCAAGAATTTTGTTTTAGGGTATATACCTGTTAAACGCGAGATAGACATGCCCAAAAGTGCCTCTACCCAGCAGCTTTCCCTTTTTCCAGCGCGAGCCAGGGCTTGCTGGATTCTCCGCCCTTCCTGGACTTCGCGACATGGAGGGAGATGTTGCCGCTGAATTTGAGTGAGAAAAGGGAGAAGAATTGCAAATTGTTAGGGGAGGAAGTGGTAAACGGTGACTTTGTTGTTTCCCATCCTCGGGCCAGCTCGTCTGTGACTCAGTGGGTGTTCCTCCTGCTCTAGGATGAATAGGTGTGACAGCACCACTATCAAGGGCGGAGAATCGACCTTTTTTGGTACCTCAGATCAGTCAAGCTTAGATGACAATAGACGCACACTAATTGCTGTATTTAATGAGAACTGATAGAGACAACGTTCCCTCTCCACTTTTTAATATTAAAAAAAATAATTTCAATAAAAAAATAAAAAAGGCGGAGAGAGGGGTTTAACGTCTACTTTTTACTTTTTTTTTTTCTTTTTTTCTTTTTTTCTTTTTTTTTTTTTTAATTAGAGTAGTGGTAGGTTGGGGCCATCTTGCCGGCCCATGCCCGGCCCTTTCCTACATGGAAAGGGCCATTTCAGTTTTAACGTAATTTTTTTCTTTTTTTTCAAAAAAAAAAATTCAAAAATTCAAAATTTGAAAACAAAAACCAATGCAGCACCCATTTTCTCATTTTTGTTCCCCGAGCTTCCCCCCAAATTTTCCCTCCCTCTCTCCATCTACCCCAAAATCTTTCCACTGTTGACCACCATGCACTACTCGCCACCGTCGACCACCACGCACGACCCACCAGTCGTTCTCCATCTTCAGCCATCGTTCGTTCTCCGTCGTTCCAGCGACCATTTTCGCACGAGCCCACTACCGTCGTTCTCCATCTCCGACAGAGCGACCGCCGACGAGGTCCCCCACCGTCTGACGACCCATACCCAACCACTGGCAATCTTCCAGTTCTGGCCCTCTTCCATCTCCGGTCGTCTTCTAGTTCCGGCAAACCAGCCTTTTTTGTTTTTTTCAGCTACCATGACCCAGCTCCGTCACCGTCGACCACCACGCACGACCCACCACTGTCGTTCTTCATCTTCGGCCAAAACCCTACGACCGGCCGTCTTCCATCTCCAACCCTCTTCCATCTCCGGCTGTTTTCCAGTTCTGGCTTCCCCCCAAATCCGTCTCCTTCAAGTCTAGGTTTCCGTCAGGTATTAAAGCAAACACCTTTCCTTCTTTTTTTTTGCAGTTATGCTTGTCTTCAATAGCATTTGAAGCCACAGACTCTTCCCTTATGGAAGGAATTCATTACTAGAAATTGGAGCCCAACCACCGTGCGATCTCCATCTCCGGCCGTCTTCCGTCTCCGGCAGTCTTTCTTCTCCGACAGAGCGACCGCCGACGAGGTCCCCCAGTTCCGGCGACCCATTTCCGGCCCAAATTTCCCCCATTTCCGCTCTGGTACCGATCTCCCCCATTTTTTGGTTTTTTCAGTTGTTTTCGGATTTGCTTTTTTTAGTTCCTTGCTGTGATTTGTGGTTTTTTGCTATTGGGTTTCTGGTTATAAAATTCCTTCTTACATGTTTGTTTATGTGGATTATGAAACATTGTAAACCGAAAAACTCCCATGGGACATGATGTTTCAGAATGGGATGTTAATGCTGGGTTTGGGTCAATCTCTGAATGGGTATTGGTTCTTGCTGCCTGACTCGATATTGTTTGCTTGTTTGTGGTTTTTTGATTGTTTTGGGGTAATGTAACCGAAGCTCCTTAGAGGAGATGTTGAAATTCTTGAAGCATGTGGAGTACCCGATTTGTTGGAAATTGTTGGTGGTTTTTTGATTGTTTGATGGTCTTTCCATTTAGTATGCTGGAAGTTCACAAGAAAGTTGCATAAAGATTTAATTTTAATTTTCCATAAAGAATTGAAAAAAAAAAAAAAAAAGGAGGAGGAGGAGGAAAAGAGGTGGGTGATGAGTGTAATTGAATTTGAATCAGGTGAGCTGCACCCACTGGCCCAACAAAGCATTAATTTAAGGATATGGTATTGAATGCAAGTCATGCAATCACTAATGTTAACAAAAATATGATGCTAATTTTTTAATGAATGTTCCAGCTGGGAGGAGGAGGAAATATCATGATGATGTAACTGTAATTGTGATCATCCTTGGAACAAACCAGCGCACCACAAAGGCATCAACTTGCATATTAGTTTTTAAGAATGCCATCTTCCATCTTGCAGAAGTGTACGTTTGGTGGTTTCTGCCTGATAGGTGTAATGCTCAAACTGTATATACGTAATGTCAGAAACACTTTTGTTCTTGTTCTGTACAAAAGTTTATTATTACCACATTCTTGTATGACACTCACAAATTGCACGGTTGCCCTTTTCTGTATGCAAGGCCAGCATTGTTTTCATTGTGGTGAGAAACTTGCAAAGGTGGTTCATAAATTTGATTGAATCTGGTCAAGTGTTCCCATATGGAGAAATAACTTTTATTAGACTAACTAAAGCAAAGTGTGGAATTTAGGTGCTTTTTTTTTTTTCTTTTTTTTCTTTTTTTTTTTCTGAGAATCTCTTTTTCTCCTTATTGAATGGTTGAACAATTAGAATCTCCAACATGCCTTTTCACATCAATATAATAATCCCACTTGTTTCTTCTAAAGCCATATTTTTAGCTTCTTGGCCCTTAGGCTTGTGACAATGGAGCTACTGTTGGCAATAGCTTTTATTTTTGTTTAAGCTTTTTGTTCCTCATGTGGGTGGTTTTCACAAGATTTCTAGTCCACTAGCATATAGATTCACTTGGTGCAATTTTTTTTTTTAATGAGAAATAGGACAGCCTTTTACCCAATTGGCCAATTTTATATAGTCAATCCACCGGCAGGGTGGCCCATGAATCAAATTTGGAGCTCCAAAATGGGTGGCTTGAATAAGTAAGTAAATAAATAAATAGATTCCTGCAGCACAGAAAAAACAAAATGGTCAACAGGTTCTTTTTATGTTTTTCAGAATGTCAAATAGTTTGGATCATTTGGGTTGACCATACTAACCCAAAGGAATCAAAATATGCTATCCAAATGGCATGAAGAGGAATGGAACAAGTCATGTGGTAATAGAAGCACTCTTTTTTTCTTTTTTTTCTTATTAATTTTCCATCTAGTATGCTGGATGCTCAGATTCAAATCTTAGTTGTGCTGGTTCAGTAGGTTGTTGAAGTGCAGATTGGACAATTTTTTTTTCCCTTGATAAAGTTTTACTTTGATATTGATTTTAAAGAGTGCATGAAATCCTAATTTTGATTTTGATATTGATTTTTTTGTCCAATGATCTAATATTGTGATTGAACGATCTAATTTGATGAGTTTATTATGATTTTTGGGGTCATGGTGCATCACGAATTCATGATGGAGGTGGGAGATTGAGAATGTTAGCATTCTGCATGTGGGTCTGATTTGGGTTCTTTGAATGAATGAATGTTGGTTTATCAAAACTCTATTTGGTTGCACCCAAGTTTTCAACTGAAATTGAGTAGAGAACTATTGATTTGATAGATATAAAGCAATTTTTTTTTCTAGATTTCTAAAGCTTTGTAATTTTTTTTCTTAAATGAATGTAGTAGAGAAAAAACTGGTTAATATGAAATGTTGTTTAAGCCGAAAGACGGTTTTCGAGTTTGTTATGTTATTTGGGTTTAAGAGACACGTGTAGATGGATAGATTTAGTCGAACATGTTTCTTGGTTTTCAATAAATGATCCCGTTCCTTGATGTTTAATGATTTATTTGGTGGGTTAAATCTGTGTTTCTGTTGGTGTGAATACCTAAACTAAATTTCTAATTCATAGCTTTGTGTTGCATTTCGTAGGGGGATTGCGGCGACAATGAAGATGATGTTGGAGTCTGATATTTGCAAAATTATCTACCGAGCTTGTCAAAGCGTTTGCTTGCAAAAGTGGTTCCCTTTTTTTTCAGATCCACCGAGTAGCAATGCCATTCAAATTTGGATACAAATGCACACAAACTGTTAACGGCCCATTTGAATAAACAACACTTATGTATAGTTGTGGATATGTTTTAACATGGCAAACATGATAACAAAGGTTCATCTTAATATGGGCTTTTCAACTTCATGTACATACGAGTAGAATTCTAGTACAAGAAATGGAACAATCGAACTCAAAAGACCATTTCCTTTCAGTTGCATACAATGCACCTCTGCATCAACTACAGCCCGAATAATTACCACTGCCAGAGAAGGAAAATGAAAAGGCCTGCAAGGATTTTTAATTGGATGGTTTGACTATTCAAATTTCTGTGATCAATTTTATTCTGTGATGAAGGTATGCTGACCATGCTCAACCTCTTGCTCTGTAGAACTGGTAATTAACTTAGGATTAAAATTGCAATAATGCGGTAAAGAACAGAGAACAACTGACCGAAGTTGACCAAGACAAATGAACATGTCATGGTGGAAAATAAAATCTTGTCCCAACCATCAGTAACACAGCAAATAAAATGAGAGATCCTTTGGCAAATCAACACAACAACCCACCGAATTCCATTTACTTTTCCTGCCTTAAAAAGTTTACAAAACTTAATCGCACACACCAATATGCAAAAAGTTTAGAGAACTTAACCTCACACATCAATATGCAAACATATCAAGATACACGATTTTTACAACAAAAAAGGTTCTTCCAAGTTAAGATTATTAGTACATGCACTTTGGCGTTGTATGTAACCTCTGGAAAGATACTGCTGGTCTCAACTTCTAAGAGAAGGTTATATTTGCAATCTCCTTCAGTAATCATCTCTCCCTCCTCCACGATGCTGAACTCCAGGAAATGAGTTGGCCTGTGTTCCTCATGGTAATATTCACGAGGTGTCCCGAGCTTTCACCCCATACTCCATACTAAGTGCTTGTTTCACCCAATGAAGTTGAAGTTCCATGAACCATTATCCGGAATCTAGAAACAAAACCCATTATAAAATTACCTAGTTAACAAGAAAACCATTCAAGCATGCCACATTCAGCTTTGTGACAACATTCTCATTCCACAATATTATTTTGAACGAAAAAAAAAAAAACTTACAAAATCACAAACCACTCTTTCTCATGGAATTTTTATCAAACATATGGAATGCAAAAACAGAAACACCAATGACCAAAAATAAGAGTCCCACTGCAAGATGAAACCACTCTTTCTTACCTTCCATCATTGCCTTGTCCTTATAAGGATCAGGTATCCCAAAATCGTAGCAAAAAGAAGCTAAAAAAATCAAACCGCAAATCATAATGTAGTTTTTAAATCTACATGCATCTCTTAAACACAAAGAACCCAACAAAATCAAAAACCATCTTTCGGCTTAGCCAGCATTTCATATTAACCAGTTTTTTCTCTATTACATTCAATTAATCAAGAAAAAAAAAATTACAATGCTTTAGAAATCTAGGAAAAAAATTGCTTTATATCTATAAAATCAATGGTTCTCAACTCAGTTTCTGTTGAAAACTTGGGTGCAACCAAATAGAGTTTTGATAAACCAACATTCATTCATTCAAAGAACCCAAATCAGACCCACATGCAGAATGCTAACATTCTCAATCTCCCACCTCCATAATGAATTCGTGATGCACCATGACGCCAAAAATCATAATAAACTCATCAAATTGGATCCTTGATCAGGTTCAATCACAATATTAGATCCTTGTTCAAAAATTTCATCTTCCACCAACAAACCAAAACGAACCCAGACCAAAGAAAATGTAAAGAAAAAAAAATCGTGCCTCGTGTTAAAAACAGAAAAATAAAATAAAAATCAGAGAAACCTAACCTTGGTTCCATCAACGGTGGAGACAGCAAACAGAGAGATGCGGCTGGCTGAGTTGGGGGAACGGAGCTCGCAGTGGAGATGCTTAAAAGGATAACACTACAACATCAAAGAAAATCCAGCAACTACAAAACTCATTCCAATATTTACAGCCACCAAACAGAATCTTGAGAGAAAATCAAAAGGAATAAAAATAATGCATTATCTGCACTTAAACAACCCAAATCTTAGCCAAATCTCGTTGGGCTCCAATTTCTAGTAATTCATTACTAGAAACTGCCAGAGGACAGGGAAAATCGAAAAAAAAAAAAAAAATAGAGAAAACCTTACCTATTTTGATGGTTGGGCTTGTCGGATCTGTTCGGTGGGAAGAGATGGAGATGGGTCGTCGTGGAGGGAGACAGAGATGGGTATGGATCGTCGGAGATGGCGCCTGGCAGTACCTAGTGGTGGGTCGTGTGTGGTGGTCGACGGTGGTGGAGCTGGGTCACGGTAGCTGAAAAAAATAAAAAGGCTGGTTTGCCGAAACTAGAAGACGGCCGGAGATGGAAGAGGGCTGGAACTAGAAGACTGCCGATGGTTGGGTATGGGTCGTCAGACGGTGGGGGACCTCGTCGGCGGTCGCTCTGTCGGAGATGGAGAACGACGGTGGCGGGCTCGTGCGAAAATGGTCGCCGGAACGATGGAGAACGAACGATGGCCGAAGATGGAGAACGACGATGGCGGGTCGTACGTGGTGGTCGATGGTGGCGGGTGGTGCATGGTGGTCAACGGTGGGAAGATTTTGGGGTAGATGGAGAGAGGGAGGGAAATTTTGGGGAAGCTCGGGGAACAAAATTGAGAAAATGGGGTGCTGTATTGGTTTTTGTTTTCAATTTTTTAATTTTTTAATTTTTTTTTTTGAAAAAAAAAAAAATTATGTTAAAACTGAAATGGCCCTTTCCACGTAGGAAACGGCAGGGCAGGGGCCGGGGCCGGCAAGATGGCTCCTGCCTATCACTACTCTTCTAATTAACGTCTACTCTTTTTCAATTCTCCTATTTAATTGCTCATAAGGGATTATGGTACAATGAGTGATGATTTATTACCACATAGACAAAGTAGTAAAAAATTGTATAAAAATGTGACAATGAATTATTACTATAGTACAATTACTTTGTGAGAGTGTTAAAAAATTGTTTATGCAAATAAAAGCACGTTTACTCTTTTCTTTAGTTAATTGAAAACATTTTTAAATTGATTTTTTTTTTTTTTGGCGAAACAGTCAAAAATAAGAAAAAGCTTTAATTTGATTCCTGTTCATCGTGTCCTTTCCTTAACGTTGAAATTTTGGCTGAAATTAGTTGCTATATAAATAACCAAATTAAAACCGATACTATACCAAAACAAAAGCAAAAAAAAAACAAAAACAAAAACAAAAAAACAAAACAAAACCAAAAAACAAAACAAAATTAAAGCCCATATATATATAGGCCATGTTTAGAAATTTCCCCACCCACTTCTCTTCCTTCCTGCGCATTGTACACTGTTCTTGTGTACAGCGTGCAAGTCAGAAAAGTACAACTCTAAAAAAAATAGATTTTTCACTTTCTCATTGTACTCCTAACAAAAAAAAAAAAAAAAAAGGTTATGAAATAAGGAAATACGCATCTTGACATGGGTAAAAAAAAAAAAAAGTTTATTCTGGAGCACGTCATGTATACGCACATTTCTAACAATGAATTTTTTACATTTCCGTTTTACCCCTAGCAAGAAAAAAAATGAAAAAGCGTTGAAGTGAGGAAGTATGCGTCTTTTCAGGAAAAAAAAAATAGTATAGCTCTCAGAAAAATAGATTTTCCACTTTTCCATTTTATCATTGACAAGGAAAAAATAAAAAATGTTGAAGTGAGGAAATACGCATCTTGATTGGGGTAAAAAATGAAAAAAAAAAAAAAAAAAAAAAAAAAAGAAGAAAAAGATTTCATTCTAAGGCGCGTCATATATGTATACGCATATTCTTGACAATGAATTTTTCACTTTCCTGTTTTACTCCTAGCAAGAAAAAAATGAAAAACATTAAAGTAAAGAAATATGCGTCTTGCTATGGGTATGATTTCGTTGACAAACTATACTCAGCACAAAAAAAAAATACAAGAAGGACCGCAATAAATGATCTAACATTTCTCATAACTTAAAGATCAAGTGTTAATTTATTCGGTCTTGAGAGTTATATATAACAATCAAAGAAGAAGAAAAAGATGATTGATCTAAATTTTTTTTGTCTTCTTGAAAATAAAAAATAAATATTGCTTAGTGGGAGATAGGGTTGGTTGAACAAGGAACCGTCTGGTGATCGTGGAAAGTGGTAAGTAATTTCATAGAGAAATTTGACATATATAATTAGGGTATGATTTCGTTGACAAACTATACTCAGCAATTATTCGTCTTAATCTTAATGTGATTACATGTAAACATATATTCATACGTGTAGTCCTTTTCTACAACTAAAATAAGCTTATTTTACCCGGAGAACAACAAGAGACATGTTAGCTGAACAACAATTTTGCACAACAATTACACAATAATGTTGATATGTTCAGTATTTTCATTTTTATTTATTTGATTTTAAAAAAAAAATATTGGACACATTAGCATTGTTGTGTAAGAGTTGTACAAATAACATATCTCTTAAAAGAAAACAAAAAATATATAGGATGCTGTTGAACTTCATAAATTCATTTTTTTTTATGTCCCTTTTTTAGTTTTTCCATAAATTATACTTGAGATTATATATTCAAAAAAAAATGCAAAACGTTCGTGTTAGAATATAAATAATTAATTAATTCTTTTTTTTTCTATTAATTTAAGTTTTTGTGACAATTGATAATTTGACATAATATCAAAGCACGGATAAAAAGATCACTAGAGACTTAAAATGCTCGAATTAATTTGTTGAGGAGATCACGTTCAATCTATAAAGCTTTGTCAATTTCAAACTTTTTAATACCCGGAATAAATAAAAGGTAGAAGAAAATAGGATTAAAAGACATGAAAAATAAAATAGATTGAAAAACTAAAAATAAATCCAAAATTCAACACTGCTGAGTGGCAGGTCTGCCACGTCAGTAAACCATGTTTTTGTTTATATATACACGAGGTGAATGCATTCGACCAATCAATTTTTTATTGATTAGTCCTCATCGTATAGCTACACGGATGGATATGGTTGCAGTTATTTGCAAGATTTGTATTTATAAAATGTAGATATTATTTTTAAAAAATCAAATCATGTTTTTATTAATTGCATCCGCGTATTCACTACAAAAAAAAAAAAGGCAAATTCTGGACGGTTTTAAACCGTCTAGAAATGCAAAAAAACCGTCTGGAATCAATTCCAGACGGTTTTTTCTGGACGGTTTAAAACCGTCTAGAATATAGTGTCGCTAAATAAATTTTTAGACGGTTTGGGTCAAACCGTCCGCAATTACAGACGGTTTGACCCAAACCGTCAGGAACCAATTCTGGACGGTTTTGGGCAGAACCGTCCACAAAAATTCTGGACGGTTTTACCCAAAACCGTCCAGAACCTGTTTTTTTTTTTTTTTTTAATTAATTATTATTTTTGTCCAGCGGTCAAGGGTCGAAGCTAGTTTCTACGTTTTCTACTGGAGTCCAGAAATATCCACCGAAAATCGATCAGCTCCGGTCACCACCATCGACCCGTTCAGCCGCACCAAATCTGCTACAAGCTAGCTAATCGACGTCTTCCTCTGTTTCTCTTCCACAGCCACAGCCACAGCCAACCACCCCCCTTTCACAAATCAACCAAAAATATATACCTCAAACAATCAAAAAAATAAAAGCAAACCCATCAGCTTCAACCCATAACAATCACCGAAACCCACCCCAATCACCAACCCATCAGCTCCAACCCACAACGACCCAGTGCCAATTTCGGCCGAATCAGCCCGGAAACCCCGATCAACTTCCTCTGCTGCCTTCTCCGATCGGCGATATTCCTCCAGGCTTTGAACACCAAGTGCAAGAACGAGCTCGAGAAGTGGATCTCAGCGATATTGGAGCACGTGACCGTCGACGACCTCCTGGTGCTCTCTTTCACCTACGACGGAGAGAGGCTGTTCGACCTGGAGAGCGTGAGGAGAATCATCTCGGGATTCGCGGAGAAGGAGAAGAGCGTGGCCGTATTTAACGCCGGTGATTTCGGAGAGCACTGCTCCACTGCGATGCAGAGAGTCGCCAAGACCGTGGACGCGTATTTGGGCGAGATCACCACCTAGTGAGAAGGACCAGAGAGACGAGAGAGAGAAGAGAGATTTGGGGAGAAGAGAGTTTTGGGGGAAGAAGAAGACTGAGAGATCAGAGAGAGAAAGAGATCCTTGGTTGTGATTTTGGTTGGCAAATAAATCTGACGGACGCGGTGAAATAAGAGGTATCACGCGGATTGATGACGTGTTGTGGAAAAAAGAAATTCCAGACGGTTTGATAAAAACCGTCTATAAAATTTCAGACGGTTTTAACTAAACCGTCTGGAAATAAAATTTACCGACGGTTTTAAAAAAAAACCGCCTATAAATTTATAGACGGTTTTTATAAAACCGTCTGGAAATGAAAATTTCCAGACGGTTTAGTTAAAACCGTCTGGAATTTTATAGACGGTTTAATCAAACCGTCCATAATAAATTTTTTCTAGACGGTTTCAAAAAAACCGTCTGCAAATTTTATTTTCTAGACGGTTTTAGAAACCGTCTAGAAAAAAACCGTCCATAAATGTCCTTTTTTTTGTAGTGATTTATTGCAATTACTAAAGGCAGTTATTATTCCCGATTCACATATTAGGTAATAACCTTTTTGGGCCTAGTTTAGTTTTTTGGACCTTCTTTGGTTCTCTATTATAGCCTATTTTAAACAATTTTAAAATCATATAAGTTGATTTTTAGTATTTTTGACTTTTTTTTAATTTTTTTAAGTCATAATCTTTTGAAAATATATTAATTTCAAATTACTTTTACATTTTTGCCCAAATGTCACTATAAAAAAATAAAATAAAATTTTACCAAAATTTAGTGGCATCTCAGACTTTAGTGGCTTGCCATTTGTGACGTGTATCACAGGTCACTAATCACTACATAAAAAATTGGTTATTTTATTGACATGTCACTAACTTTAGTGACGTGTTACTTTTTAACGTTGTGTCAATAAATTTAGCGAACACGTCAAAGATGTTAGACTTTATGTTTGAAAAAAAAAAAAAAAAAACCTCAAGCTGCTTTCTATCAAACCAGATTCAACTTAAGTTAAGATAGATGTTCAACCAAAACATGAATAGAAGCACACAAGTCGAGAATCAGTAACTCTACATTTTTCTTCCTCACTCTCTTCATCAGATTCATCTGTATCTTCCTCAGACTCCTCCTCAACCCCATTACCTTTCTTTGAATCTTGAGCGGGGCTGCAGGTATACAAAAAAGCAACGTGACAACAGTAAGAACCATGCCAAACTAACGGGAATTTGTATAACATTTTTATAATCCTAGCAATCTCTAAACTTCTCACCTTTGTGATTTGTTTTCCTGCGGGTTTGTCATCATCTCTTCAGAATCACTCGATCTCCTCATCCTCTGAACTATGATCACTTTCATCTTGAGCAGTTTTTACACTTGGTTTTCCACTAATTGAAGGAACCTTGGGCTACAGCACAAGAAATCAGAGAATGAGATCAACACAAAACCTACAAAGGCCAGCAACAGAGTGGATACACTACAAAAAACTTTGTTTTTAACCACTTACAATTAGCCACGTGTATGGGGTCATACACATGGCTAATTGTTAGCCACGAGCATTTAGCTACGGTCAATTACACGCAGTGAATCCAGTTGTGATTAAATGCAATTTTAGCCACGTGTCCTTTTATATATGCGGCTATTTAGCCATGTAACATTTAGCCACGTGCCACTCCAAGTGGCTAACTGAAATTTCATTTTTCTAAAAAAAAAGAAAAAAAAAAAAGGCAATTCTAGCGGTGTGTAATGAAAGACATGTGACTAACATTTTTGTTCTTTCAAAAAAAAAAAGAAAAGAAAAGAAAAGAAAAAACAGAACAGAAATTTCTGTTCTGTTTTTTCTTTTTTCTTCTCCCAATCCAGCGTACATCCGGCCAGGCCGGTCTTTTTTCTTCTCCCAATCCGGCGTAAATCCAGGCCAGGACCGGCAATCACCAAATCGCTGGATTCGAACCTATCAAACCAAAAATACAAAAACCCAAAATGGGAAAAAAATTCAATACACCAAAACAACAACAATCTAGTCGCCGGAAATAAAACCAAAAAAAAAAAAAAAACCAATTCACCGGCCATTAAACCCACTTGCCCACTAACCACTCGCTGGAAATCATCAAACCAAAACAAGAGAAACCCAAAATCAAATTCAAAATCCGGCCGGCAAGCGTGAGTCGGCTGGTTTTTGGTTTGATTTCCATTCGGTTTTTCTTTTCCTTCTTTCCCTTTTTCCCACGCTCATCGTTCCTTCTTCTCCTTTTTTTTTGTTCTTTTCTTCACACAGAGGGAGATGGAAGAGGGAGACCGATTGGAGATACATCCGTGGTCGTTGTTGGTTTTTTCTTTGTTTTTCTTGTTGTGTGTTGGTGCAAATAGGAGATTTTCTGGTCCAGGTCTGTGACGAACGGCGAGTGTTGGTGGTTTCGGCAAAGATGTTGTCAAAGTTAGATCTATAAGACTCGGCTGAACTTTCTTCAACAAGGGCATTTCTGTTGTGATTGCTGGCCTTCTCCGGTCATGATGGTCATTCAGCGAGTCCGTGTGGTTCGCTTTTGTTCGGCGCGTCTGGTAATGCGCCAGGGTTTTCTCTCCCTGGTCTTGCGCGTGTGGGTCACCATTTGCTTTTTCGGTCTCAGACGGTGACAATCTGGACTCCTAAAGGTTGTCCGGCACAAGGGGGGTTCCCGGAGAAGGCGCGTGCTCTACACGCGCCTACTCCGACGGCAGTTCTTACGGTTCTTGTTTCTCGGGGTTTTTTTGTTTGTATTTGGTTGTATATTCTTGTCTTTGATTCATAGTGGTCGATTATCCACACCACTATGAAGGGCGGAAAATCGACCTTTTTTCATTCCTCAGATCGGTCAAGCATTAGATGACAATAGAAGCACACTAATTGCTCATAACGGATCCTAGTACAATTGCTTCCACGAGAATGTGAGACAGTGTTAAAAAATTGTTTACGCAAATAAAAACGTAAACTCTTTTCTTTAGTCAATTGAAAACATTTTTAAATTGATATTTTTATTATTATTATTTTCGGCAAAACAGTCAAAAATAAGAAAAAAGCTTTAATTTGATTCCTGTTCATCGTGTCCTTTCCTTGACGTCGAAATTTTGGCTGAAATTAGTTGCTATATAAATAACCAAATTAAAGCCGATACTATACAAAAAAACAAAAAAACAAAAAACAAAACAAAATTAAAGCCGATATATATATAGGCCCCGTTTAGAAATTTCCCCACCCACTTCTCCCCTTTCCTGCACATTGTACACTATCCTTGTGTACAGCGTGCAAGTCTGAAAAGTACAGCTCTAAAAAAATAGATTTTCACTTTCTCATTTTACCCTTAACAAAAAAAAAATGAAAAGCTATGAAGTGAGGAAATACGCATTTTGACAAGGGTAAAAAATGAAAACTAAAAATTAAAAAAAAAATAAAAAATAAAAAAAGTTCATTCTAGAGCACGTCATGTATACGCACATTTCTGACAATGAATTTTTTACATTTCCGTTTTACCCCTGGCAAGAAAAAAAAAAGAAAAAGCGTTGAAGTGAGAAAGTATGATTCTTTCCAGTGGTAAAAAATAAAAAATAAAATAAAATAAATAGTATAGCTCTCAGAAAAAGAAAAAAAAAAAATAGATTTTCTACTTTCCCATTTTACCCCTGACAAGGAAAAAATAAAAATAAAAACGTTGAAGTGAGGAAATACGCATCTTGACAGGGGTAAAAAAATGACAAAAAAAAAAAAAAAAAAGAAGATTTTATTCCTGTTTTACTCCTAATAAGAAAAAAATGAAAAGCATTAAAGTGAGATAGAGATCGATGTTATTAGACTTCAATTCATACACGTTTAGGTGAGGTCACACTGACCATCATCCGTACCCGTAAGTGATTGGGTTGTGGAATATTTATGTGTTGTGTAGTAAAAAGTGATTGATGTGATATAAAATTTGGGAATATTTTATAGAAAAGTGAAAAAATTTTGTTTTGTAGTGAATTTTTTTATTTGAATAATAATAAAAAATGATTGATGTAATATAAAAAGTGTAAAAAAGTTAGAATGTTTTTTATTTGATATTTTTGAAAGAAGTGAAAAAAAAATAAGGGGGGAATGACAATGGGTTGCCAAACTAGCCCTGAATCATTTCACTGACAACCAATAATGCCATCTCCCAATCATCTTGCATTTACTAGGTGATTTATTCATATATTGCATGGCCCATGAAAAGTAAGAAAATGAAAAATATATATAAAAGAAAAAACTAGCTCAAAAATTATAGGGTTTTAAGTGTTAAATCACCACTTATCCTAAAAGCTTAAGCTAATAGAAAGAGGTAAATTTCATCACTTAATCAATACTTTAACACTCTCCATCACGTGTGTGTTTAAACTGTATACATTTTAATAAGTGAGGTCCAATACGTGAAATATTTAATTGCAATAGGGTAAATTAAATGACGGAGTCAAGGTTTAAACTCAAGACCTTTGATACCATTTTAAATTTTCACTTATCTCAAAAGCTTAAATTGATAGAAAGAGATAAATTTAATCACTTAATCAATACTTTAACATTAAGAGCAAACTATAGGGTTTTGATCTAGCTAAGAAACAATTTCCTTTTTTTTTCATTTGGATTAACACGTACCGGAGAGGCAGATTCTGTTTAATTTATTATTATTATTATTATTTTGGAATATATTGTTATTATTATTTTGGAATGTATATATATATAGTCTCAAAATCTAGTGTGGGTAAAATTTTGTCAGAAAAATTCTAAATATAGGAAGTAGCAAATTCAACAATTAGACAGCTTGAACTAATTAATTAGTGGCTAAAAATGCTCCAAAGAATGTATAGTTCTTTACATGATGATCAATTAACGTCCTATACAATTAATAACAAAGGCTTAAATATTAAATAATATTCACATGCATCTTTAGATTCGATGGAAACAAAATTTGTTATCTGCTTCGTATATATAGTTTCAATTAGCTTGACCATTTCTAAACTTGCTTACTTTAAGAGTATATGCTGGCCTACCTGATTTTTTTTTTTATTTCTCTTTTTCTAATCAGGCCTACCTGATATTGCTTATTTATTAATCAGATCTAGAGTTACACGGAACAAAGACGAGGCGGCTCTGCTCAATCGATCAGTTCAAAAAAAAAAAAAAAAAAAGTACTTTATTTGTTTCAACGTAAAATATTTTTTAAGAAATTTTTTCTTTTAGTGTTTGGAGCAAAACGTAAAATGCTCATCAAGTTGAGAATATTTATAGTTGAGTAAAGAAAATAACTTGAATATAACTTGACTATAACTTGAATATTTATAGTCAAGTTGAGAATATTTATAGTTGAGTAAAGCAAAACGTAAAATGTTTTCCGCTTAATTATCATAAAATGATAATCCTTTGGCTTGCGGTTAATTAAGGATAAATTGAACATCGTTAATTGCCTTCTTTGCAACAGGGAAAATGAGAACTAATTTGAACCTTTTTATATTTCTCAGTATTTGGTTCGTATAAAAAAAAAAATTCAATATTTTTTATATTTTCATATAACCGAAAGGGTTGCAAGAAAGAGAGAGACCATGAAGAGGATTGGAGCTACAGGGGAAGAGAGTTTAATTATGAGATCATAGAAGGCCTTTCATGGTAGAATTGAGATCGAGTATAATTGCATACTCATACTGCTTGTAATTTGAGAAGACAATTGTGAAAAAACTCTTGTGTTGTCCATCTGATCGGACAAATATTCAGATAGTTCTAGACTTATTCAAATAAATAAACCTCGTAAAGATCCTAGATAGTACTGTTGCTTCCACAAAAGTGTGAAAGAGTACGTGTTAAAAAATAGTTCACGCACATAAAAAGCATTAACTATTTTCTTTAATCAACCGAAAACATTTGTAGATTGGTATTTTTTTTATTTTCTGGTGTCCGGCGAAACAGTCAAAAATAAGAAAAAAGCTTTTAATTTGATTCCTGTTCATCGTGTCCTTTCCTTAACGTCGAAATTTTGGCTGAAATTAGTTGCTATATAAATAACCAAATTAAAGCCGATACTAAAAAAAAAAAAAAAAAAACCAAAAAACACAATTAAAGCAGCCGAGATATATATATATAGTCTATAGATAGATTCCCCGTACCTACCATCAGCAAAAATAGTCAAAGAAAGTACTCGTGTCCCAGATGGAACTCAGCAGTAGAGGTTCATCTCATGCTGCGTGAGGAGAGAGATCACCCGTTCGTCTCGGTGGACGGTGGACAATTATATTCCATGTCGGAAAATATATTTACAATCTTAGTCAACCTCAACTCCATTTATTCTATTTTATAAACAATACAGAATTTTGGTGTTCTCCTAAAATGATATAAATGTAATTTTTTTTATTAAAAAATTACATTTATATCATCCAAAATGACATAGATTAATTACATCTATGTCATTTTAAAAAAACACTAGGAGATACTCAAACATTTTTCGATAATACAAGCCTGAATGAAAATGTCAAACAATTCACTCACAATTAAAATATAGAATAATCTTACTTTTCACATTTATTTTATATCAGTTGACGTGACATATTTTAAGTAATTTTTTTTTTATATTTTTTAAGCTAGTAATTGTCAAGAAAAATCACTTAAAACATGTCACTTTAATCGGTGTAAAATAGGTGTGAAGAGTAACGTTTATCACATATTTATCGCTTAAAACACGTCACGTCGACGTCAGTCTGTGTGAAATGAGTATGAAAAGTAGCATTACTCAAATAAAATAAGACCAATGCAACATGCATGCAAGCTCAAATTAAAAAATCAATTCCAATATAACTTCAGAGAAATAGTAGAACATCTACTGTTGTCATTCTCTTGTTTTTCTATGCTAACTTAGCACAAAAGAAAAGAGAAATAGAGAGAACCGGTTTCAAGGTTTTTTATTATTATTATTAAAAAAAAAAAAACTGCGAAATCAGCACAAAAAAATACAAAAAGGACCACAATAAATGTTCTAGCATTTCTCATAACTTAAATATCAACTGCTAATTTTATTGGGTGGAGAGAGTCATATATAACAATCAAAGAAGAATACAAAGATTATTGATCTAAATTTTTTTTGTCTACTTGAGAATAAATATTGGTAGTGGGAAATAAGGTTGGTTGAACAAGGAACCGTTTGGTGATCGTGGAAAGCGGTAAGTAATTTCATAGAGAAAAATTTGACATATATAATTAGGGCATGATTTCATTGAAAAACTATAGTCTAGAAATTATTCGTCTTAATCTTAATGTGATTACATGTAAACATATATTACGTGTAGTCTTTTTCTACAACTAAAATAAGCTTAATTTACCCTGAGAACAAGAAAACTTAAGTCATGATAAAATAAATTACGTTGTCATTATCTTTTGATCTGATTTTTTGTGTAAATAAATAGCATGATAATTGAACATAATTAAAACAAGAGATATGTTAGTTGCACAACAATTTTGTATAATAATTACACAATAATGCTGATGTGTCCAATATTTTCATTTTTATTTATTTGTTTTTTAAAATAAAAAAAATTGTTGGACACATTAGCATTGTTGTGTAAGAGTTGTACAAATAACATATCTTTTAAAACAAAACAAAAAATATATAGGATGTTGTTGAACTTCATAAATTCATTTTTTTTTATGTCCCCTTTTTAGTTTTTCCATAAATTATACTTGAGATTTTATATCCAAAAAAAAAAAAAAAATGCAAAACGTTCGTGTTAGAATATAAATGATTAATTAATTCATCTTTTTTTATTAATTTAAGTTTCTGTGACAGTTGATAATTTGACATGATATCATAGCATAGATAAGAAGATCACTGGAGACTTAGAATGCTCGAATTAATTTGTTGAAGAGATCACGTTCAATTTATAAAGCTTTGTCAATTTCAAACTTTTTAATACCCGGAATAAATAAAAGGTAGAAGAAAATAGGATTAAAAGACATGAAAAATAAAATAGATTGAAAAACTAAAAATAAATTCAAAATTCAACACTGCTGAGTGGGAGGTCTGCCACGTCAGTAAACCATGTTATCAGGCTTATGCTAAATTTGATTTAACTTAAACTTCACAATGTTTGAAAATTGGAATCCAGATGATTTAGGGTCTATGTCATAGGAATGAGGAGATTTGATTAATCGTTAATTTGATGTTTTAGGACTAATTAATTTCATGACTTTAATCTACAAGACTACAAGAAGCAATTTGGAAGGCATAAGTGAATATATACTAATTAATTAAGTCGATTTCAAATTAGATGAAGCATCATTCTTTTTCAACCAGTTCAACCTTGGCACATCTTATATTAATGTTTTCTTTTCTTTTCTTTTCTCTCCTTTTCTTTTCTTTTAGTGTAAATCAAAATAGAAATACCTCAAATCAATCATGACATAACTGAATCACGTAAGATAACAATATTTTGACTATATTACAGTGTTTTTCAAGGGTTTTGATCTCTTGACCTCAGCTATATATAATATATATATAGGAGAAAATTCATTTAATTTTGTTAAATTTTCATCACATTTGTAATTACCTTTTTAAACTTCAAAAATTCTCAATATAGTGTATCAATTTTTTAATTTTTTTAATTTCACGATTTTCCGGTATATTCTAACGGAGAGATGTCAAAATTTTCAAAATACCTATATTTTTTATTAAAAAAACAAAAAACAAAAAGAAAATAGAAATTGCAAGGAAGTATGCGCGTTGGTTTGAATTTAACGGAATTGCAAAAATACTCACACTTGAATCTTATATTTTTTTATAAAAAAAAAACTAATATATTGAGAATTTTGACAAGATTTAACGAAATATTCTAACGAATGAGTGAAATTAAAAAATAAAAAATAAATATTTTTACGCCAAATTAGAGTTTTTGAAGTTTCAGAAAGTAATTACAAAAACGGCAACAATTTAAAAGAGTTAAAGTGAAATTTTCTATAAAATATGATCTAGATTTTAAACCAAATTTGATTGGACATATGTCTCGAATCGGGCCATATTAATTAGATTTAATATTAAAAAACTAATTAATATATAAAAAAAAAATTTTAAAAAAAACCAAATAATTATTAATTTTGGATGGTTTGGGCAAAATCATTTAGAATTTCGAATGGTTTTTCTCAAACTGTCTAAAATTTAATTTTTTGACAGGATATTCTAAACGGTTTTAATTCCAGACAGTTTTTTATCATTTTTAGACGGTTTGAAACCGTTTAGAAATAGTGATATTTTTGTATTAGGCAGGGGAAAAAATCACACAAAGATGATAGTTTATAGGAAAAAAAATGTAATTTGACTTTTGATATATATACAAGTTAAAAGAGTACGTAATTTGAAAATAAATGATATTTGATAAAAATAAAATAAAATAAAATAAAAATTGGTTAATTCTTCTGTTTAATACAAGTCCACAAAGGGCGCGATGGATGCATCTAGTAAGTTATATATTCTAAAGAATGCTAACGTTGATTTTTTTTAAAAAAAATAAAAATAAAAAATAAAATTACCGGCCATTGAGAATTTTCATCCAAAGAACTCTATTTTAAATCTTCAAATTTAAAAAAGTACAACTCTCTATTATACTTTTTATTTTTTTTAAATATTATTTTGTATGGAAGAGAGTGTGAAAGATATAGAGAGCATGTGAAAGAAGAAAATGAAGAAAGAAAAAACAATAAAAAACTGCTTGTAGTGTAAATAGTGAATAAATTCTTCTGCCTATTTATTATTCACACTAGAAGGAAAAATTATATTCTGCCCATTCTACTAGAGACAAAAATTATTCATAATAATCAAATTTTACTATTATGAGTCATCTATTTATTTTGTTGGAAATGCACTATTTGATATTACTTTGATAAGAAGATTCTCAAGTTGTTTGGATGGGTTTAAGAAGAGTTTAAAAAAAATAAATAAATAAACAGTTCTTATGACGTTATGCCTATTAGTATTAATTACCTATCACTTTGTTTTCAAAGATATATATATATATATATATATATATTGATCCAGATATATAAGAGTGTTGAATAGAGCAATTATTCTTTTTCAATCGGTCAATTATAATGTTGATGCCTTAACTAACAATGGGCAAAAGTTCTCAGCCACATGAATTGGATAAATTGAAAAAAGTATGAACTAAAAGCGATGAGTATTTGATAATAAATAATTTAATCTCTAATTATCGTAATAAAGTCAAGTGTGATCTAGTGGTAGCTAGGTTTGACAACGTCATTTTGGTCCATAAATGACATTAAATGACGTGACATGAATAATATTGAGAGTTATACAAATTAAAACTTGAATAATTAATATTCATAGTCAAATTTGATTAATGATGAATATATACCTTAATCAACTTGTATATCTATTTGTAGGTAAAGTAAAAGCTCTTACCTACTTTCTAGATGATCCCTTGTCGACAAAGCAACTTTTACTCATATTATCCAAAAAAACCGTGTTGCACAAAACAAAAGATGATCGGATTGGTTTGATAACGTAAAAATGTAAAAGTATTAACAAATAATTTTTAAACATTAAAAAATAAAATAAAATTTACTTTCACCTTTATATATATAACATAACAAGAATTTTTCAAGCATAAAGTAAAAAGCATCCTCTAAAAAAATTTATGAAACGAACCGTATCATGGAATTTATTTATTGTAATTACAATTCAAGTAGAAATGACAACTCTATGCTGATCAGAAGCACTGTAACACAATAATAAAAGAATTTAAATGCTTTATTTTTCGTTTTCCGGCAACAATCAACTTATTGATCATCTCAAAGCAACTTAGTGATCATATTCTCTTTGAGATCAGTTAAAAATAAAAACATTAACAAACATTTAATTTTAAGTGTTTTTTAATAATATGACCAAAGCAATTGCCAATTAGTCATATTATATATCCTGAAGAACCATGCTACACAAAACAAAAGATGGTCGGGTTAGAGTACGTTTGAAATTGCGATTTTGTAAACAAAAAGTACAATTTTAAACAAAATTCTAGAAACTGAACTGTTTGAGAATTGCGATTTGAAAACGCAAAATTTTAAAGGCTAACCTAAAATTTTAAAGGCTAACCTAAAATTTTAAAGGTCAAACTGCAATTACCAAATACTTACTACGTTTTTAAAACTCATTTATTCAAATCACACATTTTTAAATCTCAAACCCAAACAAACCATGATGCATTTTGGGTTTGCTTTTTTACTTTTTAACCCAATATATATATATATATATAAACTTCAAATATAAAACACTTCAAATTAAAAGCAAAAAACACACTTTAAAGAATTTTATTAAATGAACCCAATTTTATTCATTCTAATTACAATTTAATAAAAATGACAACTCTATAAATTGGGAAAGCACTGTGACACAATAATATAAGAATTTAAATGCATGCCTTATTTTCATTTTCTGGCAACATCAACGTACTAATCTTACAACCCCATTGGTAACTACAAAATTACAATTGGAAACAATTGAAACAAATAATTAAACTAAAGACAAACATTCGAGCCGTCTGGGCCAATTAAAGGCCAGCCGTGTAGGGCACGTTCGTAGCTGGCAACCAAGAACTGCCGGCAATGAAGTTTGCGACAGTAAATTGGGACGCCACAGATGAGCTAGTGATGACATTGTAGCCACCCCACTTGACTCTGTTGGCAGTGGATGAGCCAGGCCCCGTGTTGGCATACTCCCCATAATACAACGTTTTAAGGGCGAAATTTCCACTCCACTCCATCCATCCTGCCGGAGCAATCAAGCTATCGAGGTACGTTTTCATGAAAACAGTGCGTGAGTATTCCTTCCATGGCCTTCCCAGGTACGTCTTAACCGAGCTTTGGGACGGCTTTAGATCAGAAGCAGCCGTGACTCTGCTATTATGAATTGAAATCCCCGTATTTTGGTTAGGGTCCGTCCTACCTGTTACAATATAAATTAAATGATTAAATTCATTTATTTTCTGTATATCTTGTTGAGATTTTCAGAGAAGTTGGTGATCGATTTAGAGTCTCTTTGGGATTGCTTTGAAAAATAAAGCTTTTGTCTCAAAAAAAAAAAAAAAAAAAAAAAAAAAAAAAAAAAAAAAAAAAAAAAACTCATTTTCAAGCTTCTTTCAAAAGTACGTTTTGAGCTTTTCTAGAGTAAAAAAGTTTAAAAGGTATTTTTTTAACTTTTTATTAAATTGACCCATTTTTGCTTGTCAAAACTTTTTATATATATACTAAAAACACTTTTTAAAATTTTTAACACAATTTCAGACAAGTTAGACTCAGTTTGGGATCGCTTTGGAAAACAAAGTGTTTGTCTATAGAAATAGTCTTAAAAGAACTTTTTAAAAAAGAAGCCTAATTTTGATTTCAAGCTTCTCTCAAAACGCCATTTTGGCCATTTCAAAGCAAAAAAATATATATATTAACAAAAAAAAATGATTTTTGAAGTTTTTTACTAAAACGACCTATTTAAATCTTGGCAAACTTTTTTATGTACTAAAAGCACTTTTTAACCTCTTAATGCAACCCAAACACGCTCTTAAAATGGCATTATAGCAGAGGTTCTGATCAGCTTGAATTCAATTTCCATCATTCTTAAACTTAGAGAATAAGTGATGAATTATAGCAGTACCTTGAGCAGTGATAGTGTTGGTCTTGTTAGGAGGGTAACGTGGATAAATGTTGCAATTTTGAATAACAACAGCGGCGTTGCCAAAAATGAAGTCCACCGTGCCATAAATGTCACATTCCCTGTAGAATTGCCTTTGGGAATGGACGTAGAGGGTGTCTTGGTACCCTTCAAAGCTGCACTTGTAAAATACTGAGAGATCGGAGCCAGAACGTAGGGCTACGGCCTGGTGATTTGCCGCTCCGGCAGTGTTTTGGACTGTGATGTCACGGGCGATGAATCCATCTCCTACAACAGCTGAAAATTCCAAACAAATATTTGTGTCATTTTTGTTTTCTAAATACTGTTGACAGATTTAAAGAAATACTTAATTTATGTGAGTTCAAATCTGGAAAAAGTAAAAAAAAAGAAAAGAAAGAAAAGTTCAAATTTATGAAAAATATGAAAAGTTAAATGAATAAATGTTCAAATAATTTGAATACTTTAATTTCTTTGAAAACAATACAATAAAAGAAATCATACCATTCATGTAGAATATTATAGAATAAAAAAAGTAACAACTATAATTATAGCTATAAGCCATATTTATTGGGCAATATTGCTGATTAAAAAATTTAGGACCACAATTTTATTTAAATAATAATAATTAAATAATTAAATTTATTTTGATAAGAGTAAATCCAAACATATGAAATATTTAGTTGAAATGAAAAGTAAATGACAGAAACAGAGTTCAAACTAGACCTTTGCTTTAAAAATATTTTAAATTATTATTTATTTTAGAAGCTTAAATGAATTGATTAAAAGGAATGAATTTTAATAATTTAATTATAATTATTATTCTAACTATATTCTCAATTATGCAAATTAAGGAATCTCTGTTGGCCACCTTTTAATTAAAACTTTAATCGAATAAATTGAACTATACGAAACTTCCTCGAAGTGGGCCATACCCTAATAAGAGACTTGTACCAATTGATAATCAATGTGGGATTTTGTCTTCAAAGAAAATTAAGGGAGTCTATTGGCTACCGGAAGGACCATCCGGCCAACAATTGTAGATGGAGTCAGTTTGGTCCCGTAAGTTAACCGACAGGTTCAAACTGGCCGGTCAATCTTGTTGTTTCTAGATGACATAGATAGCTCAGCAGATATTCAGTTTTTTTTTTTTTTTTTTTTTTTTTTTTTTTTTTTTTTTTTTTTTTTTTTTTTTTTTTTTTTTTACCACTTAAAAAGTCAACAATATTATCTCCTGGCTCGAAACTGATCGGCAATTTGAACTCCATTAATTAATGTAAATCATGCTTACACGTACGACGGTTGTCATTCCTATTTTATATATATATATATATATGCATGGTTACAAATAAATTAAACTATCATTTTAATCAATGACGACTGAATTTCAGGTTGCCATAGTTCATTCTCTTTTACGTATTCCAACTATTATAATAGTTGATGTAGCTACCTAGTTAGCTTTTATTAAGCAAGAAAAGCCTAGCCTCTTACCCAAGTAACTCTGCTCAAATTGTTTGAATAAATTGATGTGTAATGGATTGGGATTCTTTGTTATTGGTCGTTGGAATTTCATAAAACCAAAAAAAAGAAGAAAAAAAAAAAAAGAAAAAAAAAAAGGCGGGAAGCCTTTGTGAGGGGGTCACAGAATTAACCTGTTTCGAACAAATAAGCCCTACACCTTAAACTGCCTGGAGCAAGTAAAAATTAACCCACAACCTCCTTTTTTAAGTGGCCAAAATTTAAAAGAAATTTAAACAGTCTAATAATAGAAATACTCATCCATATATGTATGTGTAATATTATAGTCATGATATTGTGACGTCTTTTAGTCATGATTGGGGCCATCCATGGAAAGTAAATCATTAGGTATTTTTCAAATTCATAAAAGATCACCTTTTTACTAATAAAAAAAGGCGGGAAAGATTAATTGTAGCTATTTTAGCTACTAGGAGACGCACAAGAGAGGCCTAGATGGTAGAAACTACAAGAGCTCTCAAGTTCAACTGAATCATAACATGATCCAGCCTTATCAAGGCACAAGTACTGAGACTTAAGACGGCTAATACTATTAGAATTGAAGATTTTCATTTCAAGAGTCGAACCCTCACCCTATAACATGCATGCCCAACCACTTTGAGAATTTGGTTGAGGCCTCTTAACATCTCCACCACTTATGGTCTTTCTACGTGGATATACTAAACCTTTTTCTTTTGTTTGCAACAATTAGCTTTGAACTAGTTTTTCTTAACCCAAGGCAGCTAATCTATATATATATAATAAAAGGTACGTAATTGAATTTTCTTACCAAGAGTGGCTGAATTGAAGGTTGTAGCACCTCCTCCGACACTTTTGCTCCCAGTGATAATAGTCTTTCCTATACCATCTCCCACCAACATAATATTCTTCAATTTTATCTCAACGTTTTCTTTGTACGTCCCTGCTTTCACGTATATCACATACCTTCCACTTCCTGACCGCTTCGACGCGGCGGTTACCGCCTCCTTTATTGTCTTATAGTTCCCCGACCCGTCATTGGCCACCACGATATTAGCTTGAGACGCCGGTGAAGAAGACTGCAGGAGTTTCCGGTCGCCGCCCTTCACCCAAGTTGGGAAACCTTCTTTATAATTTGGTTCACCATACAGAACGTTAACATTGTTGATAGCCAAAGTGTTGCTAATTAGCTTAGAAACATTATTTGACATCAACGGCAAGACATAGTCGGAGACACCAAGCTCGATAAACCCGGCCCGGCAAGTCTCGAGGTTGGTCAGAGCCGTGCTGAGCCATGTCTGAGCATCGGTTTGCGTGCACGTGACGCTAGGGTTTACAGTTTTGTTGAGGCGTGAGATGGTTTGCTGATAGAGCTCAAGGCAATCCGCCCATGCAGCCTTTTCACGAGCATTCCGGCACTTCAGGCCAAGGGAGAACACGTGGTCTAGGGCTTTTGAGCCACGTTCTAGGGCAAGTTGCTTTGATAGCTTGAGAAAATCAGACTTTTGCTTGATGGGAGTTTTGCTTGGGTTATGGCTCAAGAAGTATTCGCATGGCTGAGGGTGCGGGGTTTGGCTGCACCATATTTTCACATCTTCGGCAGGGTAAGCAAAAATGGTTGGAGAGAGGAAAAGAGACACAAAGAGAATTATCACCAAAGATGACATGTTGGAAGGAAAACTGATCAATAATTTGATCGATGGGCTTAACTAGAGATATATTGAGAGGGGGTTTTGGGATTTGTATTTCCTTCATGCTTCCAAATGGCTGCTTTATATAGAAGAGGGAGCAGCCTAGAAGTCGTTAAAATAAAAGGTACTTTAGTGGGATGCACAACTTTATCCCTGCTTTTTGGTCTTAATCTATATTCTATAGTAATTAATAATCTTAAAATATTCACATATATATTAGCGCACGTGGTAAGTTTAGGACATTACGTGCCAAAAATAAAAAGCAATTTTAGGGTATTATTTCACCTCCTTAATTACATCATTTCTTTAAAAAATATTTGGGTTTCTTTACTACAATTTGCTTAATTACAAACTTACATAGCAGTACTAAAAATTTAGCAACAAATTTTGACAAATAAATTTTAATTGTCATATCAATTTGAAAGAGATTTGTAGTAAAAAGGGTAAAAAATTATTCATTTTCTCCCGCGGTGATCTCATCCTCCTATTTTTCAAAATAATCATTAATTCCAATATATATAGTAGTGGTGACAATTTTAGAGATACTTATTCAGCTAATTCCAATATTGTTTCTTTCATGTACACCTCTCTCTTGGGATATATCCATCACATGAGAGATGAGAGTTGAGAGTTACTGAAGAAACAATTTTCAGAGCTGACATGACATTTTCCACTAATTTTTTATTATAAGATCACAATACCGTTAGCTTTACAATATTAGTGCATTAGTGGTTTGAAATTTTCGATGGTTAATAATTACTTGGGACCAAAATCTAACGACGAAAATATAAGTAGTTTTGACTGACTTTTGTTGTTGACCTGCGATGCATGATGACTTGGTTGGAGCCTGGAGGCAAGAAACGCGTTGATGATGATACAATATTTGTATTCATACAATTAATATTGTGTGAATATTTAATGAGACTCTTCCTAATCGTCTATAAATATTTATGTGAAGGATAAAAGATTAGAATAGATGACTATAAAAAACCATTTATAAGACTCATATAATCAAATAAAAATTGATTATCCAACTATTTATTCGGTCAAATAATCTTTACAAATGATCTCCTATAATCATTTGCTCAAATCTTTTATTCTTGAAGTGGCCGGATAATTGTAAATGATATAAATCCGAATGAGATAATATATATATATATATATATATATATTAGTTAGTCAACTTTCAATCACATACACAAATGGAACAATCTCCCGGCGTTGGTAAACTGCATGGTCTGGGCCTTTGTTTTGGGTATTTTGTCAACACATGCATGCATGCATGGCTGGACCATCGGAAAAAGACGTCTCTCCCTCTCTCTCTCTCTCTCTCTCTCTCTCTATTATTTATTGTTGTACTAAACTCTCTCATCGAATCTCACCCCATTCTTATCACGGCTTTCTGTTTCCGTGGGTTGAACGTGCATGCCTACAAAATGATCAAGCTGTAAGAAATTAATTAGGAATTTCTTAATTTTTCTTCGGAATATATAATTTTTTTTTTCCCAAAATTTTCGTATTTAATAAGAGTAAGATGGCTCTACTCTTAGATTTGGTGCAGAGTACGTTGCCTTATACATATGTCATTCTATACATGCAAATTAGCTAGTCGTTGTATAAAAATACCCCTGTTAATGAATTTTCACTTGGACATATATAGGAGGAGACTTTTATATATCATCAGTAGGAGGGCTACGACTACGTACATAATCCAGCTGCGCGCGCTATATCCTTTTGGAACCAAAAAGAAATCAATTTAAATAATAAAAATCATAGCTGATAATTGTTTTGAAAAATACAAAAACTTTTGATCATTATTGTTCTATTATTGAACCAATCAAAAGGTTCGTGGTAAGAAGCTAAGTCTAAAAAGTATATATAATCCAATAATTATGCAAGCTAGATGGACGACTTTTTGTGGGCTTAGATTCGGAACCAGCCACTCATGACCTCTGTAATATATGGTTATTAGGCAGTATTTTCTTTTATATATATATATATGAATTTGTACGTGTATATATTGAACTTGATGGTTTATAATCACGGAATTAAAATCCATTCCCTTGGATTAAAGATTCATAAACGACAATTAAGCTATGCCAATGGACGTGCATGAATTATTATTATTACATGTACTGTAAGATATTATTTCCTTATGTGGCCTTTATATCACATTTACGGTGTTTGCTATGTTTATTCTTTTTTTAATAAACATATACGGTATTATGATTATTTCTATTAATTTAGATTACCGTAAATATGGAATCGGTATTATGGTTATTTCTATTAATTTAGATTATCGTAAATATGGAATCGGTTAATTGATTTTAAAAATCAATTAACAATATTGTTTCCTTGATGGAAGGAAACAATACGGTGTTTACCATTTGAGGGTCTCTAACCTAGCCTATAAATAAAGTGCCTGTGTACACCATCAGTACAGTCATCAAGCAATAGGCATAGGTTAGAAGATCCCTCAAATAACCTTTTCTTGTTCTTCAAATGGATCGTGGAAAAGCTTGAGCAAATATGGCTAGAGGTAAGCCTGAATCCTGTCTTATTTGTTTTCCGCTGCGCATGTTAGTTTAAGCAATATGTTTACATATATTCTAACATGTGGTATCAGAGCCAACTTCTATGCTATTTTGTTTAGCAATAAGTTTTTGTTGAATCCATAATTTCTGTGAACATAGTCTATTTTTTTTTTGTTCACGTTCGGTTATTAAATCATAGTTTTGTGAACATATTTTTGTTCAATCCAGTAGATGTTTTGTGAATACAATTAAATTTGTTGTTCACATACGTTTGAAAACTCATAAATTTGATATGACAATTTTTTTTTATTATTATTATCACTATTTTGTATATTGTGATATACTGCCTATTTTTGAGTTGCCGTAATCTTGATATGGGTATTTTCATAAAGGGGTGGCGGCCAGGGTTCCAATTTTTAGGGTTTTCAACCCATCTAGAACATTACGGGTCGGGTTGGTTGGTGACTGAGTAGGGTTTCGACCCATTAAAGTTTCTGGGTTGGATATATTTTCGGGTAGGGTTTTTTTTTTAAAACCCATGCAGTTTTGGGCCATTTAAGTGGGCTGACCTAGTTTGGGCCAGCACTATGCATAGACCTAGAGGCCTGACCCGATTAAGTGGGTTGACCTAATTGCCCAATACAGTAGCCCATTTGGAATCTTGTGACCCAGAAGCCCAACCCAATATAGTAGCCCATTACAGTAGCATTTAAATAAAATAAAATATTTGGCTCATATGGGGTTCGAACTTGGGACATTCATGTCCATAAAGTGACAAGTTTCAAACCATTGAGCTAAGCCTGGTTTTATGCTTTCACATTAAAGTTTTATTCCCTTTATTATTTACAGTACTGTGTATTAAAATTATTTGTTTATTTAATACATGAATTGAGGAATATATTTTTTAATTGTTGAATTTATCTTGTTTAAATATAAATTGATTGATGCCTAGACCTAAGAATAATTAACAATACCAAATATACTGGTGTGTTTAAAGTAATATCTAAGAATGCAATATCGGGGAAAGTTCTGGCAAGGAAAGTCTTGGGATTTAAGTGTGTCCGATGTGACCCCCCTCACTTTCCTGGGAACTCACCTGGTTGCACCTTGGAAAATGCTGTTTGCCCCATTTAGGTATTGGTTTGTTATATTCCTAGGGCTATTAAAGGGGCATCTATAAAGTTGTTAGATGTTAATGAAGTCGCAATTATTATGATAATTTTGGGAGAGCCAAAGCATCCCAATTTTTGAATAATAATTGCATCAAAATTACACACACGTAATTATCATAATGATCTTGGGGAGCCACAGCATCCCGGTTTTTAATGATAATTACATCAGGATTACACATAAGAACATCATAAAGAATTTTGTTAGATGTTTCATAAACTGCAGAGTGATTATTATGATTTTGGGAGAGCCACAGCATCTCGATTTTATAATAATTGCATAAAGATCGTACACGTGAACTTCATATAGAAAAATTAACATCGTCTTGTAATTAATTCATAAATTTAATTACTTATCCCCACAGGGAAGTTTTTATTTTTATGACTTAATTAGAATAAGATAACAAATTTAGTATTGAAAGTAAAATTTCTCTCGGTTGCCCACAATTACGAAGAATTTTATTTATCAATATTTAAATTTATTAGTCTTATTGATAAAGAGTAAATTTCATGCATGATGCAACCTTTGCCCACAAGTAGGTTGAAATTTACTATTTAAATTGGCATTGGCTAATTTAAAATAAAGTTAACATTGTCTTGTAATTAATTCATAAATTTAATTACTTATCCCCACAGGGAAGTTTTTATTTTTATGACTTAATTAGAATAAGATGACAAATTTAATATTGAAAGTAAAATTTCTCTCGGTTGCCCACAGGTACGGAGAATTTTATTTGTTAATATTTAAATTTGTTTTAGTCTTATTAATAAAGAGTAAATTTCATGCGCGATGTAACCTTTGCCCACAGGTAGGTTGAAATTTACTATTTAAATTGGCATTGGCTAATTTAAAATAAAGTTAATTCATAGCATTAAAGTATTTATTTTATTTTTGGGTTATTGCAGCTATTCATATTACTCTACCTTGGTAGTTTTATATTCCAATACTTTAAGGTAATATTTTTTCTGACTGAAAAATATTAATATGCTTTTTCATTTGGGGTGTTAAAAATTTGGTGCTCCGTGTGGACAAACCACCTACTCCCGCGGAATTAAGTACGCTACGTGAGATTATTAAGCATGAACGGTGGGAGTGATTTAATCACTTAAGTTAGATGTTCATGAAATCTCATGTCACTAAAGTCATCAGGGATTTATTCCTGAATGTTTTAGAGCCAAAGTTTTATAAATGTTGTTTAGGAACATTTAGTAAGTTCAAACAAAACTTGGCCAGCACCCTAATAGAAAAAGCTTTAAAGACAAACATTTTACAGTTTCTAAAGTGTTTATAATCTCATTATGGGAATGAAGGATATTATAGCTTAGCTTAAGTCCCTCAAGATTGAGATTTTTTGAGTCATTGTTGGTCTATTTCATTTTTTGAATTCTCTATTCTAAGTGTAGAATTTTATCTTTTAACACACATAAGGATAAATGGTTAGTAAGTGAACTTCTAACCATGTGTGTTCAAGGATATGAGAGAATTCATAAAGGGTTCACATGGTTACTCATGTCAAGGGAATGACCGATAAATACAATCATGTCCAACACTTAAAGCATGAGAATAAGGTGCCAATAAAGTATTATGGCAATCAAGATACCTATTTCTCATGCAATAAAGAAAATTAAGGGCATATAAAGAAAGATTGCATGAAGTATAAGAAATGACTTAAAATAAAGATAATCTCATATATCTAATATGTCGTGAATTTCTTTAAGTGACTCATTTAAATATGTTGTAGATTGATTATGGTTTAACAATCCACATTGTCAACACAAATGCAGATCTTTTTAAAATGAATAACACGTGTTTATAATTGGAGGTTGTTGGGATCTATAGGTTAATTTTAAAATTCAGTTATATTTTTTACCTCAAAAAAAAAATTATTTATATTCCATAATCTTTTAGAAATTTATTTTCCAGTTTGGTTTGTTAAAAATTTCAATTTTGTTTTAAACTTGAAATTTTTCTTATTATTTGGGTGGAATATTGGTTGGGGTTTATTTAAAGTCTATTTAAAATTGACTTACATCCCAATTTTGAAACAAAATTATTTGTTTATTTCTGCATACTGATGTTGACGTAAAATAGAGTCTTTGAGAATTTAAAAATGCTCTTGTTATGGTTTTGGAGATTGAAATATATCTCCATATAGAAAATAAAAATCGGTAATTTACTGACTTTGGTGCTTGTGTGGACTGCATAAGGGAAAACATACCAACAAAACCATTAGAGGTGCCGAAGAGAGCCTTTTGAGATTCTTGAGATCATGTACATTGAAAGGTGTTGACCTTTTCATACTCATTGCCTAAATGGTTAGAGATATTTTTATCTCTTTTAGTGATGACCATATAAAGTTTATGTATCTCTATCTTCTAAATATTAAAGCTGGGGTATTGAATGCTTTCAATACCTATAAGGAAGAAGAAGAGAAACAATATGAAGATCATAAGATCTAATATATGCATAGAGTATTAAGGTAGGTACACACAAAATGGGAAATTATTAGTAATACTAATCTGCTATTACCCTTATAGAGTAAAGCTTTGAAGACCGTTGTGTATATGTTAAACAGGATTCCATCTAAGGTTGTCCTTAAAACACCTTTTAAAGTATGAAATAGATGGAAGCTTAGTTTAAATTATTTACACATATAGGGTTGTCTTACTAAAAAGAGGACTTATAATCCTCGCCTTAGAAAATTAGATTCAAGGACAACCAACGGATCTTTTATAAGCTATCTAGTAAACTTTAAGGGGTTTTAATGTTTTATTATCCTTCATATAATCCTAGAGTTGTTGATTGTAAAATTTCTAGAGGATGCGGAACCTAGTGGGAGTGCTCATTTACACAAATTGGAATTTGAGGAAGCACTAGAGTTGGCTAAATCTCCTCCTCATAGAGGATGATTGATTGTATTCAGGGAAAATCAGATTGATTATCCTGAGCCACAATCAGTTCTGGAACAACCAACTCATACAGAACAGGGTCAAAAGTTTATTCTCCCATTGCAAAAATGCAGAGGAAAAATAATTAAGAAAATCCTATAGAATAAGGAGATCAACAATTCTTAGTGATCATGTTGTATATCTCCCAGAGTCTGATGTTGACTGGACATAAAAATGATCCAAGTTTGTTTTCACATGCTATGAGTGGAGAAAACTCCACATTAAGATTCAGTGCCATGAAGTAAGAGATAAGTCAATGGCTAAAAGGTCAAGGTAGACTCGTAGCCAATGGTTTTACTCATAAGGAAGGCATTGATTATCGTGAAACATTCTCTCCAGTGTCTAAGAATGGTTCATCAAGATAATCATAGCATTAGCAGCTTATTTTTGGGTCTAAGAGCTACATCAAGTGGATTCGAAAACAACTTTTCTAAATAAGGATCTTAAAGATGAGGTTACATGAAACAATCAAAAGGTTTTATAAATAACAGTCAGAAAGCTTGCAAATTAAAGAATTCTATTTATGGGCTGTGATAGATCTCTCATCGGTAATATACTTTTTACAAGGTTAATGTTTTATTGTTTATTGAAAACCTTGTTAATTAGTATATATACCTTAAGGTCAGTGGGAGTACAGTAATCTTTCTAGTCTTATATGTAGATATTATTTTTTGCAAGTGGTGATTTAGGTTTGCTACATAAAGTTCACAAAACTTTGAAATGAAGGATTTAGGTGAAACCTCTTATGTCTTTTGACATAGAGATTCACAGCGACATAAAGAATATTAACATTGTCTCGGAAGGCCTACATTGAAAAAGTTTTGGGAAAATTTAGAATGAAGGATTTGCACCTTCAGTAGCAATTAAGAGGGACTAATTAAATACAGATTAATGTCCCAAAAGGTATTGGAATAAGGGCAGATGAAAAGTTTTAAGTGTCTGCATTATACATAACCATATGACTGACAATAAGTATATTGAGTCAATAAAGTGCTGCAAATAAAGTCTTGCGGTATATGCAAGGAACCAAGAAGTACAACTTAACCTAAGGATACACTTTCCATTTGAAGGTGGTTAGTTGTTCAGATTTGAGTTTTGCTGATTGTGTAGATAGTAGAAAGTCTACTTTAGGGTATATATCTTTTTATTGAAGGATATATCCTAGAGATGCAGTATGCAGACTATAGTTGCTACGTCTACCAAGAAAGCTAAAAGTCTAGCGTGCTATGAATTTAGTACACAGGCATGATGGTTGAGACATTTGTTGAAAGTCTCAATCTTGTCGATTTTACAGTTAGACCATAAAGATACTCTGCGGTAATTCTACTATAATATTTTTTTATAAGAATAAAGAGTAGAAGCAGAAGTAAATTGACATCAAGTATCTCAGTACGAGAGATAACATTAAGAGACATAAAAGGGTCTATTGAGCATATAAGTACTGAATTATTGATTGCGGATCCCATGACTTAAAGTTTACCGGTAAAGAAATAATAAAATCATGCGGAACATATGAGACTCATTAATTCATTTTCGCTTGGTTTGTCTCTTTTTGGTCTATAGACATAAAGTTATTATAATAAAGATTTTGTGCACATTTGTTATTTTATCCATGAGGATAAATAAAGTTGGACCCGAATGACTTATAGGAAGTTCATTCATAAAGCTTAATTATCCATAAGGTACTCATATAATGAGTGTTTTACATTGTGATACATGGAAGGGACGACCTAATTTTATAATGGTTTTACCGCCATGATTCGTGTGAAACATTTCTTATCTGAGTGGGAGGATTCCATAAGTGATTGACCAAACTAAAGAACCTAATACCATAAGGTCATGTGTCATAAAGGCCAAGTGGGAGAATGTAAGATATTATTCCCTTATGTGGCATTTATATCACATTTACGGTGTTTGCTATGTTTATTCTTTTTTTAATAAACATATACGGTATTATGATTATTTCTATTAATTTAGATTACCGTAAATATGGAATCGGTATTATGGTTATTTCTATTAATTTAGATTACCGTAAATATGGAATCGGTTAATTGATTTTAAAAATCAATTAACAATATTGTTTCCTTGATGGAAGGAAACAATACGGTGTTTACCATTTGAGGGTCCCTAACCTAGCCTATAAATAAAGTGCCTGTGTACACCATCAGTACAGCCATCAAGCAATAGGCATAGGTTAGAAGATCCCTCAAATAACCTTTTCTTGTTCTTCAAATGGATCGTGGAAAAGCTTGAGCAAATATGGCTAGAGGTAAGCCTGAATCCTGTCTTACTTGTTTTCCGCTGCGCATGTTAGTTTAAGCAATATGTTTACATATATTCTAACATGTACAACACAAGAATTTTGGTTTTGAGATGAAAAGTCGTCGGTAATAACTTTTAACGACAACTGGTCATTAATAATAAGTCGTCCCATGCATGCAGTTACTTTGTCAAGAAGGGTTATTAGCAACGAAACTGATGCCGTCACTGATAATATTAGGAATCGTCTCACATATATAGCGTAAGAAACTAATTAATTAGCAGATCACTGCAAGTGGTTCTTATTTTAAAAAAAAAAAACACACTCAAGTGGTTCTGAAGTGTACGTTACAGTTCATATTGCTTGTTCAAGTACTGTAAGTGAGTCTCTTAAAGCTTATTATAAAAATTGTTTTTAATTCCATTACCTGTATATTAATGCAAGCAAGCAAAGGTTAATTAGAACAAAAATCAAACAATATTGTTCGATCCGTGATGATCTTATCCAAAATTTGAATCATTTCGATCGCTAAAAACCATTAATTAATGCCATCTCCCAATCATCTTGCATTTACTAATCGATTTATTCATATTGCATGGCCCATAAAAAAGGAAGAAAATGAAAAATATAAAATATATTAAAAAAAAAAAAAAACTAGCTCAAAACTATAGGCCAAGGTATTAAGTGTTAAATTACTACTTCTACTAAAAGCTTAAGTTGATAAAAAAATGTAAATTTAATCACTGTACTTAATCAATACTTTAACACGTACTCCCCCTCACGTGTGAATTCAAACTATATACATTTTAATAAGTGAGGCCTAACACGTGAAATATTTAATTGAAATTTTGAGTAAATAATGGAGTCAAGGTTCAAGTACTCAAGACATTTGGCTCTAATACCATTTTAAATTTTCACTTATCCTAAAAGTTTAAGCTAATACAAAAAGGTAAATTTAATTATTTGATCAATACTTTAACATTAATAGCAAACTATAGGGTTTTGATCTAACTCAGAAACAATTTCCTTTTTTTTATTCATTTGGATTAACACGTACTGGAGATGCAGATTCTGTTTAATTTATTATTATTATTATTATTTTGGAATATATATATATAGTCTCAAAATCTAGTGTGGGTACAATTTTGTCAGAAAAATTCTAAATATAGGAAGCTAAGTAGCAAGTTCAACAATTATACAGCTTGAACTAATTAATTAATTAGTGGCTAAAAATGCTCCAAATAATGGATATTTCTTTACATGATGATCAACGTCGTCCTATCCAATAACTAAGGCTAATAAAATGTTAAATAATATTCACATCTTTAGATTCGATGGAAACAAAATTTGTTATCTGCTTCATATAAATACATATTGTTTCAATTAGCTGGACCATTATATTTCTCAACTTGCTTACTTAAAGAGTATATGCTGGCCTACCTGATTATTTTTTTTTCCTCTTTTTCTAATCAGGCTACCTGATCTTGCTTGTTATAAATCAGATCTAGAGTAGTTACATGGAACAAAGACGAGGCGGCTTTGCTCTATCAGTCAAAAAAAATAAAGACTCTATTTGTTTCGGTGTAAAATTTTATTTAAATTTTTTTTCTTTTTCAATGTTTGGGACAACGTAAAATACTCATCAAGTTGAAAATATTTATAGTTGAGTACTAAAGAAAATAACTTTCATGAAGATGCGTAAAATGGTTTCCGCTTATCATAAAATTATTAGGTATAAATTGAACATCGTTAATTGCCTTCTTTCCAACAGGGAAAATGAAAATTAATTTGAACCTTTTTATTTTCTTTCTCTCATGCTGGTTCGACGATGATTGATCTCTAACAATATATATATATATATATATATATATATATATATATATATATATATATATATATATATATATATATATATATAGTCTATAGATAGATTCCCCGTACCTACCATTAGCAAAAATAGTCAAAGTACTCGTGTCCCAGATGGAGCTCAGCAGTAGAGGTTCATCTCATGCTGCTTCCTGCGTGAGGAGAGAGATCACCCATTCGTCTCGGTGGACAATTCTATTCCATGTCGGAAAATATATTTACATTTTAGTCAACTCCACCCCGTTTATTCGATTTTATAAATAATACAAGCCTGAATGAAAATGTCAAACAATTCATTCACAATTAAAATATAGAATAATCTTACTTTTTACACTTATTTTATATCAATTGATGTGACATATATATTTTAAGTTACGTAATTTTTCTTCTGTATTTTTTAAATAATTGTCAAGAAAAGTCACTTAAAACACATCACTTTATCCAGTGTGAAATAGGTGTGAAAGGGTAACATTTATCACTTACTTATCATCTAAAACACGTCATATCAACGCCAATTCATATGAAATAAGTGTAAAAAATAGCATTATTCAAATATAATAAGACCAATGCAACATGTATGCAGGTTCAAATTAAAAAATCAGTTCCAATATAACTTAAGAGAAATGCTTAAAGCATCTACCGTGGTTGGTGGTCCTTCTCGTACCCTTCTACGCTGACTTAGCACAGAAGAAGAGAGGAATAAAGAGGAAACCGATTTCAAGCTGTAATTTTTTTATATTAAAAACATGGTGCAAAGTCAACACAGAAAAACATAAAAAGGACCGGAATAAATGCTGTAGCTTTTCGCTTAACTTAAAGATCAAGTGCTAATTTATTGGGGCTAGAGAGTTGCATATAACAATCAAAGAAGAAGAAAAAGATGATTGATCTAAATTTTTTTTGTCTACTTGAAAATAAATATTGCTAGTGGGAAATAGGGTTGGTTGAACAAGGAACCGTTTGGTGATGATCGTGGAAAGTGGTAAGTAATTTCATAGAGAAATTTGACATATATAATTAGGGCATGATTTCGTTGACAAACTATAGTCAGCAATTATTCGTCTTAATCTTAATTTTATTACATGTAAACATTATATATTCGTACGTGCATGTAGTCCTTTTCTACAACTAAAATAAGCTTATTTTACCCGGAGAACAAGAAAACTTGAGTCATGATAAAATAAATTACCTTGTCATTATCTTATGATCTGATTTTTTGTGTAAATAAATATATAGCATGATAATTGAACATAATAAAAACATGAGATATGTTAGCTGCACAATAATTTTTTACAACAATTACACAATAATGCTGATGTATTTAGCATTTTCATTTTTATTTATTTGTTTTTTTTTTAAAAAAAAAAATGTTGGACACATTATCATTGTTGTGTAAGAATTGTACAAATAACATATCACTTAAAATAAAACAAAAAATATATAGGATGCTGTGAACTTCATAAATTCATTTTTTTTGGTCCCTTTTTTAGTTTTTCCATAGATTATACTTGAGATTTTATACCCAACAAAAAATGCAAAACATGCATGTTAGAATATAAATGATTAATTAATTCATCTATTTCTATTTGCTTAAGTTTTTGTGGCAGTTGGTGATTTGACATAGTATCAGAGTATACATAAGTCATGAGTTCGAATCATGTCTCTGTAATTCACCTCAATTATTTTAATCAAATTAAAATATCCCGCGTTTTGGGCATCACTTATTAAGAGAGTTTGAGTCCACACGTGAGGAGGAATGTTAGAATATGATTAATTAATTTATCTCTTCTTATTAGCTTAAATTTTTTAGATAGTTGTTGATTTAACAATACAATTCACTTCTATAATTTAATTTAGCACGATAGGATAGTCTTATAAACAATTTTAACTTGTAATTAAAAATATAGGAGGTTAAAGGTTCTAGCTAGATCTACTGTAATCAAAATCAACGGATGTTAGCAATGAAAAATTAATTGCTGAAACTCTTTAGAATGAAGTGGTAATAATTAATTATAAGAAGATCACTGGAGAATTAAAATGCTCGAATTAATTTGTTGAGGAGATCACGTTTTAAAGCTTTGTGATCAATGTCAAAATTTTGAATACCCGGAATAAATAAAAGATCGTAGAAGAAAATAGGAAGAAAAGACATGAAAAATAAAATAGATTGAAAAACTAAAAATAAATTCAAAATTCAACACTGCTGAGTGGCAGGTCTGCCACGTCAGTAAACCATGTCATGGGTTTGAGTAGATTTGATTAATCGTTAATTTGATGTTTTAGGACTAATTAATTTCATGACTTTAATCTACAAAGACTAGCTACAAGAAGCAATTTGGAAGGCATATATAAATATATACTAATTAAGTCGATTTCAAATTAGACGAAGCATCATTCTTTTTCAACCAGTTCAACCTTGGCACATCTTATATTAATGTTTTCTTTTTCTTTTCTTTTCTTTTCTTTTAGTGTAAATAAAAATAGAAATACCTCAAATCGATCATGACATAACTCAATCATGTAAGATAACAATATTTTGACTATATTACAGTGTGTTTCAAGGGTTTAGATCTCTTGACCTCAGCTATATATAATATAGGAGAAAATTCATTTAATTTCGCTAAATTTTCATCACATTTGTAATTACTTCTCTAAACATCAAAAATTCTCAATATAGTGTATCAATTAATTTTTTAATTTTTTTAATTTTATCATTCCATTAAGATTTTTCAGTGTATTCTAATGGAGAGATGTCAAAATTTTTAAAATACCCATATTTTTTATAAAAATAAAAATAAAAATAAAAATAAAAGAAATTGCAAGGATGTATGCTCGTTGGTTTGAATTTAACGGAATTGCAAAAATACTCACGCTTGAATTTTATTTTTTTTTATAAAAAAATATTAGTATTTTGAAAATTTTGATAAGATTTAACGAAATATTCTAATGAATGAGTGAAATTAAAAAATAAAAAAGAAATATGTATACACCAAATTAGAGTTTTTGAAGTTTCATAAAGTAATTACAAAAAGGGCCACAATTTAAAAGAGTTAATGAATTTCCTATAATATATGATCTAGATTTTTACAGTACCGGCCCCCTTCAAATCCAAAAGATAAACACAAACACTACTCCTAATTATTTAAACAAACAAAATAAGAATGTGAAGAAAAGATTAAACAAATAAATAAAGGAATTACTTGCTGATATTGGCTTTGACCAAATAAAGACAGACAGCAGCTTTGGCGTAATCAAAAGAACCACTGCAGTTAAAAAGCCAGGAAAAGGAAAAGGAAAAGGAAAAGGAGCTTACGTTCGTCAACATCCTTATCGTCACGTACATCATTATTATGACCATCACCCTTCCCTTTTGACTTAATGACTTGTACTAATTAAATCTAGCGATGAGTTTCGTTTTCATGATCAGTCAAAACACGGTACCGCCAAAACCGTGGATGCATGGTAGATCACCGATACATACATACATTGCTTTTTTGACAATCAACGTGTGACCAACTTCATTACATTTTTTCTTCTTTCTCTCTCTCTCTCTCTCTTTTTCTTTTTTTCTTTTCTTTTTTCTTTTTTCTTTTTAATTAAAAAATTAACAAATAACTCAACATATACTTTCATTTATATATATATAAAGGGAAATGTCCACCCAATTAACAATATCTCTTCAAATTTTCAAAGAATAAATCAATTGCTTGGGGACCACGCTTCATGAAGCGGAGGTCACTAGTTTAAATCTCCCTCCCCCTCTTATGTGGACATGTTAAAAAAAAATAAAAATGTCCCCTTAAACTTTTAGTTGGGAAAATGTCTCCTAAACTATTAAAAATTGTCAATGTCCCTCAATGACTAAAATACCGTTAATAAATAAAAATTAAAGATTCTAAAAATTCTTTATATACATATATAAAATTAAAAAAATTAAAAAAAAAAATGAAAAACCAAGGGTGGAAATTTAAATTTTTTTTCTTTTTTTTAAAAAAAAGAAAAAAAATTAAAATTAAAATTATTGTTTTTTTTTTCTTTTTGTTTTCGAATTTATTGGGGGTATTTTTTGTCTTAAAAAAGGGGGGGGGGGGGGGGGTTATTTTAGCCTTTTGGTTGACCCTGGTGATATTGAAAAAAAAAAACAAAAAAAATCTCTGCAAAATAGAAACAACACAAACAAGTTTCCACGTCAGCCGGACGGAGGGGGGGATCAACACAAGTTTCCACGTCAGCAAGTAATTTGGTCAACCAATTAAGAGGAATGCTACAGAGGGGACGTTCATCCGTCCCCTCTCCTCCTTTTAACATTAAAAAAATCAAATTCAGAAGAAAAGTACATTTTTCTTTGTTTTTAGTTTTCTTTTTTATTGAATTTGATTTGTTTAATGATAAAAGGAGGAGAGGGGACGGATGAACGTCCCCTCTGTAGCATTCCTCACCAATTAAAGGTGTTTACGAGTCATGAGCCCTTTTAATATGCCTAACCTTTTGAATTCTGATGTAACATAGTTTTACCCGTCATTAATGCGTCGGTTGAAGTTTGAGAATTCTCCCCTCGATCAGTCGTCCAATTCAATGAGCTCCATTAATTTGGTCAATTAATTTGACATGTGAGACTATCAAATCTTGAAAATTATAACCTCGATCCGATCGATATCTTTGTCGTTAGGATGCATTTTGCTAGAATTTAAATCTTTGTATTTAAAATCTTTTTAATAATCTCATGCATACTTATTTAGTATATATTAATAATACGGCCCTTTATAATATAATATATATTTCATAAATTCACAATTTGGTGATTAATACTAAAATAACATCGTTTTAGATTAAGTATAAGTTATGTTTACATTGCTTTGATTTGTTGTGCTATTTTCTTGTATAACACTTAGACAAAAAGATAAAAATAATGTGAAATTAATGTATTTTCAAAATATTAGAGCTTCAAGAAAGAATAAAAACAAGCTCAAAATACTAAAAATCAGCTTAAATTATTTTTAAAATAATTTAAAATGTGCCTTAATTAATAGAGACTTGAAGAAAGCCCATAACAATTAAAAAAAAAAAAAAAAAAAAAAAAAAAAAAAAAAAGCCCAAAAAGCCTATTACTTAATATGCAAATATCGAGAAATAACCACACTTAATAAACGTAATAACCAAGAGGATATAATTAGTAAAAACATGATGTGGATCCAGATATCTAAAAGTGATTTTCATATTTTACAAATTTGGTTACGAATATTGTAAATAACTGCATATGCATCCTCATGTACACCTTTACAGTATATAGTTACTTTTTAATAAATAAAAAGAGAGAGAGAGAGAGAGAGAGAATAATTTTAATGTTATGGTAGTAATTCCACAATTACAATAAACGTGAGAATTGACATTTTATAATTGAAAGGGTGGAAATTATAAGAATCCTTACATTTTATGAGACCTGGAGTTCTCAATGGAATTGTTTTTTTTTTTTTTTTCCAAAAGTTTATTAAATAAAAGAACCAAATTTTCACTAGTTTTAAAAATCAACATTTCACATCCTGAAATCGTGCATAGCAACCACACCCCCAAATAAAGTACAACTTTGGAGAAACATTTTTCACACTTTCGAAATATAAACGATTTTACAATCATAATTTTAAAGTCTAAAAATTTACAATATTGATATCCCATATTTTAGCTACTTTTAATTTCATCATGTTTATCTTAAATTTGGGTGACCTACTGCCAAGCCAAGGGTGAGTCCAAGGTTTTTTTTTTTTTTTTTGAAAAAAAAAAAAAGAAGGGAGAGGGTGGTATTTTAACCCAAAAGGGCTAAAATTAAAATGAGGTGAAACAGGATATTAACATTAAAAATTTTTAAACTACGAAATTATAACTGCAATGTAACGCCCCGCCTTTTACAAAAAGGCGTAAGTGAAAATTTCGATTTCCACGTGGCATTACTACATCATCAGAGTATAAATTGGCAGCGGAAAATATAATTCATCTTTTTCTTTTTCTTTTTTTTTTTAAACATCATCGATAGGGACAATTCCCTTTCAACACACATAGAGCTTTAATTGAAATACCTCAACTTACATTAAAATAATAATAAAAGGTCTTACAAACAAATACACACAAAAGCAATAACATAAGGGCCACCACGGCTCACGTCCTATGTAATGGTAGTCATATTACAAACCATAAAATAAAGCATAAGATGTCTAGAAAGTACATAAAATAAAACTTAAATACGACATGGAAGATAAACTGTTCCGCAAGTCTATCATAAAAAGGGGACTTTAGACAGTCTCATCTATGAAACCAGGATCATCATAAGGCTCCTGATAATCCTGATATTCGTCAGTGTCTGTGCCTGCACAATCATCTATGAGAAGGTGGTTATAACCACAATCCCATAGTTCCATAAGTGAGCTAACTGTCATTCAACAACATCATGATTTATGCGTTATTTTAAGGCACGGATATGACATAATGATGTGGTGATAGTTTTCATGCAAAGTTTAACAGTTTATATAGTGATTACACTCCTCTCTTGTAAGGGCCGTTCCCCCGGTCAGCGTCTTTCTCGAGGCCGTTCCCTCTACATTACATTTTAATTAACTTGTTTTCGCACTATCGGAGACCTCCCTCCTCTAGTACTTTGAAAGCCGTTCCAATCAATATGATTATTATTGTTTCCGGTTCAACTCTATCATGAACCTTTGGGAGACGTTGCGCCCAATATTAATAGGTTGATTATTAACAGTATGCAATAATCAGTCACACGCATCCAATTAAAATAAAACATAAACACAACATTATTGAAATCCAGTACTACCCTCAGTAAGTATAAAAATACTTACAGTCTTTTTTGTGCTGTCTCAATTCATCATCTGCATCAAACACATATACATGTGCATACAAGGTCAATATCATTACTTTCTAGAAACTCATGCCTCAACATGAATTCTATTTTTATACATAGACACATACATATAAGCGATCATCTATTAATTGGAAAATCACTTACATTTATGAACACTCAACATGGTTAAAACTTAATATTTACTTAATCAATTAGCAAATCAATACTTTGGAATAACATCTAATCTAGGTCTCAAGTAATCACTCGAGTCCTAAAATTCTTAATATCATTCTCTATAGCATAGAGAAATCAACCAACAAGAAACCTATGTATTTTTCTAACAAAACCTAATCACTTTTAGGGAACATCAATCCAATTACCAAACCAATTAACAAAACATATTAACAATTATTTCAACCAATATATTTGAGAAATCATAATAATACAGCATGCTCAATTTCCATAACACTCAATTTCTAAAACAATGCATTACATGATTAAACTCATGAAATCATTCTTTAATTCTAGAGTTTTATAATTAATCAAGCCCTTAGTTTAAATAACATCACTCATTAATTATCAATAATCAAACATAATCAATACCTTAGAGTATATATATTTTTCAAAATATAATATACATAAATAAGAATATTCAATTCTATAATTATTAAAGTTATATTCTAATATACTAGTTACTTGATTTTATGTAAATATATACCATTGAGTTAATTAAAAACTTAGAAACTCACATTGAGGATTTTCACTAGAAAATCCAGTGAAAATGGTGAGTTTTGGAAGTCGCCGGAGAGTCGCCGGAAAGGTCTGCCGGAGACGGGTCGCCGGCGGGTCGGGTTTCCGGGTTCGTGTCACGGTTTAGGAGTCACTGCCGGGTTGGGCTTGCGGTTCTGGACTGAAGTCGGTTCGTGGGCCGGGTCTGGTTGATTCGTGGATATGGGCTCACGGGATTCGGGTTCCGGGTCACCGTCCACGGATCAGTCGGGTTTGCCCCATTTCTGGGTTATGGGTTCTCTGATCTCGGCTCTGCGCACGGATTCACTCTTTCGGTTCTCCACGGCTCACAGGTCACCGGCGTCGACGGATTCTGCTCAGGTCTGCTACGGTATCTCTGGGTCGCGGGTCTCAGCTGGGTTGACGGGTCGTGGTTCACGGTTCCAGCTGCATGGTCTGCGTGGTTCGTGGGGTTCGGCTGGTTTTGGCTGCTGCCGAGCTGCTGGTCACAGTCCACGGGTTCAAGCACCGAAGGCCGGCTTGCTGGAATGGTGCTGGGTTGCTCTTGGTTTCACCGGGTTGCACGGGCTGGTTCTGGTTGCCGTGGGTTTCAGCTGGAAATCTGCTGGGTTTTGAAGGTTCGGCTTCACTAGATGGTTCACAGTTATGGGTTTGATCTCCCTCAATTATGTTTCTCTCCCTCTCTTCTCTAATCTCTCGCTGTCTCACTCTCTGTTTACTTAATTTGTTGCTTCTCTCTGAATCTCTCTCTTAGCTCTCCCTCTTAGTCAGTCTCTCCCTCACTCTTAATCTCTCGCAGACTCCCAATCTTTTCTTCACACTCGGATTCAGCCGAGAAAAGAATAAAAGAATAATGAAGAAAAAGAAAGAAATACCTTAAGGAAGATGGAATAGCTCAGTGAATACACTGAGAGGTGCGAGATTTGCAGAGGGACAATGCTCTGTTTTATAAGTGCGAGAGTGATGAGTGCAGAAGCTGATGAAACGTGAGGGTAATGAGTGTAGGAGCTGGAGAGCAGGCTGGAGGGTTTATAATAAACATAGTGGAGGACGAGGGAGCTGAAAGGATGTGTTTTAAAATACCTTAGAGGAATAAAGCGTGAGGGATACCACATGGAGACCCCTAATAATTTTATACCTAGTTCTTTTTAATACGATCTTTTTCATTAAAATTTTCATTCGGGTTTGTTTCATAAATAATGTTATTTTATTATTATAAAGATAATATTATTATACCGAATAATATTATGATAAATCATATTTTGCACAATTATAAACATTTACTGAAATAACAACAACGTTAATTAATCTAGTGATTAATTATCTTATCTATTTATTAACTCAGTAATATTCGGTTATAAATTAATTATCGGTTTTATTAAAACACAGTTCATTAAATTAGTTGAAAATATTTATAAAACAATTGAACGTTTATTTATTCACATAAATAATCATTTTTCATTTTTTAATCAAATTATTAATATGTTTTAAAAACTGGGGCGCTACATGCAAACTGCTTATACTTCGAGTGGTAAAAAAAAAAAAAAATAATAAAAAAATAAAAATAAAAAACTTTGATCCTTCATGGCTTCATTGACAAGGATCCTTATTTTGCCACTACAAGAAATTTGTCCATTAGCGTCGACCAAAAAGTCAATCACTGTCGACCCTAATGGATTATTCAAAATATATATTTTTTTAATTTTTTAATTTTTTTTTTTAAGTCATTAGTGTTCATAATAGTCGTCGCTAATGATAGACTATTAGCATAAACATAAGTATGGACGCTAATGATTGACCTATCAACGTCAACACATGATATATATGCTACAATCTTTAGTATCGATTAGGGGTGTACAAGCGGTGCGGTTAATAACCGGCGATAACCACTAACCGGGAAAACCGGAAATAACCGCAACCGGATAACCGGGTATCCGGTTGCGGTTACCGGTTATTACTCTTTAAAAAACCGGTTAATAACCGGGTAACCGCAACCGGTTTTTATTTTATATATAATTATAATTTTTATAATACACTAATATATATTATATAATTTATAATACACTAACAACCGGCTTAATGCTTATTGCTTACTGCCTTACTGGCTTACTGTACCAAAGTTACTGCCTTACTGGCTCACTAGGCTCACTGGGCTCAGGGCTGGACATTGTGGACAATTTCTCACTTTGGTAGTTTGGTAACTTTGGTACACTGACTGACTGACGCACGCTCAACTGCTCAAGTAGCCCTATAATATTGCTTATTTATTAATCAGATCTAGAGTTACACGGAACAAAGACGAGCGGCTCTGCTCAATCGATCAGTTTAAAAAAAAAAAATTAAAAAAAAAAAAAAAAAAAAGAATACTTTATTTGTTTCAACGTAAAATATTTTTGAAGAAATTTTTTTTTAAAGTGTTTGGAGCAAAACGTAAAATGCTCATCAAGTTGAGAATATTTATAGTTGAGTAAAGAAAATAACTTTCATGAAGAGGCGTAAAATGTTTTCCGCTTAATTATCATAAAATGATAATCCTTTGGCTTGCGGTTAATTAAGGAAAAAATTGAACATCGTTAATTGCCTTCTTTGCAACAGGGAAAATGAGAACTAATTTGAACCTTTTTATATTTCTCAGTATTTGGTTCGTATAAAAAAAATTTCAATATTTTTTATATTTTCATATAACCGAAAGGGTTGCGAGAAAGAGAGAGACCATGAAGAGGATTGGAGCTACGGAGGAAGAGAGTTTATGAGATCATAGAAAGGCCTTCGATGGTAGAATTGAGATCGAGTATAATTGCATACTCATACTGCTTGTAATTTGAGAAGACAATTGTGAAAAAACTCTTGTAATGTCCATCTGATCGGACAAGTATTTAGGCAGTTCTAGACTTATTAAGACAAATAAACTTCATAAAGGATCTTAGATAGTACAATTGCTTCCACAAAAGTGTGAAAGAGTCTTAAAAAATAGTTCACGGAAATGAAAAGCATTAACTATTTTCTATAATCAACTGAAAACATTTGTAGATTGGTATTTTTTTTTATTTTTGGGTGTCCGGCGAAACAGTCAAAAATAAGAAAAAAGCTTTAATTTGATTCCTGTTCAACGTGTCCTTTCCTTAACGTCGAAATTTTGGCTGAAATTAGTTGCTATATAAATAACCAAATTAAAGCCGACACTTAAAAAAAAAAAAAAAAAAAAAAAAAAAAACCAAAAAACCAAAAAACAAAATTAAAGCAGCCGAGATATATATATATATATATATATATATATATATATATATATATATATATATATATAGTCTATAGATAGATTCCCCGTACCTACCATTAGCAAAAATGGGATTAGGCTTCTATGCGGTACTTTTTAGTACCGCATAAATGCTGTAGTTTAAAAAATTACAGCGTATTTTTATGAAAATTTATAAAAATACAACACTTTTACAACAAGTGTACAACATCTCTCTCATATGGGGTGGACCCCACACACTGTAGGGCTCACCCCATGTGAAAGAGTTGTTGTACACTTGTTGTAAAAGTGTTGTACGGGAATCGGTTCTCTTTTTTTATTACTCATGTAGTCTCTGTAAACTTAAAACTATCGCATGACTTAAAAAAGGACGGCACCGTGTACTAACTTCACTAAACAGCACCGTTTACTAACATGACTAACAGCAGCAGCCTAACGTCTCTGACTTGAGTAGCGTAAACATTCACAGCAAATATGACTTTTCAATTGCACAATTGCAGCGGGAATGAAAAATATGAAGAACTTCCAAAGCCAAGATGACATCAGACTCTCTACTTCCAAATACTGGTTTTTGCTTCCTTTTGGGTTTTTGCTTCCATAGACAACTGAAAACAAAATACACCCAAACAGCTAAAAATAGCTGAACAAAAGGAAGCAAAAATCAGTATCCCAAAACAACCAGCAACCCATCAAAACCCAGCAACCACTTACTAACAAAGACCAAGTATACAGTAATTCTTCAGAAACCAAACACCAACTAAAAAAACCTAAAAGAAACTCAATCCCACTAATCAAAAAAACAACTCTTTGATACTCCAGTTATGGCAAATAAACAAAGACTCGTTCCTTAAATCTGATCTTCTGTCTTTTGATGACTTCCATGCTTAACATAGACAATCTGCAGTGTTGGCAGCAAGGATTTTTTCCTCCAAACATCCACTCCCAGCCCATGACATCTGTTCAAATTCTGGCACGGATGTGATCTCGACTTTCTACTCCATTGCAACAAAACCCACAACTAATATCTCCTCTGAATGCCCATTGAGCTAATCGATCTCCTGTGGTTCAACAATTTGTCATGACTAGCCACATCACAAAAGTTTGCTTGGGAAAATGACAATCTATTTCTCCAACACAAATAAATTATCTCCGTTAACAAAAAATTATCAATTGCACAATACATGTTCTACGAAATCACACACAGAAAAAGGGATTTTTGTCAAGATATTTGGGATAATATCATGGATTCCAGAACCAGAAAACCAACCAAAACATGTTCTACGAAATCACACAAAAATAGGGATTTTAGTCAAGATCCATGCGATAATATCAGGGATTCCAGAACTATAGAACCAACCGTTTGGCATTATGATAGTTGGATCCAACATAGACAAAGATCTGGGCTTTCTAGCTACTGAATGTAACGATCATTTTTCTTAACCGAAATTGAAGAAAGACCCCCCGAAAATATGAACACATTTATTCAAGCAAAAATTTTGAAATGCAAGTACCTATAATAACATCTTCCTCTGTTTTTGGGTTCTTTCTGTCAAGCCTGAACAACAAAGATCGGGGTCTTCTTCTTCTCTGGGTCTGCCGTGGGTCTGCGGTTAGTCATGTTAGTAAACGCTAAACGGTGCTGTTAGTGAAGTTAGTAAACGGTGCCGTTCTTTTTAAGTCATGCGGTAGTTTTAAGTTTATACTAGGAGTAAATGGCAAAACGCTGTAGTTTTTAAACTGCAGCATCTATGCTGTACTTTTTAGTACCGTATAGAAGCCGAAGGGAGATGATACACTCACAACCCCCACCCAACTTCTGCACAACTCCTACTCACATGTGTGTGGGTCCCATGCATGTGGGTCCCACACACATGTGAGTGGGGGTTGGGTGGGAGTTGTAAGATAAGCATTTCCCGAAGCGGAATCCAGCAAAAATAGTCAAAGAAAGTACTCGTGTCCCAGATGGAACTCAGCAGTAGAGGTTCATCTCATGCTGCGTGAGGAGAGAGATCACCCGTTCGTGTCGGTGGACGGTGGACAATTCTATTCCATGTCGGAAAATATATTTACAATCTTAGTCAACCTCAACTCCATTTATTCTATTTTATAAACAATATAGAATTTCGGTATTCTCCTTAAATAACATAAATGTAATTTTTTTTATTAAAAAATTACATCTATATCATCCAAAATGACATAGATATAATTTTTTAATTACATCTATGTCATTCTAGAAAAATACTAGGAGATACTCAAACATTTTTTTGATAATACAAGCCTGAATGAAAATGTCAAACAATTCATTCACAATTAAAATATAGAATAATCCTACTTTTCACATTTATTTTATATCAGTTGACATGACAAATTTTAAGTAATTTTTTTTTTTTATATTTTTTAAGCTAGTAATTGTCAAGAAAAATCACTTAAAACATGTCACTTTAATCGGTGTGAAGAGTAACATTTATCACATACTTATCGCTTAAAACACGTCACGTCGACGTCAGTCTATGTGAAATGGGTATGAAAAGTAGCATTACTCAAATAAAATAAGACCAATGCAACATTCATGCAAGCTCAAATTAAAAAATCAATTCCAATATAACTTAAGAGAAATGGTAGAACATCTACTGTTGTCATTCTCTTGTTTTTCTATGCTAACTTAGCACAAAAGAAAAGAGAAATAGAGAGAACCGGTTTCAAGGTTTTTTTTTTATTATTAAAAAAAATTAAAAAAAAAAAAAGTGCGAAATCAGCACAAAAAAATACAAGAACCACAATAAATGTTCTAACATTTCTCATAACTTAAATATCAAGTGCTAATTTTATTGGGGGGAGAGATTCATATATAACAATCAAAGAAGAATACAAAGATGATTGATCTAAATTTTTTTTGTATACTTGAAAATAAATATTGGTAGTGGGAAATAAGGTTGGTTGAACAAGGAACCGTTTGGTGATCGTGGAAAGCGGTAAGTAATTTCATAGAGAAAAATTTGACATATATAATTAGGGCATGATTTCATTGAAAAACTATAGTCTAGCAATTATTCGTCTTAATCTTAATGTGATTACATGTAAACATATATTACGTGTAGTCTTTTTCTACAACTAAAATAAGCTTAATTTACCTGGAGAACAAGAAAACTTAAATCATGATAAAATAAATTACGTTGTCATTATCTTTCGATCTGATTTTTTGTGTAAATAAATAGCATGATAATTGAACATAATTAAAACAAGAGATATGTTAGCATAACAATTTTGTGCAACAATTACACAATAATGCTTATGTGTCCAATATTTTCATTTTTATTTATTTGTTTTTCTTTTTAAAAAAATATTGGACACATTAACATTGTTGTGTAGAAGTTGTACAAATAACATATCTCTTAAAACAAAACAAAAAATATACAGGATGCTGTTGAACTTCATAAATTCTTCTTTTTTTTTTTTTTTTTATGTCCCTTTTTTAGTTTTTCCATAAATTATACTTGAGATTTTATATCCAAAAAAAAAAAAAATGCAAAACGTTCGTGGTAGAATATAAATAATTAATTAATTCATTTTTTTCTATTAATTTAAGTTTTTCTGACAGTTGATAATTTGACATGAAATCATAGCATAGATAAGAAAGATCACTGGAGACTTAGAATGCTCGAATTAATTTGTTGAAGAGATCACGTTCAATTTATAAAGCTTTGTCAATTTCAAACTTTTTAATACCCGGAATAAATAAAAGGTAGAAGAAAATAGGATTAAAAGACATGAAAAATAAAATAGATTGAAAAACTAAAAATAAATTCAAAATTCAACACTGCTGAGTGGCAGGTCTGCCACGTCAGTAAACCATGTTATCAGGCTTATGCTAAATTTGATTTAACTTAAACTTCACAATGTTTGAAAATTGGAATCCAGATGATTTAGGGTCTATGTCATAGGAATGAGGAGATTTGATTAATCGTTAATTTGATGTTTTAGGACTAATTAATTTCATGACTTTAATCTACAAGACTACAAGAAGCAATTTGGAAGGCATAAGTGAATATATACTAATTAATTAAGTCGATTTCAAATTAGATGAAGCATCATTCTTTTTCAACCAGTTCAACCTTGGCACATCTTATATTAATGTTTTCTTTTCTTTTCTTTTCTCTCCTTTTCTTTTCTTTTAGTGTAAATCAAAATAGAAATACCTCAAATCAATCATGACATAACTGAATCACGTAAGATAACAATATTTTGACTATATTACAGTGTTTTTCAAGGGTTTTGATCTCTTGACCTCAGCTATATATAATATATATAGGAGAAAATTCATTTAATTTTGTTAAATTTTCATTACATTTGTAATTACCTTTTTAAACTTCAAAAATTCTCAATATAGTGTATCAATTTTTTTAATTTTTTTAATTTCACCACTTCATTAAGATTTTCCGGTATATTCTAACGGAGAGATGTCAAAATTTTCAACATACCTATATTTTTTATTAAAAAAAAAAAGAAAATACAAAAAGAAAATAGAAATTGCAAGGAAGTATGCGCGTTGGTTTGAATTTAACGGAATTGCAAAACTACTCACGCTTGAATCTTATATTTTTTTATAAAAAAAAAAAACATTAGTATATTGAGAATTTTGACAGGATTTAATAAAATATTCTAACGAATGAGTGAAATTAAAAAATAAAAAATAAATATGTATACACCAAATTAGAGTTTTTGAAATTTCAGAAAGTAATTACAAAAACGGCAACAATTTAAAAGAGTTAAAGTGGAATTTTCTATAATATATGATCTAGATCTTAAACCAAATTTGATCGGACGTATGTCTCGAATCAGGCCATATTAATTAGTTTTAATATTAAAAAACTAATTAATATTAAAAAAAAAACCAAATAATTATTAATTTTGGATGGTTTGGGCAAAATCATTTAGAATTTCGAATGGTTTTTCTCAAACTGTCTAAAATTTAATTTTTTGACGGGATATTCTGTACAATTTTAATTCCAAAAAGTTTTTTTTTATCATTTTTAGACGGTTTGAAACCGTTTAAAAATAGTGATATTTTTGTATTAGGCGGGCACTACAAAAAACTTGGTATTTAGCCACATACAGTTAGCCACGTGTATGAGGGTCATACGCATTGCTAACTATTAGCTACGTGCAGTTGGCCGCGTGGGTCCCGCGTGGTTGATCCTAATGTTACTAAATGTGCAGTTAGCAACGTGTATTTTATACACATGACTATTTAGCCACGTGTATTTTATACACATGGCTAAATGTATTTTTCTCTTCTTTTTTTTTTAAAAAAAAAAATGAAAAATTATATATTGTTTTTATACGTATTCTTAACACACGTCGCCAAAATCAGTATTATTGCTTAAAAAAAAAAAAAAGAAGAAAAGAACAGATCGATCTGTTCTTTTCTTCTTCTTCTTTTTTTTTTTTTTTTTTTTTTGTTTTTTTTTTGTTTTTTTTCCTTCCTAATATTGTATACGATATACGTATACGTACGTATATCTCACTGGATCCGGAGAAAGGACCAATGTATCCAGCGAGATCCACTCCGGATCTTCGTCCAACTCGTCGTCGACGATGTACTGGCCGGCCGGAGTTTGGAGAGATAGAGAGAGATACAGAGGTATTAGAGAGAAAGAGAGAGAGAGAGAGAGAGAGAGAGAGAGAGAGAGAGAGAGAGCGAGGTATTAGAGAGAGAGAGTGAGAGGGTACTGTTGTCTTACCCACCGATGATGTACTGGCCGGCCAGAGTTTGGAGAGATAGAGAGAGAAAGAGATATATATATATATATATATAGAGAGAGAGAGAGAGAGAGAGAGAGAGAGAGATACAGAGAGAGGGAGAGAGAGAGAGAGAGAGAGAGAGAGAGAGAGAGCGAGATATTAGAGAGAGGGCTAGAGAAAGGGCGTGTCACCAGTGGGAAGGGCGACCACACTGTGGTCAGGGAGCTGGCCGATGGTGCAGTACTGACGAGGAGAGAGAGAGAGAGAGAGAGAGCCAGCGAGAGACGTCAGGAAGGCCGACCACGCGATGGTCGAGGAGCTGGCCGGTGGTGCAGTACTGACGAAGAGAGAGAGAGAGAGAGAACACGTGCAGTATTAAGTATTTAACGAATTTTTTTTTTCTTTTCAAATATTTAAATATAATATATATATGGGGTAATTACCTTTTCCCCCTCATGTACTACCAAAAAATGTGATATGCCCCCATGAACTACCAACTTGACCGAAAATGAGCATTCAACTTCCACTGTTACGCACTTTACCCCCTTCCGTCAGTCTTCCTGGTTAAAATAGACGGTCAAAGTCGGTCAACGGTCCCAGCCCTTTTTATTCCCCGTTTTGCCCTCAGCTGCAGTGGAATGAAGGACGAAATTAGCCTCCCTAAATATACCGTTCGAATATGTAAATGATGGGGTGTTAGATTACGAATATGCCCTTACTTTATCATCCAAAAAACCGGAAATGCCCCGTGAAGAACTAAGACAAAGAGTGACCTAACTCACTGAGCGCCGCACAACCCGTCTTCTACACTTAGAAACCCTAGAAATCTTCTAGAACCAAAGACTTGCACTTCGAACCTGACGCACGGCAGATTCGTACAAAAAAATTGGAACAAACCCAGATTCGCACTTAAAGGTCACCCTTGTTTCAGGTATCGGCCGACTTTCACTCTTTCATTAAAATTAGAAAGTGTGTTGTTGTTGTCGAAGTCGGAGTGAAAGCAAAATTTCACTCGGACATTCTGTGTGGTTGTTGTTGTTTTGTGCGATAAAGTCGATGGTTTTGTTGATTTTTTAACTTTTTTGTTACTTTTTTTTATTTTTTTTCCTGTAGTGGTCTTGCACGGTTGTCGTGTTTACCCTTTGTCAGTGGTCCCGAATGTCTTTGTAATGGGGAAAACGTTGGGAATATGATGGTTTTGTACTAAAAAATATGTTTCGGTGGTCCACAACTTTTTTTGTTTATATTTATCCTCTTCTCTTAGGTGGTCCCGAATGTCTTCGTAAAGGGGGGAAAAGGTCAAAATAGGATGGTCTACAATTGTCTAAAATGTGTAGATTACATTTCGTTCAACCTGATGAGTTTATTTAATTGTTTAGAACAGATTTAACAATTAATCCATCAAATAATCACAATTAGGTATCTAAAGTACTGCTTCTATAGAATCTTACAACTTGAAATTTTACTTTGTATCTAAACTACTATCTAAAGTACTGCTTCTATAGAATCTTACAACTTGAAATTTTACTTTGTATCTAAACTACTATCTAAAGTACTGCTTCTATAGAATCTTACAACTTGAAATTTTACTTTGTATCTAAAGTACAGTACTGCTTCTATAAGCATTAACAATTAATAAACACTTTGACTGACTTTTTACTTTTCCAGAAATATATGTATACTAGACCTGGAGTTAATAAAAATACCTCTAATCTAGGGTTTGATAACATAATGATATTTTCATATATATGAAGATGATAGGTAAGCACATGTAGTAAAAATTTGCCCTAACAACAAAAAAAAAAATTCTTAAAAACTTAAGTTAACACAGAAATGAATTCAAGCAACTCATACACATATTAGTAAATACTCATATTAGTTTATATTTTATATGTGTAGTGTCAAGCAGCCGGCATATACAATGGCAAGCAATGATGTGATTTTTAGGGTTCATTATGGGGGCTGGTTTGACCGGCGACATAGGTGCACGTATATTGGTGGGAATATAGGGTTGTATGAAGAACCTTATGACTTGGATTGTCTATCATTTTTTGAGATCGAAAATGTAGTTAAAAAATTTGGATACCATCCAGGTGACCTTGTTTACTATTGTGAGGCCGCTAAAGAATTAGAAGACGGGTTAGTTTTGTTAACCTCAGATGAGGATGTCGTGAAAATGGCTGATGTATTTTTAGGTCATAAACTTGTTGTGCTATACATTGTTGCTTTTTCAAAGTCTGCTAATGAATTAGTCCCAAATGTGAGTGAGGTTGAAGAGGATGATGGAGTTGAGGAAAGGAGGATGAAGGATGTAAATGACCCATACTGGAGGGCATTGATGAGTGATGATGAGAACGATGCATGGGATGTACCTGACGAATCAGAAGATAGTGATTCTTATTTTGATGAGCAGGGTGATTCTGAGGAGGGTGGTGATTCCGGTGAGGAGGAGGGTGGTGATGGTGGCCATGAAGAGGCAGCCCAACAAGATAGGACTCATGTTGGTGGGTTAGAATATCCATCTAAATTGTTGGATGATGAGGAAGAGGATGAGGTATCCTCTAATTTGGCCAGAAGTGATGTTTTGGTAAGTCCTCCTAAAAGTGATGAGGAGTTTGAGGCGACTAGTGGGGTTCGGTGTGTTACTAGGGTTTCTCAATTCGAAGATGTGGACATGGAAGACCCGCATTTGGATGTGGGCATGTCATTTGAGTCAGCAGCTCAATTTAGGAAAGCTGTGAGGGAATACAATTTGTTCAGGGGAAAGGATGTTCAGTTCACAAAAAATGATGGGGACCGGATCATTGGAGTCTGCAGGAATAATGCCAAGGGTTGTCCTTGGAGAGTTTATGGTTCATTGGTACCGGGTGAGATGACTTTTATACTTAAGTCACTGAACCCTAACCACCGGTGTACAAGATGTTACAAGTCCTCAATTGTAACTTCTAGGTGGATTGCGGACAGGATGTTCCACAAATTCAAGATACAGCCAAACTATCCACTTACAGCTCTCCATGACGATGTAAAAAGGAAATGGAATGTTGATGTCAGTTTTAGGCAACTGTACAGTGCTAAGGTGAAAGCCAAAGAATTTATAGAAGGTAAGCACAAAGAGCAGTACAAGCGGCTATGGGATTATTGTGCAACGGTTAGGCAAACAAATAGAGGGAGTACAATGTTGATGAAAGTTGAACGACCTACTTTAGATGTCCCACCTACTTTTCTACGGTTGTATATGTCTTTGGCAGCATGCAAAGACGGTTTCAGACAGGCTTGTAGGCCTGTGATAGCTGTGGATGGATGCTTTCTCAAGGGACGCTATGGGGGGCAACTGTTGGCTGCTGTTGGGAGAGATCCCAATGACAACATTTATCCCATTGCCATGGCTGTGGTTGAAGCTGAAAATAAGGACAGTTGGAGTTGGTTTCTAGAGACATTGGTGGCTGACCTTGGTCCAAATGGAAGTAATGGGTGGACATTCATCTCTGATAGGCAAAAGGTATGTTGCTTTGCTTAGTTTCAATATTAAATTATTGTTGTTTCTTCATAATTTTTCACTGATTTTTATTTATTATTTATTATTTATTATTTATTTGTATTATGTTGTTTTGTGCCTAGGGTTTGATTCCTAGTTTCGAGGATGTGCTACCAACCGCCTCGCATCGCATATGTCTGAGACATTTATATGCGAACTTTAGGGGTGATAGGCATAAAGGATTGGTTTTGAAGGATAAGTTGTGGAAGGCAGCTTCCGCCTATAATATTCATGGATTTGACCGGGAAATGGCTGCAATGAAGAGGATGAGTCCAGGCGCACATGCTTACTTGGAGAAGATTGACCCACATACCTGGGCTAGGGCTTATTTCGACGTAGGCCCGAAGTGCGATTTGGTAATGAACAACCTCTGTGAGTGCTTCAATTCGTATATTATCAAAGCACGGGACAAGCCAATCCTTACCATGCTAGAGATGATCAGGAAGAAGTTGATGAGGCGGTACCAGAAGAAAAGGCAGGGAATTAGGGAGTATGTTAGGGAATGGTGCCCGAAGATAGTGGCGAAGTTAGAACAATGTGGAAAGGATGCTGCAGAGTGCACTGCACATTATGCTGGGGATGGACTATACGAAGTTGAGTGCAGTTATGGCACATTTGTCGTCGACCTGGCGCATCGTACGTGTGGGTGCATGCAGTGGGACATGACTGGCATTCCATGCCCACATGCCATCTCAGCCATCTTACATAACTCATCCAAGCCTGAGCAGTACCTGCATCAGTATTACAGTGTCGAAAATTACAGGAAGGCATACGACCCAATGATATACCCAGTGCCAAGCGAGGACCAATGGATAAGAACCGGCCAAGATGAAGTGGATCCACCTACTGTTAGACCTACCCCAGGAAGGCCAAAGAAGATTAGGAGAAGGGGTCCGAAGGAGCCAAAAAATCCATATTGCATGAGGAAAGGTGGTGTAACCATGAGATGCTCGAAGTGCAGAGCGGTTGGCCACAACGCCAGGACTTGCACTAGGAGGAAGAGAGTGTCCACTCGTAGTAGCTCAGGAGTAAGTGTACCCACGAGTACTGCAACGGAGTTGAGCTTTGATGATGTAAGTCTGTTTTCGGTTTTATATATGCTTATAATCAAATGTCATTGCCAATCGAGTTAATGATTTTACTAACTTTAGTTCTTTTGTGTTCAGATGCCTTCTCAGCCAGTTCCTGATGCTTCACAGCGTACATAGTCGTCCGCATCTGCACTACCTATTTCAAGGCCCAAAAGGAGACATGCATATACTACTGTTGGTGTAGGTATCATTAAGTTGAGTGCAGTTATTACAAATATAAGTTATTTCTAATTGTTGTATGTTGCGTATGCAGCCTGCTTCTACCAAAAGGAGTAAGACAACTCCAGCTCCCTCGGTGCAGCCTGCTTCTACCAAAAGGAGTAAGACAACTCCAGCTCCCTCGGTGCAGCCTGCTCCAGCTCCCTCAGTGCATACTCGGGCATCACCTAAAGGAAACCAAAAGGCTGTAAGTCAATACAGATTTACACCCCTATAGGTAAACAGATTTTTAGTTTCTAACTCATCATGTGTTGCACAGGTTCGGAAGCCCACAACTGCCCACGTTGGACCTCTCAGGAGGTCTGGTAGATTGTTAGCAACATTTAAGGAGTCCGATCCAAACAAAGAGATACCAACTGTTGACCTCACAAGTGATGCTGGTCAACCAGTAACCGCACCAGCAGTGTTCAATCGACAACCGGCCAGGGCAGGCGGAATTTTTATTCGGGAACCAGCAAGAAATGCAACAAGAGTGGTGGTACCAACAGTGGAGAAGGGTATGCAACGAGTGGAAGCAAAAGACAAGGGGAAAAGACCAATATGGCAGCCTTGATGGGTTTTTGGAGACTGTCTTTGCTTGATGTATCAGTTTGTATTATTGTTGGTTGTTGGAAGTATGGAAGGAAAAGGACTATTTCTGGTTTTTTGTACAAGTTGTTGGTAATATGCAGGAACAATTTGTAGTCGTACTTGGACAAAACTTGATTATGTTGGTTTTTTGTACTGGACAAAACTTGATTATGTTGGTTTTTTGTACTTGGACAACACTTGATTATGTTGGTTTTTTGTACTTGGACAACACTTGATTATGTTCAAGTTATTGGTAATATGCAGGAACTGATTATGTTGGTTTTTTGTACTTGGACAAAACTTGATTATGTTGGTTTTTTGTATAAGTTATTGGTAATATGCAGGTTATGTTGATTTATGTTGGTTATGTTGATTATGTTGGCTGTAGTTGTTCATATGATACTTACAGGTTGAAAATTGAGAATTACAGGTTATGTTGATTTATGTAGGCACATTGATGGGTCTTGTGTTGATGCTAATATAAAATTTGCATGCTATATACTTTGACTAAATATTTGCATATTCCCCCATGAACTACATGTAATGGTCACAATGCCACCATGAACTACCTTGGATTGTGACAATACCACCATGAACTGACAAATCCTGACCAAAATAAATTCAGATAGCTACCAACCGAATTAAATTCAGATAGCTACTAATAATATAATCACATGCAACAAAATGAACATCCCATTTCATAGAGCAAAAAGGCCATTACTCATTACAAAGATACCAAATACATTAGTCATCACTAGATACTGGCCCCAATGAACTAGTCATTACAAAGTTCCAAAATTACAAATACACAAGCCATTTTGTTTCATGGTAGCCGTTTGTAATACAAATGTCCTGCACCATGATACTGGCCCCAAAATACAGCTACAAAGACAACAAAAAAAATCCAAGAAAATGCCAAAAGATGACTAGTTGTCTTTGAAACTTTCACTTGCATGTCATATCGAATTGTTTCAATCTCTAGCTTGGCCTTCAACTCTATAACCTCTTTGTTCAGCATCGCGTCCCTATGTTGCAAACGACCCATCACTCGTTTAGCATGGTCACACATGTCACTATCTTTCCATTGGAAGAATCCACAAGAGCGACCGGCCTATTCAAATTACAGGCCATAAAAATAAACGAGGATTAGTTTATTAGTTTATTAGTTTTGAAAAATATTCAACAAAGTCAAGAAATCCATCAACATTGCACCAATATTATATGCTATTTTCAACTGTTAGTGCACAACATTGGACCATCCATGAGGGAAAAAAAAAACAGGAATAGAAGAGAACTGAGTTGAGCTTTGATATTAGATCCAATCTCATCATACTATCAAATCAGAGGGACATAGATGTTAAAAAAAATCTAGGGTTTTCTGGTTTAGTACAATATCTTGAAAAGTTCGTAGATGTTAAAAAAAAATCTAGGGTTTTCTAGTTTGGTACAATATCGTGAATCATCCATCTCTTTCCATAAACAATGTTGTTACATCGACAGCAAGACATAAAATATAACGAATCCAATTTGGATAATCGAAATATATAACTATATTACTCTAAAAAAAAGCTCAACTTCAGAAGCTTAAAAAAAAGCTCAACTTCAGAAGCTTAAAAAATAGCTCAACTTCAGTTATCCATTGTCTAAAAAAAAGAAACAAAAAAAAAAAAAAAATTAATCCAGCAACAAGAATCCAGACCTAAGATCTAAACTTTCAAACCCTTAAAAAATACCCATTGTCTACAAATAGAAGTGAAGAACCCATCACATCCTCAAATCACGGAGGATCTATTAAAAATAATTCTCACCTCAAAGTTAACACAACCGTAGAACAACCGGCCGAAATTATCCTCAGTGAAGGAGGTCTTCAAAGGTGCCGGAAGTCCACAACGACACATGGGCTCCACAGAGGTTGCTTCGCTATTCATTGAACAAGACATTTTCCTTCCTCTTTCTGGAAGTCGGCTCCTCCTTCTCTCTAGGGCTGTTTGAAGTTTGGAAGAGAAATGGAAGACAAGCTTCGAAAATGAAAGAAGCTTGTCTTTTGATTCCTTTTTTATGAATTATTTTTCTTTTTTCTTGTTCTTTTTATTTTTTTCCTTCATTCCACTACAGCTGAGGGCAAAACGGGGAATAAAAAGGGCTGGGACCGTTAACCGACTTTGACCGTCTATTTTAACCAGGAAGACTGACGGAATGGGGTAAAGTGCGTAACAGTGGAAGTTGAATGCTCATTTTCGGTCAAGTTGGTAGTTCATGGGGGCATATCACATTTTTTGGTAGTACATGGGGGGAAAAGGTAATTACCCCTATATATATATATATATATACATATATATCATATTTGAAAGTAATGGTCAGGTGGGCGCGGGACAATTCCCGCGCACCTACCTACACAAATTATGGCCACGTGGCTTTAGGCCACGTGGCCAATTCTCTTATACATATACATATATATTTTTTTATCAATAGTGTACAAAACCTTAATAAATTTTGTTTTTATTAATATATATTTGATAAAAACAATTGGCCACGTGTATTTAATACACGTGGCCACTTAAACGCGTGTAATAAATACACGCGGCCAATTGGACGCGTGTAATAAATACATACGGCCAATTGGACGCATGTAAAAAATACACGCGGCCATATACAAAACCTTAATAAAATTTGTTTTATTAATATATATTTGATAAAAACAATTGACCACGTGTATTAAATACACGCGGCCAATTGGACGCGTGTGAAAAAAATACACGCGGCCACTTGTTTTTCTTATATCACCAGCCACGTGTTTCCAATACACGTGGCCAATTAGCCGCGTGTCTACAGTAACCGCTACAGTAGACACGCGGCCAGTTGCACCTTTTTTGTAGTGGGGGGAATAAATCACACAAAGATGATAGTTTATAGGGAAAAAAAAATGTAATTTGACTTTTGATATATATACAAGTTAAAAGAGTACGTAATTTAAAAATAAATGATATTTGATAAAAATTAAAAAAAAAAAAAAAATCAATTGGTTAATTCTTCTGTTTAATACAAGCCCACGAAGGGCGCGATGGATGCATCTAGTAAGTTATTCTAAAGAATGCTAACGTTGATTTTTTTTTAAAAAAATAAAAATAAAAATAAAATTACCGGCCATTGAGAATTTTCATCCAAAGAACTTTATTTTAAATCTTCAAATTTAAAAAAGTACAACTCTCTATTATACTTTTTATTTTTTTAAAATATTATTTTGTATGGAAGAGAGTGTGAAAGATATAGAGAGCATGTGAAAGAAGAAAATGAATAAAGAAAAAACAATAAAAAACTATTTGTAGTGTGAATAGTGAATAGATTCTTCTGCCTATTTATTATTCACACTAGAAAGAAAAATTATATTCTACCCATTTTGTTGAAGACGAAAAATTATTCATAATAATCAAATTTTACTATTATGAGTCATCTATTTATTTTGTTGGAAATGCACTATTTGATATTACTTTGATAAGAATTCTCAAGTTGTTTAGATGGGTTTAAGAATTTGATATTACTTTAATAAGAATTCTCAAGTTGTTTAGATGGGTTTAAGAAGAGTTTAAAAAAAAAAAATGAACAGTTCTTATGACGTTATCCCTTTTAGTATTAATTACCTATCACTTTGTTTTCAAAGATATATATATATATATTGATCCAGATATATAAGAGTGTTGAATAGAGCAATTATTCTTTTCCAATCGGTCAATTATAGTGTTGACGCCTTAACTAACAATGGGCTCGAAGAAGATGGTAGGATTGGGGATTATATATTGCCCGTGATTCTAGCGGAATTGTTGTAGCTTCAATGTGTTCTTTTCACCTGTATGTATTTGATTCCACTGTGGCAGAGACCATGAGTGCTCGACAGGGAGCTGAGTTCGGAAGATTACTGTGTCTTCAATCAATGTTGTTGGAAGGGGATTTTCTGGAGGTGGTTCTTACTCTTCAACATGAAAATGTGGTTGATGGATATTATAGCAATCTGGTTCTGGAGACCAAAGCTATTCTTCAAGATTTTATGTCAGCTACTGTTTATCACGTGGGTCGTATGGGAAATCAAGCTGCCCATTCTCTTGCACGGCATGCTGTCTCTAATACTTTTAACCATGTTTGGTTTTCATCTATTCCTTTATGTCTTTCTAATATTGTATCTGATGATTTGTTGTTATCGGATCATATATGAAATGAAATTTTTTATCAAAAAATAAAAAATAAAAAAACTAACAATGGGCAAAAGTTCTCAGCCACAGGAATTGGACAAATTGAAAAAAGTATGAACTAAAAGCGATGAGTATTTGATAATAAATAATTTAATCTGTAACTATCGTAATAAAGTCAAGTGTGATCTAGTGGTAGCTAGGTTTGACTACGTCATTTTGGTCCATAAATGACATTGAATGACGTGACATGAATAATATTGAGAGTTATACAAATTAAAACTTGAATAATTAATATTCATAGTCAAATTTGATTAATGATGAATATATACCTTAATCAACTTGTCTATCTATTTGTAGGTAAAGTAAAAGCTTTTACCTACTTTCTAGATGATCCCTTGTCGACAAAGCAACTTTTAGTCATATTATCCAAAAGATGATCGGATTGGTTTGATAACGTAAAAATGTAAAAGTATTAACAAACAATTTTTAAACATTAAAAAATAAAATAAAATTTACTTTCACCTTTATATATATAACATAACAAGAATTTTTCAAGCAAAAAGTAAAAAGCATCCTCTAAAAAAATTTATGAAACGAACCGTATCATCGAATTTATTTATTGTAATTACAATTCAAGTATAAATGACAACTCTATGCTGATCAGAAGCACTGTAACACAATAATAAAAGAATTTAAATGCTTTATTTTTCATTTTCCGGCAACAATCAACTTATTGATCATCTCAAAGCAACTTAGTGATCATATTCTCTTTGAGATCAGTAAAATAATAAAAGCATTAACAAACATTTAATTTTAAGTGTTTTTTAATAATATGACCAAAGCAATTGCCAATTAGTCATATTATATATCCCGAAGAACCATGCTACACAAAACAAAAGATGGTCGGGTTAGAGTGCGTTTGAGATTGCGATTGTATAAACAAAAAGTACGATTTAAAACAAAATTCCAGAAACTGAATTGTTTGATAATTGCGATTTGAAAACGCAAAAAATTATTTTTTCAAATCGCAAGCAAAGGGATGTTTTTTTAAAAAAGCAAAATTTTAAAGGCTAACCTGAAATTTTAAAGGCCAAACTGCGATTGCCAAATACTTACTGCGTTTTTAAAAATCACTTGTTTAAATTACACATTTTTAAGTCTCAAACCCAAACGGACCATGACACTTTTTGGGTTTGCTTTTTTACTTTTTAACCCAATATATATATATATAAACTTTAAACATAAAACACTTGAAATTACTTTCACATTTATATCACATTACAACATTTTTTCAACTAAAAAGCAAAAAACACACTTTAAAGAATTTTATTAAACGAACCCAATTTTATTCATTCTAATTACAATTCAATAAAAATGACAACTCTATAAATTGAGAAAGCACTGTGACACAATGATACAAGAATTTAAATGCATGCCTTATTTTCATTTTCTGGCAACAATTAACTTACTAATCTTACAACCCCACTGGTAACTACAAAATTACAATTGGAAACAATTGAAACAAATAATTAAACTGAAGACAAACATTCGAGCCATCTGGGCCAATTAAAGGCCGGCTGTGTAGGGCACGTTCGTAGCCGGCAACCAAGAACTGCCAGCAATGAAGTTTGCGACGGTGAATTGGGACGCCACGGATGAGCTAGTGATGACCTTATAGCCACCCCACTTGACCCTGTTGGCAGTGGATGAGCCAGGCCCCGTGTTGGCATACTCCCCATAATACAACGTTTTAAGGGCGAAATTTCCACTCCACTCCATCCATCCTGCCGGAGCAATCAAGCTATCGAGGTACGTTTTCATGAAAACAGTGCGTGAGTATTCCTTCCATGGCCTTCCAAGGTACGTCTTAACTGAGCTTTGGGACGGCTTCAGATCGGAAGCAGCCGTGACTCTGCTATTATGAATCGAAATCCCCGTATTTTGGTTAGGGTCCATCCTACCTGTTACAATATAAATTAAATGATTAAATTCATTTATTTCTGTATATCTTGTTGAGATTTTGAGAGAAGTTGGTGATCAATTTAGAGTCTCTTTGGGATTGCTTTGAAAAATAAAGCTTTTGTCTATTAAAAAAAAAAACTCATTTTCAAGCTTCTTTCAAAAGTACGTTTTGAGCTTTTCTAGAGTAAAAAAGTTTAAAAGGTATGTTTAAAATTTTTTATCAAACTGGCCAATTTTTGCTTGTCAAAACTTTTTATATATACACTAAAAACACTTTTAAATTTTTTTAACACAATTCTAGACAAGTTAGACCCAGTTTGGGATCGCTTTGGAAGACAAAGTGTTTGTCTATAGAAAAAGTCTTAAAGAAATTTTTAGAAAAGAAGCCTAATTTTGATTTCAAGCTTCTCTCAAAATGCCATTTTGGCCTTTTCAAAGCAAAAAAAAAAAAATATTAACAAAAAAAAAATGATTTTTGAAGCTTTTTACTAAAACAACCTATTTAAATTTTGGCAAACTTTTTTATGTACTAAAAGCACTTTTTAACCTCTTAATGCAACCCAAACACGCTCTTAAAATGGCATTAAAGCAGAAGTCCTGATCAACTTGAATTCAATTTCCATCATTCTTAAACTTTTAGAATAAGTGATAAATTAGCAGTACCTTGAGCAGTGATAGTGTTGGTCTTGTTAGGAGGGTAACGTGGATAAATGTTACAATTTTGAATAACAACGGCAGCATTGCCAAAAATGAAGTCCACCGTGCCATATATGTTGCATTCCCTGTAGAATTGCCTTTGGGAATGGACGTAGAGGGTGTCTTGGTACCCTTCAAAGCTGCACCTATAAAATACTGAGAGATCGGAGCCAGAACGTAGGGCTACGGCCTGGTGCTTTGCCGCCCCGGCGGTGTTTTGGACTGTGATGTCACGGGCGATGAATGCATCTCCTACAGCAGCTGAAAATTCCAAACAAATATTTGTGTCAATTTTTTTTTTCTAAATACTACTGTTGACAGATTCAAAGGAGTACTTAATTTATGTGAGTTCAAATCTGGAAAAAGTAAAAAAGAAAAGTTCAAATTTATGAAAAATATGAAAAGTTAAATGGATAAATGTTCAAATAATTTGAATACTTTAATTTCTTTGAAAACAATACAATAAAAGAAATCATACCATTCATGTAGAATACTATAGAATAAAAAAAGTAACAACTATAATTATAGCTATAAGCCATATTTATTGGGCAATATTGTTGATTAAAAAAATTTAGGACCACGATTTTATTTAAATAATAATAATAATTGGTTAATGTTAAAATAATAATTAAATAATTAAATTTATTTTGATAAGAGTGAATCCAAACATATGAAATATTTAATTGAAATGGAAAGTAAATGACAGAGATAGAGTTCAGACTAAACATTTGCTTTAAAAGTTTTTAAATTATTATTTATTTCAGAAACTTAAATGAATTGATTAAAAGGAATGAATTTAATAAGTTAATTATAATTATTATTCTAACTAGCTAGATTCTCAATTATGCAATCTCTGTTGGCCACCTTTTAATTAAAACTTTAATCGAATAAATTGAACTATACGAAACTTCCTCCAAGTGGGCCATACCCTAATAAGAGACTTGTACCAATTGATAATCAATGTGGGATTTTGTCTTCAAAGAAAATTAAGGGAGTCTATTGGCTACCGGCCGGAAGGACCATCCGGCCAACAATTGTAGAAGGAGTCAGTTTGGTCCCGTAAGTTACCGACAGGTTCAAACTGGCCGGTCAATCTTGTTGTTTCTAGATGACATGGACAGCTCAGCAGGTCTTCAGTTTTTTTTTTTTTAACCACTTAAAAAGTCAACAATATTATCTCCTGGCTCGAAACTGATCAGCAATTTGAACTCTATTAATTAATGTAAATCATGCTTACACGTACGTACGACAGTTGTCGATCATTCCTTTTATATATATGCATGGTTACAAATAAATTAAACTATCATTTTAATCAATGACAACTGAATTTCAGGTTGCCATTGTTCATTCTCTTTTACGTATTCCAACTATTATAATACTTAATGTAGCTACCTAGCAAGAAAAGCCTGGCCTCTTACCCAAGTAACTCTGCTCAAATTGTTTGAATAACTTGATGTGTAATGGATTGGGACTCTTTGTTATTGGTCTGTTGGAATTTCATAAAAAAAAAATATTGGGAAGCCTTTGTGAGGGGGTCGCGGAATTAACCTGCTCCGAACAAATAAGCCCTACACCTTAAACTGTTTGGAGCAAGTAAAAATTAACCCACAACCTCCTTTTTTTAAGCGGCCAAAATTTAAAAGAAATTTGAACAATTTAATAACAGAAATACTCATCCATATATGCATGTGTAATATTATAGTCATGATATTGTGATGTCTTTTAGTCATGATTTGGGCTATCCAAGTAAAGCAAATCATTAGATATTTTTTCAAATTCATAAAAGATCACTTTTTTTTTTTTTAATTAATACAAAAAAAAAAAAAAAAAGGAGGGAGAGATCAATTGTAGCTATTTTAGTTGCTAGGAGACGACAGGAGAGGCCTAGCTGGTAGGAATTGTAAGAGCCTTCAAGTCCAACTGAATCATAACTTAACCAAACCTTATCGAGGCGCTAGTAAAATTTAAGGCAATTAATGCTAATAAAATTGAAGATTCCCGTTTGTTGAGGCTTCTTAACAACTCCGCCACTTATGGTCTTTTCTACGTAGATATACTAAACCTTTTTCTTTTGTTTGCAACAATTAGCTTTAAACTAGTTTTTCTTAACCCAAGGCAGCTAATATATATATATATATGCGTACTAAAATATATCTAATAAAAGGTAATAGAATTTTCTTACCAAGAGTGGCTGAATTGAAGGTTGTAGCACCTCCTCCGACACTTTTGCTCCCAGTGATAATAGTCTTTCCTATACCATCTCCCACCAACATAATATTCTTCAATTTTATCTCAACGTTTTCTTTGTACGTCCCTGCCTTCACGTATATCACATACCTTCCACTTCCTGACCGCTTCGACGCGGCGGTTACCGCCTCCTTTATTGTCTTATAGTTCCCCGACCCGTCTTTGGCCACCACGATATTCGCCTGAGAAGCCGGCGAAGAAGACTGCAGGAGTTTCCGGTCGCCGCCCTTCACCCAAGTTGGGAAACCTTCTTTATAATTTGGTTCACCATACGGAACGTTAACATTGTTGATAGCCAAAGTGTTGCTAATTAGCTTAGAAACATTATTTGACATCAACGGCAAGACGTAGTCGGAGACACCGAGCTCGATAAACCCGGTCCGGCAAGTCTCGAGGTTGGTCAGAGCCGTGCTGAGCCATGTCTGAGCATCGGTTTGCGTGCACGTCGCGCTAGGGTTTACAGTTTTGTTGAGACGTGAGATGGTTTGCTGATAGAGCTCAAGGCAATCCGCCCATGCAGCCTTTTCACGAGCATTCCGGCACTTGAGGCCAAGGGAAAACACGTGGTCTAGGGCTTTTGAGCCACGTTCTAGGGCAAGTTGCTTTGATAGCTTGAGAAAATCAGACTTTTGCTTGATGGGAGTTTTGCTAGGGTTATGGCTCAAGAAGTATTCGCATGGCTGAGGGTGCGGGGTTTGGCTGCACCATATTTTCACATCTTCGGCAGGGTAAGCAAAAATGGTTGGAGAGAGGAAAAGAGACACAACGAGAATTATCACTACAGGTGACATGTTGGAAGGAAAACTGATCAATAATTTGATCGATGGGCTTAACTAGAGATAGATTGAGAGGGGGTTTTGGGATTTGTATGGCCTTCATGCTTCCAAATGGCTGCTTTATATAGAAGAGGGAGCAACCTAGAAGTCATTAAAATAAAAGGTACTTTAGTGGGATGCACAACTTTATCCCTGCCTTTTGTTCTTAATTTATATTCTATAGTAATTAATAATCTTAAAATATTCACATATATGTTAGCGCACGTAGTAAGTTTAGGACATTACGTGCCAAAAATAAAAAGCAATTTTAGGGTATTATTTCACCTCCTTAATTACATCATTTCTTTAAAAAATATTTAGGTTTTTTTTACTGCAATTTGCTTACAATCTCACGGGGCAGTATTGAAAATTAAGCAACAAATTTTTAGAGGTAAAATTTATTTGTCCCATCAATTTAAAAGAAATTTGTAGTAAAATATGTAGAAAATTTATTCATTTTTTCCTGTGGTCCTTCTCATGATCTCATCCTCCTATTTTTCAAAATAATCATTAATTCCAATATTGTGGTGGTGACAATTTTAGAGATACTTATTCAGCTAATTCCAATATTAATGTTTCTTTCATGCATGTACACCTCTCTCTTGGGATATATCCATCACATGAGAATGGAGAGATGCATGAGAGTTGAGAGTTACTGAAGAAACAATTTTCAGAGCTGACATGACATTAATTACCACTAATTTTTTTATAATATTGGTGCATTAGTGGTTTGAAATTTTCGATGGTTAAGAATTACTTGGGACCAGAATCTAACGACAAAAATATAAGTAGTTTTGACTGACTTTTGTTGTTGACCTGCGATGCATGATGACATGGTTGGAGCATGGAGGCAAGAAACGCGTTGATGATGATACAATATTTGTATTCGTGCAATTAATATTGTGTGAATTAATGAGATTCTTCGTAATCGTCTATAATTATTTATTTAAATTACAAATGATTAGAATAAATGACTATAAAAGACTATTTATAAAATTTATGTTATCAAATAAAAATTAACTATTCAACTATTTATTCGATCAGATAATTTTGTAAACGATCTCCTACAATTATTTGTTCAAATCTTTTACACTTGAAATGACTGAATAATTGTAGACGATATTAATCCGAACGATATATATATATATATATATATATATATATATATATATATATATATATATATATATATATATATATATATATATTAGTCAACTTCTAATCAAATACACAAATGGAACAATCTCCCGGCGTTGGTAAACTGCATGGTCTGGCCTTTGTTTTGGGTATTTTGTCAACACATGCTTGGCTGGACCATCGGAAAAAGACGTCTCTCTCTCTCTCTCTCTCTCTCTCTCTCTTATTTATTGTTGAACTAAACTCTATCATCGAATCTCACCCCATTCTTATCACGGCTTTCTATTTCCGTGGGTTGAACGTGCATGCCTACAAAATGATTAAGCTGTAAGAAATTAAGGAATTGCTTAATTATTTTCTATTCATCTCTATTTTCTTTTTAAATAAATTATATTTTATTTAATTTTTTTAATTTTTTTTTTAAATTTTATCTTACAAAATCAAACTTCAAAATTCACGCAATAAATCAGAATTTTATTTTAAATTTAAAAAATTTAATTTCCAAACGCACCATTAATTTTTCTTCGGAATATAAAATTTATTTAAAAAAAAAATCGTATTTAATAAGAGTAAGATGGCTCTACTCTTAGATTTGGTGCGGAGCACGTTGCCATATACATGTGTCATTCTATACAAATTAGCTAGTTGTATAAAAATACCCCTGTTAATGAATTTTCACTTGTACATATATAGGAGGAGACTTTTTGTATATCATCAGTAGGAGGGCTACGACTACGTACATAATCCAGCTGCTATATCCTTTTGGTTAACCAAAAAGAATTCTATTTAAATAATAAAAATCATAGCTGATAATTGTTTTGAAAAATGCAAAAACTTTTTATCATTATTGTTCTATTATTGATGAATGAATCAAAAGGTGGTCGTGGTAAGAAGCTACGTCTAAAAAGTATATATAATCCAATAATTATGCAAGCTACCTGGACGACTTTTTGTGGGCTTAGATTCGGAACCAGCCACTCATGACCTCTGTAATATATGGTTAGTTAGGCAGTATTTTCTTTTATATATATATATATATATATTTGTACGTGTATATATTGAACTTGATGGTTTATGATCACGGAATTAAAATCCATTCCCTTGGATTAAAGATTCATAAACGACAAGCTATACCAATGGACGCGCGTGCATGAATTATTATTATATGTACATGTACGAGAATTTTGATCTTCAGATGAAAAGTCGTCGGTAATAACTTTTAACGACGACCGATCATTATTAATAGGCCATCGATCGCATGTTGCTTTATCGAGAAAGGTAATCAATGACGAAACTAATGCCGTCACTGATAATATTAATTAGGAATCGTCTCACATAGCGTAAGAACCTAATTAATAAGCGGATCACTCAAGTGGTTCTTAAGTGTACGTTACAGTTCATATTAATTACTTATTCAAGTACTGTAATTAGTGAGTCTCCTAAAGCTTATTAATTATTGTTTTTCCATTACCAAGCAAGCAAGGTTAATTAGCACAAAACACAAAAGCCAAGTATGCATGCGTTATCTAATTAAATTTTTCCTCTTCTGGTGATTAGTCATGCATCTTGGATGAGATAGAGATCGATGTTATTAGACTTCAATTCGTACACGTTTAGGTGAGGTCAGATCGACTGACCAACATCCGTACCATGCTGTCGCAAAATACTACCTAGGTCAAACAATATTGTTCGATCAGTGATCTTATCCAAATTAAATTTGAATCATTTCGCTAACAACCAATAATGCCATCTCTCATAATCGTCTTGCATTTACTAGGTGATTTATTCATATTGCATGGCCCATGAAAAGGAAGAAAATGAAAAATATAAAAGAAAAAAGAAAAAACTAGCTCCAAAACTATAGGGTTTTAAGTGTTAAATCATCACTTATCTTAAAAGCTTGAGCTGATAGGAATAGGTAAATTTAATTACTAAATCAATTTTTTAACACTCTCCCTCACGTGTGAATTCAATTTATATACCTTTTAATAAGTGAGGCACAACACTTAAAACATTTAATTGAAATTGGATAAATTAAATGTCGGAGTCAAGATTCGAACTCAAAACCTTTAATTTTGATACCATTTTAATTTTCACTTATCCTAAAAGCTTAAATTAATAAGAAAATGTAAATTTAATCACTTAATCAATACTTTAACATTAAGAGCAAACTATAAGGTACTTTTGATCTAGCTTAGAAACAAGATCCTTTTTTTTCATTTGGATTTATAACACGTACTAGAGAGTCAGATTCTGTTTAATTTATAAATATTATTATTATTATTATAATAGTCTCCTTAATTCTTTTAAGGTGCTGTATCTGTAACCAGGTTTTTTTTTTTCTAAAAAAAAAAAAAAAATGATAACGAACACAAAATCTAGTGTCGATACAATTAATTTTGTCAGAAAAATTCTAAATATAGGAAGTAGCAATTAAGTTCAACAATTATAAAGCTTGAAGTAATTAATTAGTGGCTAAAAATGCTCCAAAGAATGTATATATATTTCTTTACATCATGATCAACGTCGTCCTATCCAATAACAAATTAAGGCTTAAATATTAAATAATATTCACCTCCTTTTTAGATTCGATGTAAACAAAATTTGTTATCTGCTAATTCATATAAATATATATATATTGTTTCAATTAGCTTGACCATTAAGAGTATATGCTGGCCTACCTGATTTTTTTTTTTTTTTTTTTTTTTTTTTTTTTTTTTTTTTTTCTCTTTTTCTAATCAGGCCAGGCTTCCCTGATCATCTTGCTTGTTTATTAATCAGATCTAGAGTTACACGGAACAAAGACGAGGCAGCTCTGCTCGATCAGTCAAAAAAAAAAAAACTCTATTTGTTTCGACGTAAAATATTTTTTAAAAAATGTTTTTTATTTTAATGTTTGGGACAACGTAAAATGCTCGCCAAGTTGAGAATATTTATAGTTGACTGAAGAAAATAACTTTCATAAAGACGGGTAAACTTATCATAAAATGATAATCCTTTGGCTTAGCTTGCGATTAATTAAGGATAAATTGAACATCGTTAATTGCCTTCTTTGCAACAGGGAAAATGAGAATTAATTTGAACCTTTTTATTTTCTCTCATGCTGGTTCGATGATGATCTCTAACAATTTTTGACTTCTTTTTGGTTGACAAATGCAATTAATTATCTGAGTCATATATATATTCTTGCTAGCAAGTTGAATTTGTTGCACGTGGTTAATTAGCAGGTAATTCAAAAGTAGTAGGCGTATGTCTCTTGCAATATTTGACCGTTAGGCTTATATTGACTGCCGGTGTCTACCTCCTTTGGAAAGAGAAGAACTCTAAAATGTTTGCCAGAAAGAGCAAGATGTTGCCAACGTGTATTCTGATTCTAAAATTATTGTTTCCACGTAAATTTTCTTCTTTTTTTTTTTTTAAAAAAAAAAAAAATGTTTTCAGTGAACAATATTATTTTTATGTAGGCCTTTTTTTTTTTTTTTTTTTTTTTTTTTTTTTTTTTTTTTTACAACTATAAAAATGATTCGAAAAATATTTCTCGATATTTAATTCGTATGAAAAATCGTCCAATATTTTTTATATTTTCATATAATCTAAGGAGTTATGAGAAAGAAAAAAACCATGAAGAGAAACTGCGAAGGAAGAGAGTACGTGTGTGAAATCATATAGAGAAGGCCTTCCATGTATGGTTGAATTGAGATTCAGGCCCTGTTTGTTTCTCCCCCTCGCCCTCACATCCCCCATTTTCCCTGACGCCCCACCTGTCCATGTCCCCTCCCCTAGGCTTTTGGTAGGCGTGTACTTTTGGTAGACGTGAAGTGAAGCTTCTTTTAACACGCCTGATGTTTTTGATATTTCTTTCTATTTTATCCTTGCTATGAAAAACAATTGGCTTGTGCAAAGTCTTTCAAGTTGTGAAAAAGCAAGAGTAAAATGGAAATTTTTTGCCAACGTGGAATGCTTATCCAACACGTAACTTAGAGTGTTTGAATTTGTGGTAAACGGTAGTCTGACACGGGGTCATGTCCTGACAAAAAGTGAATCGGGTGAAAGTAAGTGGGGGTATACCAAACAGCGGCCCAGTATAATTGCATGCCCATACTGCTTTGGAAAGGCTATTGTGAGAAAGCCCTTGTGATGCCCATATGGCCGGGAAGGTATTCAGGCAGTTCTAGACTTGCTCGGACAAAAAGATCTAATAAGGAATCCTAGTACAATTGCTTCCACGGGAGTGTGAGAAAGCGTTAAAAAATAGTTTATGCAAATAGAAATTTAAAGCGTAAACTATTTTCTTTAATCGACTGAAAATATTTTTAAATTAACCAATATTTTGTGCTAGGCAAACAGTAAAAATAAAAAATAACAAAAAAGCTTTAATTTGATTTCTGTTCATCGTGCCCTTTCCTTAACGTCGAAACTTTGGCTGAAATTAGTTGCCATATAAATAACCAAATTAAAGCCGATACTTATACAAAAAAATTCCCAAAAAAAAAAACCCAAAAACAAAATTAAAGCCTATATATATATATATATATATATATATATATAGATTCTCGGCCCGTACCTACCAATTCCAAAAATAGTCAAAGAAAGTACGTGTCCCGGATGGAACTCAGCAGTAGAGGTTCATCTCAATGCTGCGTGAGGCGATCACCTGTTCGTCTCGGTGGACAATTCTATTCCATGTCGGAAAATATATTTACATTCTTAGTCAACCCCAACTCCGTTTATTCTATTTTATAAACAATACAAGCCTGAATGAAAATATCAAACAATTCATTCACAATTAAAATAATAGAGAATTATCCTACTTTTTACACTTATTTTATATCAGTTGACATAGTATATTTTAAGTAATTTTTTTTCTGTATTTTTTAAGTAATTGTCAAAAAAAATTACTTAAAACACATCACCTCAGCCGGTATGAAATAGGTGTGAAGAGTAGCATTTATCACGTAAAACAGGTCACGTCAATGTCAATTCGTGTGAAATAGGTATGAAAAGTAGCATTATTCAAATATAATAAAACCAATGCAATGTACATGCATGCAAGTTCAAATTAAAAAATCAGTTCCATGACCAATATAACTTAAGAGAAATACTAGAGCATCTACCGTGATTCTTTTCATATCCTTCTATGCTGACTTAGCATAGCAGAAAAGATGAATAGAAAAAGAACGGGTTTTAAGCTATAGTTTTTTTTTTTATTAAAAAAGTGGTGCGAAGTCAGCACAAAAGAATACAAAAAGGACCACAATAAATGCTCTAACATTTCTCATAACTTAAAGATCAAGTGCTAATTTTATTGGGGGTAGAGAGTTATATATAACAATCAAAGCAGAAGAAAAAGATGATTGATCTAAATTTTTTTTGTCTACTTGAAAATAAATATTGCTAGTGGGAAATAGGGTTCGTTGAACAAGCAGGAACCGTTTGGTGATGATCGTGGAAAGTGGTAAGTAATTTCATAGAGAAATTTGACATATATAATTAGGGCATGATTTCGTTGACAAAATATAGTCAGCAATTATTCGTCTTAATCTTAATTTGATTACATGTAAACATATATTCGTACGTGTAGTCCTTTTCTACAACTAAAATAAGCTTAATTTACCCGGAGAACAAGAAAACTTAAGTCATGATAAAATAAATTACGTTGTCATTATCTTTTGATCTGATTTTTTGTGTAAAAAAATATATAGCATGATAATTGAACATAATTAAAACAAAAAGAAAAAAAAAAAAAAAAAAAAAGAAACAAAAAGGATGCTGTTGATCAACTTCATAAATTCATTTTTTTTAAGGTCCCTTTTTTAGTTTTTTCATAAATTCTATTTGAGATTTTGTACCCAAAAAATGCAAAACATGCATTTTAAAATATAAATGATTAAATTCATGATCTTTTTTTATTAGCTTCAGTTTTTGGAACAGTTGGTGATTTGACATGGTATTAGATTACGTATAAGTCCTGAGTTTGAATCATGTCCTTATTTATTTCAATCAAAATATCACACGTTTTAGGCATCACCTATTAAGGAGGAATTTAAGTCCACGAGTGAGGGAAAATATTAGAATATAAATGATTAATTAATTCATGTCTTCCTATTATAGCTTAAGCTTTTTGGACAGTTAATGATTTAACAATGCAATTCGATCACTTCTATAATTTAATTTAGCACGATAGGATTGTCTTATATACAAACGATTTTAACTTGTAATTAAAAATATATATAGGAGGTTAAGGTTCTAGTTAGATCTAATGTTATCAAAATCAACGGATTTTAGCAATGAAAAATTAATCGCTGAAAGTCTTTAGAATGAAGTGGTAATAATTAATTATATTATAAGAAGATCACTGGAGAATTAAAGTGCTCGAATTAATTTGTTGAGGAGATCACGTTCAATCTATAAAGCTTTGTGATCAATGTCAAAATTTTTAATACCCGGAACAAATAAAAGATAGAAGAAAATAGGAATAAAAGACATGAAAAATAAAAGAGATTGAAAAACGAAAAATAAATTCAAAATTCAACACTGCTGAGTGGCAGGTCTGCCACGTCAGTAAACCATGTCATGGGTTTGAGTAGATTTGATTAATCGTTAATTTGATGTTTTAGGACTAATTAATTTCATGACTTTAATCTACAAGACTAGCTACAAGAAGCAATTTGGAAGGCATATATAAATATATACTAATTAAGTCGATTTCAAATTAGATGAAGCATCATTCTTTTTCTACCAGTTCAACCTTTGCACATCTTATATTAATGTTTTCTTTTCTTTTCTTTTATGCTCCGTTTGTTTCGGCGTAAAATGATTTCTGGAAAATGATTTCGGCATTTTTGGTGTTTGGTAGGGGCGAAAATAATAGTCAACCGGAAAATGATTTCTGTTTGACCAAAAATGCTTAGTAAATTTTGGAAATAGATTTATGCGTAAATCGTTTTCCGAAGACGCCAGACGCGGTCGATTTATTTTAAACGACACAGTCGACGTTCACGTTCAAGTAGCCGACCACTATCGAAATATTGCCGGTATCGGAATCCGACAATATCCGATTAATGTCGCCGGAATCTGGTGACGGAATCCGGCCACCTTCACCGGAATCCGGTCAGCCTAGATTTCGGCGACCAATCTGGCCGGAATCTGGCCAGACCGGCCGGATTCCGGCCACCTGACCGGATCTGGCCAGAGAGCCGGATTCCGGCCGGATCTGGCCAGAGAGGCCGGATCCCGGCCGGCCTTGGCCAGAGAGGCCGGATCCCGGCCGGCCTTGGCCAGAGAGGCCGGTTCCCGGCCGGCTCTGGCCAGAGAGTCCGGTTCCTGGCCGGCTCTGGCCAGAGAGGTCGGATCCCGGCTGGATCTAGCCAGAACGGCCGGCTGGCCGGACGGATCTGGCCAGATCCGGCCAGCCTATCGGGATCCGGCCTCTCTGGCCAGATCCAGCCACTTTCGCCGGAATCCGGCTATTCCAGATTCCGACGAAACTGTCCGGATTCCGGCCTTTATCTCGAATTCTGGCCATATTAGTCGGAATCAGGTAAAAATGGCCAGAATCTTGTCGGTCAGTGACCGAATCTCGTTATCGATGATTTTTATATTATTTTATATTAATATTTATATGTTTTGAATAAAAATTAATTTTTATAGGTTAATAGGATTGAATGAAAATATGAAAAATATTTGTGATTTTCTGTACGCGCCAAACACCGAAAAATGCTTTCGGCGAAAAATATTTTCCAGAAAAATGACTTCCCTGAAATCATTTTACGACGGAAACCATTTTACATCGAAACAAACGGAGCATTAGTGTAAATAAAAATAGAAATACCTCAAATCGATCATGACATAACTCAATCACGTAAGATAAACAATATTTTGACCATATTACAGTGTTTTTCAAGGGTTTTGATCTCTGACCTCAGCTATATATAATATAGGAGAAAATTCATTTAATTTCACTAAATTTTCATCACATTTGCATGTAATTACTTTCCTAAACTTCAAAAAATTTTAATATGATGTATCAATTTTTTTATTTTTTTAATTTCACCATTCCATTAGGATTTTTGGTATATTCTAAAGGAGAGATGTCAAAATTTTCAAAATACCCATATTTTTTATAAAAATAAAAAATAAAAATAAAAGAAATTGCAAGGATGTATGCGCGTTGGTTTGAATTTAACGGAATTGCAAAAATACTCACGCTTGAATCTTATTTTTTTTTATAAAAAAAATATTAATATTTTGAGAATTTTGACAGAATTTAACGAAATATTCTAATGAATGAGTGAAATTAAAAAATAATAAAGAAATATGTATACACCAAATTAGAGTTTTTAAAGTTTCAGAAATTAATTACAAAAAGGGCCACAATTTAAAAGAGTTAAATGAAATTTCCAATAATATATGATCTAGATTTTTACAGTACCCCTTCAAAACCGAAAGATAAACACAAACACTAATTATTATAAACAAACAAATTAAGAATGTCAAGAAAAGATTAAACAAATAAATAAAGGAGTTACTTGCTGATATTGCCTTTGACCAAATTAAGACAAGAGCTTACGTTCATGCATCAACATCCTCATCGTCACGTACATCATTACAATGACCATCACCCTTCCCTTTTGACTTAATGACTTGTACTAAATCTAGCGATGAGTTTGGTTTTCATGATCATTCAAAACACGGTACCGCCAAAACCGTGGATGCATGGTAGATCACCGATACATACATACATTGCTTTTATGACAATCAACGTGTGACCAACGTCATTACATTTTTTCTTCCTTCTCTTTATTTTTATTTTTTTTTTTCTTTTGTTTTTTTTTTATTAAAAAATTAACAAATAACTCAACATATACCGCACTCAAAATAACTTTCATTTTTATATCACATCATATATATATATATATATATATATATATATATATATATATATATAAAAGGGAAATGTCCACCCAATTAACAATGTCTCCTCAAGTCCTCAATGGGTAGATTAATCGGCTGGAGATCATGCCTTATGAAGCAGAAGTCACTAGTTTCAATCATCCATCCCCCTCTTTAGTGGACATGTCAAAAAAAAAATATATATCCTCTCAAACTTCTAGTTGGAAAAATGTTCCCTAAACTACTAAAAGTTGTCAATTTTTCCCAATGACTAAAATACCCTTAATAAAATAAAAATTAAAGATTCTAAAAATTATATATATATATATATATATAAACTAAAATTTAAAATGAAAAACCAAGGGTGGAAATTTTATTTTTTTTTTCCATTTTTTTAAAAAAGAAAAAATTAAAATTTTTGTTTTGTTTTTTCTTTTTGTTTTCGAATTTATTGGGGGTATTTTTTGTCTAATGAAAAAAAAAAAAAAAGAGGTTATTTTAGTCTTTTGGCTGACCCTGGAGATATTAAAAAAAAAAAAATAGAAACAACACAAACAAGTTTCCATGTCAGCCGGAAGGGGAAGGGGAAGGGGGATCAACACAAGTTTCCACGTCAGCAAGTAATTTGGTCAACCAATTAAAGGTGTTTACGAGTCATGAGCCTTTTTTTTTTTTAACAAAGAACATCTTCTCATTAAAAGATGATCTAGAGACTAAAAGATCTCTAAAAGAAGCAGAAGAAATGAAAAAAGGTAAATCCTCAACCCAACAATGAGATAAGCATTTTGAGAAAGCCTTTCTAACTAGAATATAGACCACTTCATTTGCTTCTCTACAACAATGACTCCATTTACAAACAGAAAAACAAGAAACTTTCTGATTAATAGCATCCATAAAGTGCCCAATTCTGTCAACAGAGAAATTTGAACTACACAAACCTTTGATTACTTGCAGAGAATCACCCTCACTTTCAATGTTAACAAAACACATTTCACACAAAATTCCAAAGTAAATAGGGCAGCCATAGCCTCTGCCAATAAAGGATCCACATGAGCCTTACAAGCACAACATTTTGCACCAACAACATAGCCATCCTTATTTCTAATCACACAACCCAAACCAATCATGCCAGATTTTAAGTTCAAAAATGCATCCCAATTAACTTTCATAAAACCGGCCAGCATCCGGAGGTATCCATGACTTGCTTCTATTTGACCCTTTAGCATTGGGGACCTTTAACAAAGGCTCCCTCAAATTATACATTTTAAAATCTTCAAAAAACTTAAAAGCTTCAGTAAACACCTTCATAAGAGAAAAAAATTGCTCCTCAAATACCAGCTTGATCCTTCGCAGCCAGACTTTCTAATCCACATGAGCCCTTTTAATATGCCTAACCTTTTGAATTCTGATGTAACATAGTTTTACCCGTCATTAATGCGTACGTTGAAGTTTGAGTATTCTCCCCTCAGTCGTCCAATTCAATGAGCTCCATTAATTTGGTCAATTAATTTGACATGTGAGACTTTCAAATCTTGAAAATTATAACCTCGATCGATATCTTTGTCGTTAGGATGCATTTTGCTAGAATTTAAATCTTTGTATTTAAAATCTTTTTAATAATCTCATGCATACTTATTTAGTATTAATAATACCCTTTATAATATAATATCTATATTTCATAAATTCATATTTGGTGATTAATATATACCAAAATGACGTCGTTTTAAATTAAGTATAAGTTATGTTTACATTGCTTTGATCTGTTGTATTACTTTTTCATATAACACTTGAACAAAAGGACAAAGGTAACATAAAATTAATGTATTTTCAAAATATTAAGGCTTCAAGAAAGAATAAAAACAAGTTCAAAATACTAAAAATTAGCCTAAATTATTTTTAAAATCGTTTAAAATATGCCTTAATTAATAAAGACATAAAGAAAGCCCAAAACACTAAAAAAATAACCACACTTAATAAACGTAATAACTGAGAGGATGTGGTTAGTAAAAACATGATGCAGATGCAGATATTTAGAAGTGATTTTCGCATTTTGTAGATTTGGCCGTGGATATATATTACAAATAACTGTATAGACATCCTCATGTACACCTCTATAGTATATAGTTACTTTTTAATAAAAATAAAAAATAAAAAAGAGAATAATTTAAATGTTATGGTAGTAATTCCACAATTACAATAAACTTGAGAATTGACATTTTATAATTGAAAGGGTGGCAATTGTAAGAATCCTTACATTTTATGAGACCTGGAGTTCTCAATGGAATTTTTTTTTTTTTTTTTCCCAAAAGTTTATCAAATAAAAGAACCAAATTTTCACTAGTTTTAAAAATCAACAATTCACATCCTGAAATCGTGCATAGCAACCACGCCCCCAAGTAAAGTACAAGTTTGGAGAAACTTTTTTCACACTTTCGAAATATAAGCGATTTTACGGTCATAACTTTGACGTTTAAAAATTTACAATATTAATATCCCATATTTTAGCTAATTTTAATTTCATCATGTTTATGTTAAATTCGGGTGACCTACTGCCAAGCCAAGGGTGAGTCCAAGATTTTATTTTATTTTATTTTATTTTAAAAAAAAAAAAAAAAAGGGAAGAGTGGGGTATTTTAACACAAAAGGGCTAAAATTAAAAGGAGGTGAAATATAGGATATTAACATTATAAATTTTTAAACTACGAAATTATAATTGCAAACTGCTTATACTTCGAGTGGTATAAATGAAGTTTTCGAGAAAAAAAAAAAAAAAAAAAAAAAAAAACCTTTGATCCTTCATTGACAAGGATCCTTACTTTGCCACTACAAGAAATTCGTCCATTAGCATCGACCAAAAAGTCGACCGCAGTCGACCCTAATGGATTATTCAAAATATATATTTTTTTAATCTTTAATTTTTTTTTTTAAGTCATTAGTATCCACAATAGTCGACGCTAATGATAGACTATTAGCATAAACATAATTATGGACACTAATGATAGACCTATCAGCGTCAACACATGATATATATGCTACAATCTGTATCGATCACATATATCAATAATGTCGACATATATCGACGTTGGTGGGTTATCATTAGCGTTGGAGTTTCAGCGTCAATCTAATTAACGTCGACTTGGAGACTTTTAATATCCACAAAGTATCAACGCTAATGAGCAACTTTTTTATAGTGTGTCGACTTCTTGCTTCCCTCTCATTTTTGTTATGCCAAGGTATTGCATCGTTATAGTCTACCTTTCTTCTTCTTCCTTCTTTCCATTTTTACTATGCTAAGAAACTGCATCATTATAGTTTATCATGAAGAGCCCGGCTTGCTATACTGAGAAGTCCTTGAATATTTGCAGCTCGCATTTGGGATACACTTAAAAATAATAAAATTAAAAAAATTAAAAAAATATGTGTGTTTTGTATATAGGCCGTGAATGCATTCGACCAATCAATTCTTTATTGATTAGTCCTCATTGTATAGCTTCAGGGACTGATACGGTTACAATTATTTGCAATATTCATATTTATAAAATACAGATATCATTTTTAGGTATCCGAATCATATTTTTATTAATCGCATTCGTGTATTATTACAATTACTAAACACGGTTATTATTCGCTATCCGCATATTAGGTAATAACCTTCTTGTTTTTGCACACTCTACCCTTCAAATCACTTTTTTTAAATCAATTTTTGGCACATATTATTGAATTTTGGTAGATATAATTTTTGAGATACATACACATATTTTGTGAAAAATTACTTAATTTCAATTTTAAATTGTACTTATCATATTTTTAGCACGGCCCATACAATAATAAATTTCTGACTTCACCAGTTAATATGCACAAAGTCATGACAAGAAGAAATGGCCGGGTCTTGAGCAACGTTAAATAACATAATCTCATTTAAGGTTTCATAGACCAAACATCCTCTTACTGTCGATCTCTAGATAAAGCCTGCTGAATTTCCTTAATTTCTACAATTTTCTAATTTGCAGCTCAAATAAATAAATAAATATATATATATATATATATATATATATATATATATATATATATATATATATATATATATATATATATATAAGAAAAATCTAAATGGCAATATTAGAAACTTTACAGACATATTCTCTAGCTCAAAGGAGCCTTTTTAGTTTTTTTAAGCGGTTTTTTGGCGGGGTGTGGGTTCCCTTTGGGGAACTCGCACTTCTACGGGGCGAGGCCAAAAAAGAAGGCCATCCCCGCACCCCATGCTCAGCCCTAACCAAAATACAAAAACGAATGCAATCTTATGGTCATCATTCCAATTCATAAGGATTACAATAAGAAAATGCCAATCCAAACAAGTAAAACTGCAATATTTGCATCACATAATGTAATTTCTAGGGTTGGGCAAAATATAGAGAGCATACTGTGGTGGTGGCCAGAGGAGAAGATGAGCGGCGGCCGACAGAGGAGAGGACGGCAGTGGTGGCCGGGGGAGAGAGAGGAGCGAAGGTGAAAGTTTTCTTAAAAAATGCGCAAAGCACTTAATTCCCTATATAAAAGTTTTTCAAAAATGAGTGATGTGCCAAATTTGTCACGTCACTAATTCTTTACAAGTCCATTTAGCACGTCAATAATTAGTGACATGTTACTGATTCTTGATGGCACGTCACTAATGGCAAATCACTAAATTAGTGACCTAGCAACTTGACACGTCACTAATTCTTGACGTGCCAAATTAGCAGGTCACCAATTCTTGACTTGTGATAAATTGACACATCACTAAACAATTTAATTTCAAATATATATATATATATATATATATATATATATATATATATATATATATATATATATATATAAAAGCTCGTTTGGGGTACAATTTTTTGAAAATTTGCAAATACCAAGAATTTTTTTTTTTTTTTGAAATTATATAATTTTAAAACATATATGTTTGGATAGTTTAGAAAACCTGAGACAAAATTAAAAAAAAAAAAAAAAAAAAAAAAAAAGTTGGATAAAATCTTAATAGAATTTAAATTTTAAAAAACAATATTTAAAAAGTATTTGAAAAATAAAGTGATTAGTGCCGTTTATATAGCCTAAAAAGGCACTATTTTTTTTTTTTTTGTAGTGTACCAAATAATACACGGATAGCAATAATATTTAATCTATTCTGATATTTAAACAAATTGAAGTGATAATTTTTTTTTTAAGTGAAATTGAAGTGATAGTTACTAAATATGTTATTAGTATTTATTGTGTCGTATCATATACGTGAAATATCAAATCTCATGTCTACTAGTAAAGAAAGTCATACACTAGAAACTAGGAAATGTAATTAAGACGGATGAAATGAGTAATGTTATAAGGAGGACTAAAATTCTCTTTTTATCCTTTCAAATGTCATTTGACTTTTAAAATTATTGTTAAATTTGAGATGATTATTATTGAATTTTGATTCAATAGTAATTTTAAAAATAACTTAACATTTGGAAGGACAAGTCCTCCTTGTAGCATTCCATAAATGTAATACCAGTTAATAAAATTGAGTAATATCATAAATGTGACCAACATATTATTTCACTATTTCTTTAGAAGGTATATTGGACTTTGCATATGTTTCTAATGTCTCTCTTATTGAGCAATAAGGTGAGTCGGTGAGTGTAAATTACGTTAGAAAAAAAAAATAAGTGTAAATGTAAAAAGATTGAATTTCTGGCTCCGTTTGTTTTGACATGAAATATTTTTGATTGGAAAATATTTTCAGATAAATCATTTTTTAGAAAGATATTTTCCGCTGAAAATATTTTCGGCATTTAGAACGTACGGAAAATCAAAAATATTTTTTATAGCCATTCAATCATATTAAACTTTAAGAATAGATTTTTATTCGCAACATAAAAATACTAATGTAAAATAATTTTTTAAAAAAACAATTAAACTAATAATTTGAGTTCCAGCAATGGCATGGTAGAGGCTCATCAATGATCCGGTGATGGCCCGTGGAGGCCTAGTAGTGGTTCAGTGATGGTCTAGTGATGGCTTAGTGGTGGTCCAACGGTGGCTTGGTGGTGGTTCAGCGTTGGCCCGATGCCGTCTCGTGATGTGTCGGCAGTGGCCCATGAGTGGTCCGATGATGGTTCGATTGTGGCCAATGGCAGTCCTGTAATGGCCTTGTGGTGGCTCAGTAGTGATCTGACAACAGCCCGATAATGGTCAAAGGGTAGCTTGATGGTGGTCTTGGAGTGGCTTGGTGGTGGTTCAGTGGTGGCCGGTGGCCCAAAGGTGGTCCAAGGGTGGCTCAGTTGTGGTCCGAGGTGGCTTGGTGGTAGTCCAGGGATAGGTCGATGATGGTATGAGGATGGTTTGATGGTGGTGTAGGGATGGCTTGATGGTGGTCTTGTGGTGGAAGAATAAGAAGCTCAAATTCAAAAAATAATTTACAATTTTGAAAAGATAACATTTTACAGAAATTAAGAAATTTTTTTAGTCAAACAAAAAATGTTTTCGGTTGAGCAATATTTTTCGTCGCATTAAATACCGAAAAATACAGAAAATGTTTTCTAAAAATCAATTTACACCAAAACAAACGAAACCTCACATCGAAAAGATATCACAAATATGAGTAATTAATATAGTATAATCGAGCAAAACCTCTCACTACAAAAAAAAAAAAAATAGATTTAATGTCGTTTGTACAAAACAACATTATTTAGCGTCGTTTACTGATTAAACGAAACTAATTTAAATTTAGTGTCGTTTAAACAATAAAAATCGTTAAATTTTAATCTCATATTGATGTTGATGTTGATAGATAAGCTAAAAATAATCTACCACTATAACCTGATGGAAAAAGATTTCTGGATGGTGCTAATTATTATTTGTTATTAAAATACTTGAAAAGTTGGAAGAGAGAATATACACATACAAATATAGACTTATAGATGTTTTCTTTATATTATTCGATGGTTTTGGAAAATAATTAAGAAATTATAGCCACATACCGTAAAGTATAATTACTTATCAAACTTTATCATATCCACCCCAAGAAATTAAAATAAGCTAAAGCCTCGTTACAATGACAATATTGATTAATTAACTCAAATAATGAAGTTCCATAAGATAACGAAGGATTTGGCTTAGATGTTGTAAAAAAAATTACAATAAGTGTTGTAGTTTTTTCAATAGTCAAGATCTAATATTAAGTGTTTTATAAAGAAGAAAGAGAAAATGAAGTTAGATATTTTTTTTACAGCACCCAAGTTTAATTCAATAATGAAATGAGTTTTTTTTTTTCTTTTTTCAAAAATAGACATTTTGGGTAACACTGATATCAAGAGTATAGGAGAAAGAAAATCCATTCAAGTTAGATACTTCTATATATATACTCAAGCTTAATTAATAGTTGGGATTGTATGATGTGATTTTGTTATATTAATTAAACATTTAATATGTTTGCCACTCTATTGGTCAATTTCGATTCCTTTCTTTATAAATATTTCTCCTCCTTCATTAATTGATGACTATTAGTATTCTAGAATTACTTTTATCTATCTAATTTGTGATGATTTAATTAAGGATATGAGTTTTCATGAATTTCATGAATTATAATATAATGATGGATGTCTCTTGCAGATTATATTAATTATATATATTAACAGGCTTTAAAAAATTTTATTATACTAAATTCTAGTATAATCAATTTTTTTTTTTTTTTAAATAGGAAAGAGTGTTTCAGGGCGTTTATCAAACGCAAGGATAGTAGGTTTAATTGTAATGCCTCATTTGTTTCCTCGCGCGTAGATTATGTGCAGAACAAAGTTTTCCTGGCCAATTTTAGTTTGTTGGCACATAATATGGGCCAGGAAAGGTTTCCTGGCACATAATGTATGTAGCAAGAAACTTTCCTGGGTGAAACTATGCTTTAATTGTTTAGTTATTGGGTGAAATTAGGCTTTATAAAGATGTCTAGAGAAGCTAGCTCCAAATTGACTAGTGTTTTTAGGGTAATAGCGCAGATGTGGCTACCACTTTTTCATAGGTCATTAAATGAAAAATCACTTTTTAAGACGGTGAGTCGGAAACCCAACTAGATTAGCTTTCGTTGAATCTTTTAAAATTTTATTAGACTATTCCCTTTGCTGCATGCTAGATACATATGTCACCACTTGAGCATGGTTTCATGAACTTTTCATGAGACCACCGTTGACCACAGTAATAATGTATAAGCTACTACACAAAAAAAGGTCTTTCAAGACCAATTTTTTAGCGACAACCTACAAGTCATACCTAATAGTCACTTTTCAAAGACGACAGTTTAGGGTCGTCGCTAATGTCATAAAAAGTTTCAACATCAGCGACAACAAAATTGCCGTCGTTAATATTGTGGTGGGAATTTTTTTCCCACGTGAAAAGTATTAGCGACAATATTTAGCTTTTTAGAGATGACTATGTTGTCGCTAATAACAGACGTTATTAGTGACCACAATAGTCGTCGTTAATACTTGACTATTAGTGATAGCTATTCATGTCGTTGCTAAAATCATCCATAAATAATATATTTGACTCAAATTAACGACTACACATCGTTGTTAGTGTGTCATGTATTTTTAACTGACATTTAAAAAAAAAACAAACTTTCACGAAAATATTCACTACAGGAGTCTTTGCCACACTCACCAAAATTTCCCCCCAATATACCAAAAACTTCCCTTTGTTTATACAGCTAAGGGCGAAAGCCCGATCCAGCAATATTGCGTGAATAAGAGATAAAAGGAGAGTTGCTCTTCCCCTCCTCAGTACTGGCAATTGATTCTTTGTACGAACCTAGGGTTGGTCATCCTTTAATTTGCCTTATTGAGGTCTCCTCGGAGGGAACAAATGTTTAGTCTTAAGCATCCAAATTAGTGTCATAAAAGAGTCGACATATAAGCAAGTAAACCTGGCCTAGGACTAAACTACCGATACAGAATAGGGGACTTCAAGTAGCCGTACTTGAATATAGATATAATATATGGAGAGATCACCCCTATTGTGATCAGTTCCGAAGTGAGTCAATGAATTTTATCCTAGTGCATTAGTGAGATGATTGTGATACGATCAAATGATCAATCGAATTGTTTGAATTTTGTATTATCTTTATGCATTAGTCCGATCAATCGCAGTGAGATCGAATGATTGATCATTAGTCTAATCGATCTTAGTGCATTAGTTCGATCGATTATGATACGATCTAATGATCAATCGAACTCTATGGATTTTGAATTATTTTATTCTTTTGCATTAGTTCGATTGACCGTGATACGATCAAATGATCAATCAAACTTGATACTATTAAAGGTTCGATCGAACGTCTTATCGATCATAGTGCATTAGTCTGATCGATTGAACTTTAAGGATTTTATATCATCCAAGTGTATTAGTTTGATCAACCGTGATACAATCAAATTATTGATATAACTTGACACAATTCAAGGTTCGATCGAACATCTGATCAATTCTAATGCATTAGTCCGATCAATTGTGATAAAATCGAAGGATTGATCAAACTTGACATGATTGAAGGTTTAATTGAACATGAAATTGCCTCATTAACATCGATACTATTAGCAACGACTTTGACTGGTTGCCACTAAAGTCCGATCGATCATAGTGTACTAGTCCGATCGATTATGATAGGATAATAGGATCGATAAAAGATCCGATCAATTCTAGTGCATTATTATGATTGACTGTGATAGAATTCGATGAATCAAACTTGATACAATGAAGGTTTGATCTAACGTTTGATTGATCCAAATGTACTTGTCCGATTGATCACGATAGGATCATAAGATCAATAGAAGACCCGATTGATCCTAGTGCATTACTCCTATCGATCGAACATCCAATCGATCATAATGCATTAATCTGATCGATCATGATAGAGTTTGATCAATCAAACTTACACAATGAAGGTTCGATTTACTATATAATTTATGTTATTGTACTAGTCCGATCAATCATGATAGGATAATAGGATCGATAAAAGATCTAATTGATCCTAGTGCATTACTCCAATCAATCATGATAGAGTTTAAAAAATCAAACTTGACACAGTGAATGTTTGATCTAATGCCCGATTGATCATAATGTACTAGTCCAATCAATTATGATATGATAATAAGATTGATAGAATATCCGATCAATTGAACATCCGATCGATCCCAGTGCATTAGTCTGATTGATCGTTGTAGAGTTCGATCAATTAAACTTGACAAAGTGAAGATCTAGCGAGCGATTAATCCTAATTTACTAGTTCATCAATCATGATAGGATCATAGGATCAATAGAAAATCTTATCGATCCTAGTGCATTACTCTGATCAATCGAACATCCAATCTATCCCAGGGCATTAGTCTGATTGATCATAATAGAGTTTGATCAATCAAACACTACACAGTGAATGTTCAATCTAGCGTCCGATTAATCCTAATGTACTAGTCCAATCAATCATGATAGGATCATAAGATCGATATAAATCTAATCGATCCTAGTGCATTACTCTGATTGAACGTGAGTATATGAATTATGTTTTATCCTAGTGCATTAGTCTGATCACAATCACGCTTTTATGAAATTTGGTTGAGCTTATAAGATTTTTTCCATTGAAGGTGATGAAATTATCCCTCAACTAGATATATATTGACACTTACATGAAGGTAACCAATCTGCAAAATTAGTAGTATACTTTTCTGTAATATTCCTAAAATAATGGAAGCTGGGTACATTCTATTACCATCCCTTTGCTAATGACAACTTGATTAATAGTCCATTTCTATTGAAGGACTATGAAAATCTCTCCAAACGGACTATATATTGAAGGTAATTTGCTTTACTGAAGAAAATGATCAATGATCATGGTCCTATCCTCACTCTAATTGACGGTGATTCTGTTATCATTACTGGCTTTTCAAATTCTCGGGCTAGACAATTGTGCGGGCACGCTTGTAGGAGTTGCAATGAAAAAGGTAATTTCAGGTGGTCAAAAGAGAAGGATGACAATAGGTTATGTTGAATGCAAAGTTTACTTGTGTTCCCTTGCTAATAACTATTTGTCTAAATAAACTTCCAGAATTAGGTATGATTAGGACCCATTTCTAATACATTTTAACATTTTTTTTTCTCTCATCATAATATAACTTTCCTTAATGCTCTCCTTCGCTAGGGAAAATGATTATTGGTCCAACAAAATTAGTGAAACAGGTTAAAGCTCAGTCCCTTTTTAATGCAAATTTATACTATAATTGCAATATGGGTTATATATATATATCACAATTTCAATTGCTATATTTTTCTCTTCAAGTTTTAGCAATTGTAAATGGTTTGACATTCAAAGCTTAAAGTTTGTCTTGTTGTAACCTCAAACTGCATCTTAAACTTGGTAAACTGTCTTTTAAATCAGAGAAAATTTTAGCATGGAAACTATAGCTGTAGTAATGGTTTGTGATTGGAGAGATACAACTTTTTGCCATGGACTTTTTGAAACTTAGCACATCATCTATAAAAAACTATTTAGAAGGGAAAAAGAGGAAAAAGGAAAATCTTAAGAATGTAATGAAGTGAGAAATATTTGAATTTACAAGAGCAATTAATTCGGGTGAAGAGGTCATTAGAACCATAACAATGGAAGATGTTATGGAGTAACTATTACAGGTTGTCTGTGCAAGCTATGGTTGAGAGTACTTTTGTTATAGTAAAGTTTGGTAACTATTGCATACTTCCATAATTCATTAGAAGAACTAGATGATTTTATTCAATTAGAAAAACTTGAGCTTTTGTTGCTTAATATATAATCTTTCTGTGACAATAACATTTATCCCCTCATTGTTGAAGCATTGTTCTAAAATGTTAGATTAATCAAATAGTTAAGATATTTGTAACACAACTGTTATTGATCTAGGTTTTTCGGTGGATTTTTGTAAGAATTATGAATGGATTGGAATAAAGAAATGGATATGAAATGATTGTATTGAAATCTGAAATCGAAAGTTTACAAGAACCGGCCAATTTCGAGGATTGAGCCAACCTCCATCTACAAAAACTAAGCTACATATTACAACTAACAAGATACCAAGATTCTGAATGAATACGAACTATTTTAGAAGAGGTCATGATTATAGATGTTTATAAAATATTTTTAAGATTAAATTGTAATTAAAAAAAAAAAAAAAAAAACCATACATGATGTGGGTTATATGCATTATCTTAATAGCTCAAGTTTTTTAGACTACTTGGAGTTTGACTTATTTAGATGACAGTGGTAAGGTTGCCTTTCTACTCATAGGGAGGAGTATAAGTAATAATTTGGCTAAAAGTAATAATTAATGCACATATTCCTGGACAGAACACAGCTTCTTTGGCTAGTCGCCTTAAAAGTTTTGTTGATATGATACAGGTATAGAATTAAATTTTTTTTTTAATAATATGCATTATTTGTCAAGAAATTAAATGTTAATGTTTGTTGTTTCTTCTTCAGTCTTCTTTACAAGGATTTTGATTTTTGGAGAATTTCTAACTTTGAAATTTATAACTGTAGAATCAATTGAAGCACTCACAAATCTAGATTTAAGACTTGGAGGCTATACAAATTATAGTTGGTTAAATTTTTGGATGCACCCATGTGGTAAGCACTTTTCACAGAGAAATTCTCATTTGACGTTCCACTCCAAATTAATTTGTCAACATGTCTATTGGGGCTTATAGGCAAAGTACAAAATTTTTCAACCTCATAGGTGGTAAAAATGTCCATTACAAGTTGCATATTCCACCTCCTTGTGTCTTTGTCTATGCGATCCTTGACCCTTGCTTCCCTATCTAGTCTCGGAAGTGGTAATTGCACTGCAAACAATGGAGGAGATGGAATCCATTTGTCTTCCCAAATTTTGATATACCCATTTCCCACCAACCACACCAACGCTGCCTTTAGTAGATCCTTCGCCTGCCAAATACTCCTCCATGCATAAGACGGCTTCTGCCCCAATTCATACCTCAAAAAATTCTCATTTGAGTAGTATTTCTCCTTAAACATCTATGCCACCAATGTATCAAGCCTTTGGACTAGACATGTAATAATTTCATTTCTTCTGCTGTGTACGTACAATTCGTGTTCATAAAGAAGGGATTTTCCATGAAAGTTAATAATTAAGGTCCTCCAACGTCATAAATTTTTCAACGTATATAACTTTTTGGCATGTCTACTTGGTTAACTTTTCTATTTTCACATTCATGAAAAGTCCATTGTGCATAACTTTCTCCAAGATGGCAATGTCAATTTCAATTAAATTGTCACTAGAACATGGAAAGTCTTTGTTTTCAGTATCTCCAACATCAATCTAAATTGAATGATGAGAATAATATGAAAGTCTTCAAAATGCATAAATTTCAATTATTTGCATTGTGCAAAACATATATAATCTAATGGAGATCACTCTTCAACATCCCACATTTTTTTTGGCATCATATTCTATTACAAATCTCTCTTTTATAACTTTCAATTTTCTCTTTATTTTTTCCTTCAAGTTTTATTCTTTATGTTCTTAAATCAAGTCATAAACCTAATATCGACAATGTCACAAGAAATATTAAATTGATTAGCCATATTATAAATTAAAAATGAGATGTTAAAAAAAGTTGAATGTAAAAATTTTATTAGTAATTTTGCATCTCAAAAAGCAAGAATAATAATTTTTATATAAAAACTAAAATTAAAATGAAAACTTAAGAAAAGGCCCTCAAAATCTACTGAGCCGGGCTTGTATATATAAATATATATAGTTTTTTTTTGTTTGTGGGTGAATCTCTTAGGACTGACTATGACATCAGCTACCTTTTGGTAATTAATGTTAATGAGATAGTGAAGCGCATGTTGGCGTATGTGAGTTGGCCCAAAGTGTTAGAGTTAGGTGTGCAGGCCATAGGCCATTGATATTGGGCTTAGATATCTTAGTAAAACTTAGATCAAAACCTTAAAGGAGCCATGAGATTTTTTTTTTTTTTTAAATAATAATGATAATCAATTCCATCTCTAATGATATGCCTGATTTAATGGTTTGATCCATGGGATATGACATATAAGGCAATGAGATTTAAAATCTCATGATTTCAACTTAATATAAATTTGTAATTAATAAGGTGATTTACATTCCATTAACTATCATTTATTACATTCATCTTTGCATGATTTTAACCTTATGCTTCGTTTGTTTTAGTGTAAAATAGATTTTGTCGTAGAATATTTTTAGAGAAGTAATTTTTTTTAAAAAATATTTTTCATTGAAATCATTTTCTGGTGTTTGATGCATTTGAAAAATTACAAATATTTTTAATATTTTTATTCAATCACATTAATTTATAAAAATCATATTTTATTCACAACATAAAAAATATTAATGTAAAATAATATAAAAATATTTTTTTTATATTTGGTGCATACAGATTATGGCAAAAGTGGCCGGGATCTAGCTGTTTTGTAATCATTTTTTGAAATTTACTAAGAATTTTTTGTCAAACAAAAATTATTTTCGGGTTGACTATTATTTTTATTCTTACCATACACCGAAAAATGTCGAAATCATTTTTTAGAAACCATTTTACACCGAAACAAACATAGTATTAGTTCATGAAAATTTTCTGGCAATTGACCACCTATGGTTTGAAAGAAAGAAAAAAAATTGCATAGATAACTCTTAGAGCATTCATATACCGTAATTTTAAAAATTATATCAATTTTTAAAAGATTAAAAATAAATAAATATATAAATAATAAATCTTCTTTTGACCATTACTCACGTAGGACACATAATTACCTCCTCGTACAACAGATCATGAAAGCTTCACACAAATGGAAAAGAAAAAAAAAAAAAAAATAGAGTTCAACCTAATTCTCACATAAAGACAAAATTTGCAAGGGTCATTAGGACAAACTTTTTAGCCGTTCAGTCATTTCTTCTGATGAGTTAAAACTTTTTTTAATATTTGGGAGGGCCACGACCCTTTCAAGTCGTAACGTGGCTCCACCATTGTTTGATGGAAGAAATTGATTTATGAGTTTTTTTTTTTTTTTTCCTGAACATATGTTGTAGGGGGGCTTCTAAGCCTCCCTTCTCCGGTGGAATTTTTTGTTCCCTCCATGGTATTTATCATGGGAGGGTTGTCGTTCTCCCAGTCGTTTAGGTTGTGGAGTTTTGTTTCTCCGAGTCCTTTGGACTCTGGAGTTTGTGTTATTTGTGTTTGTTTTCTTTTCTTTCTTCTTGTTCTCTGGCAGGAGGTCCTTCCTGAGGTGTCCAGCGGGGTGTTCTTGTCTTCGTTTTGTCTCGCCAGTGGAGCATATTTGTGCCTTATTTGTCTTCAAATTTTGACGCTAGATCTACGGCTATCCATCGGCTTTCTAGAGACACGCGCTGCCCAGATGGGTTCACCGGCGCTTTCTTGTTCCGCTGCTGCTGTTTCCGGCTGTCGGGATCACTGGTGACCGGCGCGTGATTGTCACGCGCCAGTGAAGTTCTCTCTTCTACCGGCGCGTGGTGTCTCGTTCCGGTGTTTTTTCACCGAGTAAAGGCGACGGTCGGGGCTCTGGGTGGCTGATCTGTCGGCTGGCGGTTTCAGGGGAGGCGCGTGCTGTACACGCGCCGGTCTCCGGCGAAGACAGTGCTCCCCTTCTGGCGTTTTTGGATTGTATTTTCTGCTAGTTGTGTTTGTGTATTCTCTTGTTTCTAGGTACAGTTGCTTATGTGTGGCTCAAGTTTTACTAGAATTTTCTTTGTTTAGGGGCTGATTGCAATTTTAGTGAAATTTGAAATTCTACATATGTAATTGTTTTTTAAGTCAGATCCTACTAACTTAAGAGTTTGTGGGGGGATTTGTCCCTCATTGCTCACGATGTAGCCTCCGGGTATTCAGATCCTAAATAGTACATGCTATTTGTTCAAAGAAAAAAAAAAAAAAAAAAAAAGATCCAGAAAAAATGTTTTGAGTTTAGCAAGAAAAGTTTATGTATCTGAGCTAACCAAATTAAAATCGTGAATGTTACTTGCTAGCTTTTCACTCTCTTTTTGTTTTTGTTTTTATTTTTTTAGTTTTGATTTTCAGGAATTAAGACGACCAAGATACGAGGCCAAAATGTTTAGGGTGTTTTGGAAAATTATTGCATTGGCATATTTTTTATATTATGTTATGTTTCGGTAAGTGTCTTGAGGAACAAAAAAAAAAAAAAAGGAAAAAAAAGAAGAAGAAGAACCATTAAAAAAAAAAATCCCATAAACTAACAGTCGCTTTTGAAATAACCCCATGCAGTGACAAGTGCGCTAATGTGATACATCAAACTATCGATGTGTGTTAAAATGTTACTTTTTTTTTGTATTCCTATAATACCCTTATTCTATCAAAAACTAAACTAAACTATTTTTTAAAATAAAAAAAAAAATAAAATGAAAAAATACACATATCCTATTCAAACTACCACTTAATTGTTAATGTTCTCTTTAAACTATCAATTGTGTTACGTCCATCCTCAAACTACTAAAAAAGGACAATGTCATCTCTAAGACCAACGAAAAGATAAAAATGACTATGAATTTTTTTAAATAAGACAAAAATGTCTTTTATAAATTTGAAAACAAAAATTATGACTTAAAAAAAATAAAATAAAATAAAAAAACTAAAAACTAAAAAAAAAAAATTAAAAAATAAAGGAAAAATGAAAGAAAAAGGGGGAGAGGGGAAAGAACGAAAAAGAACGATACTTTAAAAAAATAAAAAAAATAAAAGAAATTATAAAAACATTTTTTTTAAAAAAAAAAAAAAGAAAGAAAACAAACGAAAAAGGAAAAGAAAGAAAAACCTGTTTTTTTATTAAATTAAAAAAAAAATGAAAAAGATAGATTTTTTAACAGAAAAAAAAAAGTAACCGAAAATTATAAAAATATATATATTTTTTTAAAAAAAATAAAACCATTTTTTTTTATATAAATATTTGTTATTTTGTATTTTTTTAATATTTTTTTAGTTTTTATTTTAGTTTAATAATTTTATGAAGGGTATTTTTGTCATTAGGGGGACAATGATATTTTTTTGTAATTTATGGCGGGACATTGATACAATTGATAGATTGGGGAGACATTGACAATGTGGTGGTGATTTGAGGGGGTTAATTTTACTTTTTCCAAAAGAAAAATAAATAAGGGAGTGAATCAATGCAAAAACAAAAAAAAAAAACTTCTTTTTGGGATAAATGCAAAATGAGTTAATATAGTTGGCCTGAATTACAAATCGTTTATTGCGGTATAAAAAATAATTTATAGGTCCTTAGGCTAAAATAACAATTTAGATCATGCAGTCAAATTTGTCAAAACATTTGACAAATTTCATTAGTGTTCACGTAAACACCAATAAAATGATGGCATGTGTCATTTTTAATAAAAAAAAAAATATAAATATATTAAAAATAGTGATCATTGCAAAATTAGTCTATGTGGTAAATTACAAATCACTCATTATCGTATCAAAAATGAAGTCAGAGGTCCCTGTGGTACGTCAAAAAAATAATTTAGTCCATGGAGTCAAATTTAATTAAAACATTTTACCGATTCCGTTAGATTCCACGTTAACGCCAATAAAATGACCACATGTGTCACACTTAATAAAAAAAAAAATTTACATTTATAAACTTAAAAAAACTAAAAAATATTATTTTTATAAATGTATATTTTTAATATATTTATATTTTATTTAGTAAGAATGACACATCTCGTCATTTTATTGATGCTAATGTTGACTCTAACATAATTCGTTAAGTGTTTTGAGGGCATTTGACTATAAAGACTAAATTTTTATTTTGGCCTACCCTGAATAAGCAATTTGTAATTTAGGCCAACCACATGGACTGCTTTTGCATTTTTTTTTTTTTTTTTAAAAAAAATTAGTTTAGTTTAATTTAGTTTAAGCGATTTGTGACGCTGAAAATAGAAATTTAACATGCTAATAACACATCATTAATAAAAGTTAATCATATTCAGTCAACTCACATTTCATAATTGTTGTGAAGTCAGTTTTGTAAGTATTTACTTTTTTTTTTTCTTTTTTTCTTTTTTAACATTTGTAAGTATTTACTTACCTCATCTGTTCATCCATAAATTGGAACATTTTGAGTTCCTATTACTGCAAACCATATTTTAAAATTAATAACACTCCTTAATCTATAAATAAAATCTTATTTTCAGCATTTCTGGTATACTTTGAACGTTTCAACATTTCTATTTTTTTTTTTTTGAGTGAATTAGAATCTATAGAGATGTATAAAAAATAGGGAAAACTTCAATTTACCCCCATGAAGTTGTCACCGATTTGCAATTCTATCACCAATGTTTCAATTTTGTTAATTGCACCCCATTAAGTTTCAAAAATTTTCAATTTAGGGATTCCGTCCAATTGATCTGTTTGAAGAAACGGAAGTAGAAACATGTGCGCGGCACATGCAATTTTTTGTCCCAATTTGACAAAAAAGCCCTCATTCGTAATGAAAACTCCACGTCGTCTCCATCTTCTTGGTCCATCATCTCCACGTCGTCTCCAACTTTCTCGCACCTAGTGCTCCAACAAAGCTTGACGTTGGAGCCGAGACCACTGCCATCCCAGCCCTTAGTGCTTGCCGCACTGCTCGTCGTCCTCGTTGCACTTTTCCTCATGGGCTTTCTTGTCCGAACACCGACAGCGTGGTTGTGGGTAAATTTTATAAAGTCAAACCACGTCGTCGTCTCTCAGTGCAATCACTCGGCTCGCTTCCTTGCTCTACAAGCTGCAGTATTCGTTAGAAAAAAAGAAAAAGAAAAGTAAATGCTACTGCCGTATGCTGCTTCCACTTTGACTGTCACTGACAAAAGCACCAACTTTATTAAGCTTGCAATATTAGCATTTGAAGACAGGCTCCTCTGTTCACCTCTTCTAAAACAGAGGTGAACAGAGCTTCCCTTCTATATAAATTAAGCATCTCTCACTCGCCTCTTTCCATATATATCTCTCAGACAAGCATCTCTAGCTAGTCAACGTCTCTCTCTTTCTCTCTCTCGAGCTCGTACAGTAGCAAAAATGGAGATTGTTCCTTCTGCATATTATGAAAACTTGAAGAGGTACTGGAGGAGGAGAAGATACCAACGGCTAAGTGGTGCAAATAGCAATAGAAGGAAGCTCAAGATTGCAAGGCTTGGGGGTGGGAGTAGTACGGCTCATCGCCGGCTATGGAGGACGAGTAGAACCCGGAAGCTGATCAGGTTTAACATTAATATTGTTTCGCCAATTAAGCTCTTGGCAAAGTTCCACGATGCATATGTTGACATGATGATTCGCTTGGCCAGCAACGTTGGGAACCCAAACAACGTTGATTTGTTCGGAGGAAAGAGGGTTCCTCAAGGCCGACAGATTTCCATGGTTTCTTCATGTGGTCAGGAAGTTGACGCCAAGTTGGTTTTGGAAATCTATAAGAGGATAACGTCTACTCAGCTCGCGAAATAGCTGCCTTTTAATGCAACCTCAGACGTACTGTACTGCATGTGTATAAGCACGGTTGGCCGGGTCTTCAAGGCAGAGATTGCGGAATGAATGGCTGGCCGAGCTTCACTCATCATCACCGAGAGTTGAGTAACAATCGGAGTGTTTGCGTCAACTAGGCAAAAAATGTCAACCGGTGGGATCAGTTGGACGATGTCGAAAAGTTTCGGGCTCATGGAGGACTGGATAACATCAGACTCTGCCGACGACATGGGAGAAGTGACGGCGAAGATTGTGAGGGTAAAGTTATGGTTGGGCACGAGGCGTTTGCCGAGCTCCATGATGGGGATGAGGTGGCCCATCCCTCCAGAATGATCTAATCCTCCAGAACATTTTGATCAAAAGGCGTCAATGGTGTTTTTGGATGGGTTTCGATGTGGGTCCGCGAGATCTTGATCATCCCGAAAGCCCGTTCTTTCGCTTGGCGTTCGAAGCTTAGAGGAGTATCCCCGAAGCTACACATGTTGAATGGGCCGGAGGCGAGAGAGTACGTGAAGTTCATGAAGAATGGGCTCCACGTGGCCTTCCAGTGCTTCAAACACAGCGTTTTGGAAAGAAATAGGGGCATTTTTGGTAAGTTAGAACTAAAAAACGTACGTGCATGGCACGTGGGCCGACTTTCGTTATTTCAGACGGATTAATTGGACGGAATCCTTAAATTGAAAATTTTTAAAACTTAATGGGGTGCAATTAACAAAATTGAAACATTGGTGGTAGAATTGCAAATCGGTGACAACTTCATTGGGGTAAATTGAAGTTTTCCCTAAAAAATATATAAAGAATGTATGTATATCCATTTTCATAACAAATAGACAAGAGAGAAGACGAAGCAAAGATGTGTACGTAAACAAAGGAGGACTTGTTCAATTTTTGAAAACCTCATTCAAGGCAGTGAATTTGGCACAAAACATAACGAAATAAGACAACCAAACAGATTTGAAGTGGTGGGTTAGCTTGCTTCATTGAAAATCATAACATCAGACGATCTCCGTGAGCTTGGTGGTTCAATCATCCATCTAACCATAACCCACAGCAAAATTGAGCTCGATGGCCGGTGGTTCCGATGTGGTCGAGACCACTTCTCTCTCCTGCGCTCGTTGTGGCAACCCTGCGCACCTTCAGTACGAACAATTTCACTTCTTTAATCAATTCAACAAAAACTGATTCTCTCTTTTGCTCTTACAATCATAAGAACTTCATCGAATTGTAATAAAACGGAGAATTTCAATGAAAAAGTCTTAAATTTCATTGAAACTCATCGTTTTATTGGTTTTATAGTAGTACTAAAGTTCAAGCTATTTGGGCACATAACAGTTTGTGCATTGTATAAAATTAGATTCCTTTTGCTTTCTTGGCCTTTGTAAGTGCACTTGGTAATTTAATCGGACTAGCATTACTAGGTGATCAAGGTAATTGCGTCGCAGATGAGCTTCACGATTGGATTGTTTGTTTTTTGGCTGGACTGACTTCTTTGGTTTTGATACTGACGTTTCTTTTATATTTGTTTAGAATGGTCGATTTATTGGATGGTAAAACAAGGTTTGTTGAAGATGGTTAAAGATTCTTATTCTTGAATTGACTTTGGTTTGTTTTCAGGTGTCCCAAGTGCATGGAATTAAAGCTTCCTCGCGAAGGCGCTGCTTTCTGGTTTGCAATCTTTTCCTGCTTCATGATTATTAATTTGAACAAATATATGTAAATTATCTTTGCATGATTCTTTTTTCAATTCAAGTGTTTTTGGGTATTTGAAATAATGTTCATACTGTTACAAAGACTGATTTGGGTATTAATATTTTAGTTTGAAAGCAAGCTTGGAGCCTTCTGTTTGACCGGAAAATCTGATTTCTTGAAGTGGGTGTGTATGAATATTTTCCCGCAAAAATTGTGAGCATGACTTGCCAAATTTAGCACACAGTACTAAAACTTGATGACATTGGGTCTCTGTAGAAAGTTAACATTTTTATGGGAATTCTGATTTTCAGCACCTATGAAGTCATCTAATAATATGTTTACATGCATGTGTGTAAGGCCTTATTGATCACATGACAGTAATGACTCATCTTTGGATCTGAGTTGATTGTTAGTTGTGAAACCTTGGTTGAGAACTCATGATGGAAGGTTAATTATTTTGTGTATTTAAACTTGGGTGTGCTACATGCAGAGCTTGCTCTAAAATCTATACACCTTATTTAGTGAAACGTCATATTCTTTTATATCCCTGGAGGGATCCATGTTTTGAATATTTGTCCGTCATCTTGAAAAAGGACGACTGACAAATTGAAATTGGAGGTCCAATTGAAATTGGCTTGTACCTTTGAGTTCTATGACACTACACTGAATTTGCTTTTCTTAACACTTGTAATAAATATATTTCTCTATGCAAAAACTTAGGGAACATTGCATTCAAATGCTATGTAAAACACATTAAATCAATTCAATTTTTATGGGCGCCAACTTGGTCCTTGATTATGGGTTGCTGAGGTTGTCTCTGTAGATTAAAGGTACGTTTGGTATGTGGGATGACAATTCCATTAGGGAAAATGAATAACTTTTATTAGGAATGAAAGAAGGTGGAATAGAATAGCTTTGAACAAGGATCATATACTCTAAAACTTGGAATAACCACTCCCATTTTAGAGGAGTAGCTATTCCTCAATTTAAGGAATAGTCATTCCCTCATGGGCTATGCGAATGGCTATTATAAGGCTCTTCCATTCTCAATAAGAGTTATTCATTTTCCTAATGGAATAGTCATTATGCGTAATAAACGTATCGTGTGTTGAATTTATATGCAAACAGGAGGTGTCTTGCCTTGGTGGTAATTCACAACCACCATTGAATATCTGCTGTGGGATCAACATAAAAGAGTTCAGCGTAGAAACTGTCATTTGTAACTTTGCATGTTTTTGATACTGTTATGTATTAATATTGGACCCAAGGAGAAAGATGTCTGTTTAACTTCTTTCAATATAGTTTGCACATTGGCCCTTTGATGACAACTTAAATTGTGTATGTTCCTTGAAATTTGGAGTAAACTACGTATTTCTTTATTCTCATGTAATGTATTTCTTAACAGCACTCAGGATTGTTTCAAGGCTTCTTGGAGCTCTCATAAATCAGTGCATTTGAAGGCAAAGCTGTCCTCACTTGGGACAGGTACTCCGCTTGAACAAAATTCCGGCTTACTTGATGAGGGTTGGCTATATTGCTTGAAAGGACAGGCTCGAACTCCAAAACTTCCCCATTTTGATTGGACGGGGTATTTCTCAATGACTACTTTTGCTTCATTTTCTACATAACTTAGCTGCTGCTCTTGGCAGACTTTTATGTCTGATGTTTCTGATGCTACTTCTAAGTTGGATAGTTTTTTTAATTACCACATTGTCTTTCTGACTTTTAATTGCCAAACATCCACCATTCATCAATTACAAAAAGCTTATGGACCAATGTGGATGGGGCTAAGATATTTGATAGTGTTGTTAGCTGGTGATATTTGACCGAGGCGTCTTTATTGTTTTAAATGGTCTTAGAAATATATATAAAATCTCCTACATTTATTTGGAGATAATAGGACAACTGCTTGAGTAGAAATTTGCTCACATTATGCGAAATAGAGTGAAGACAGATAGTATGCCTGCAGTAGATTATGAAAATTTTGAGTAGCAGAAAAACCAGCCACAGCTAATCTTTTTTTGGGGCAGGGTCCCGATTATGGGCCTTTATTGGAATTAGTTATGCTTTGCACCTTCTTGTACCTTTTTACGAAAATATTTTTTATTTCTAGCTTCTAACATTTTCGTGATGTTTGTTGAAGTCTGCTTTACTCTTTTAATTTCTTGTTATTGTCAAACCATGACTACTGTATGTTATTGTGCAGGACCCTGAGGCCATATCCTATATCTAGTAGACGTGCTGTACCTGCACCTATTGAGCAACCTGACTGGGCAGTTGACGTGAGTTGACGCATTTCTGTGCCTTGATAATTCTTCTATACGTGTCAAGTTTCAATGTCTACACATACATGCGCATGTGTGCTCTCACTAATGGATGTTTCATCCACAAATATGGATAGACTCAAGTTTTTGAAATGTACTTTGTCTTATTTGATTTAATTGAAGTTGAGCAAAATGCTGAAGCTGCATTTTGTTGTCTCCTCTCTCTCTCTCACACACACACCTTTTATATGGTGTCTAACGTAGTTTTCATGCAACTTTCTTTGCCTTTTAACTTGTAGGGTATCCCAAAAATTGAGCCAAATAGTGATCTGCAGCAGGTTGTAGAGGTACACTTGTGCTCTCACTTTTGAGTGGCATCCAATGATTTGTATTCAAATTGGACTTTTCCCTTTCTTTAAGTCTCGCCTCTATTCCTCTTTATTAATTGATGTATTTGTTTTGAAGATCAAAACTCCAGATCAAATCGTGAGAATGAGAGAGACTTGTCGAGTAAGTTCGAATTATAATCGTTCTTTTTTCTTATCTGCGCATATTCTCCTATTCATGCCAATATTGCATCATTCTCTCATCCATGATTTTCCTAAAACCATGCGTCAATTAATTTCTTGACTATATGCGTGTATGGGAACACAGCATCCTTCATGCTCTTAAACATAATTCAATGGTGTCATCTGATCTGTATCATGGTTCCCAGGGGGAGTGAATCTGGTAGCACTGGCTGGTCTAAGCCTACATTCTAGGAAGACGAATTTTGCAAACATATTTGAGCCCTTCATTATTGTTGAAATATTTTATTTTTTCATGACTTTTCTCTTTCTTTTTTTTTTTATTATTATTATTTTTTTAAATACAAATTATATATGTGGGCGTGCAAATTGGTTTTGTTAGGCTATTTAAAGTGCCTTTATTGATAATACATATTGAGTCTTTTCTGAGCAATAATATTTTATTTATTGTAGGTATCTATTATTTTTAGTTGTACTGAACCTTGGCATGTTTATTAAGCCCTTTTCATTGACATATTCTGAAGTTTCCTGTTTTACAATCATTATCCTTAGATTACAAGGGAAGTTTTAGATGCAGCTGCTCGTGTAATTCGGCCCGGTGTGACAACTGATGAGATTGATCGAGTGGTTCATGATGCAACTATTGCAGCTGGTATGAGTTTTTATTTTCCAGAATATATTAGTACTTGTTCTTTTTATAGTCCCTCTTTTTTTGTCCTCTTTGAACTCTTTACTCGGACTTTACTTTTAAGCACCAAAGATATGACTGGGTGGAGTAAGTATTATTACATGTTGATGAGAAAGCAAGCAAATTACTTTACCCTAATGTTACTGCACCCATTCCTCAAATTGCTGGAGTGGATTCAAATCTTGCTGGCAGTGAAAATTTGAATTTTTTAAAATACATGTGTGCAACAAAGAGGGTGATATTATTCCTCCATTGATTAAGAATTTCAATTTCTGTGAAGTATCATTATCATCCTTTGCTGACGTAAATTGATTGATGGGTCTTATAGGGGGTTATGTTAGACTGGCCAGGTTAGCTGAAATTGACAGGTTTTGACCTGTTTTTCTTCCTTGTCTGATCTTTTAATTGCCGCAAATAGGAAAAGCGTTGGTCCTATTCCTTGACCCGACTGCTGTGTTGGTCTACTCTGGAAATTATGGTTTCTATGGGGCAATACAATTGTTTGTATCCATCATCAAATTGAAATGGATGATGCAATGTCAATACCTTTGATCTATGTTGGACACTGATGCCTGTAAATTCTTGTGGGGTTTTTTTATTTTTATTTTTGATAATTAATCAATATATCATTAAAAGTGTAAGGCGCCTCCATGTACTAGTATTCAAGAGAAGCTGCCTAGGTAGTAGAGGGCAAAACAACAAGAAAATCATGATAACTAATCACTAAGTATTATGATTGTTGTACAACTTTTGACACAACTCTTGTACAACTCCAATAACTTTTTTTCAAACTAACAATTGGATTTGTTTTCCTACATGTGAGTCTTATATATCAAATGGTTGATTTTAAAAAAAGTTGTTGAAGTTGTAGAGAAGTTGTAAACGTATCATATCTCAATCTCTAAAGGAGAAACATAAGCAGATGTCCAAAGATATAAAGTGTTGAAAAATAAAGATTTCAAGTGCTCCAAAGTCCTCTCGCAGACCTCAAAACACCTATTATTCCTTTCCCTTTATAGACACCACAAGAGGCACAAAAGCACCATCTTCCAAACAGCAGCACTCCAAGTAGTCAATCTTGTGGGTTTTGTTCACTGAATTAAATTTTGGAGTGCCAATTGATCTTGCCAACTCATTCTCTTTGGCATTTTGGATTAGGAGAAATGGCACTTATACAGCTTAAATGATATTCTTTTTTTTGCTTGTTTTGGAGAAATTTTTATTAAGGTAAGGTGTTTAAAGAAGCTGCCAAGTTTAATTGGCTAATGATGATGATTAAAGGTTGGGAAGATTTGCCATTTTTTTTCTATTACAAAATTGGAGCCACACATATAGGCTGCCATCATTTTTTGGGTGATAGATTGTCTCAATGCTTAGATTTCTAGGACTATAACTAGGACTGTTGAGCAGAGTGATTGTTATCTTGTATGTAGTACCTTGGAGCTGTGCCTTTATCAGTGGTCACTTGTGATACAGATGGTAACTTGACTGTCTGAGTCATACTGTAATGTTTGGCCATTTTTTTTTAATTAGGAAATGAATAATGTCAAAGCACATGCCAGGTAGGTGTTGAACATAGGACTTTTTTAAGAAGCCTCCAAGAGTAATTATCCTTTTTTATATTGATATTAATCGTGGATTCTATAAATCTGTCAATCACATCAAATCAGATTCCTCGCAGTGTGATTGGTTTATGTATCATGGCCATTGGTGGTGTGTTACTTTAATTTTTTGGAGTCTAGACTATGGGAGTTTGAATTTTTAGCCATATAATCAATTAATGGTGTGCTGAGTGTCCTTAAATATGACTTTACTGCAGGAGGATATCCATCTCCTCTCAATTATCATTTCTTCCCAAAGTCTTGCTGCACGTAGGTACTTCGTTGTATTTATTTACGAACTTTCTTGTGATTGTAGGGTATTGATAAAGTAAATCTTTGTCAATTTTTTTCCGTGTTGCAGGTCAATTAATGAAGTAATTTGCCATGGAATTCCAGATGCCAGGTACATGTTATATCAATTACATTTGTTTCCCCTTTTAGTCCTGAGCAAATTCCTGTGCATTGTCTGCTCTCTCTCGGGGAAACCAAATTTTGAAACAATAAACTTCTTTCGATCTTGTAATCACCAAAATTATGCTCTAGCTTTGGGTTACCTGATAATGCTATAGTTATAAAATAACACATTGGTAAGTTTAGACTATTTAGCTGGACTGACAGCTCTAAGTCTATCACTTTTAGTTAGTAGTGAGCACTCCTAGGATGATATTTCTGGGAATTTGTGGTACAAGGTGTTACGTACCAATGTTAGGAGGCGTAAAGGCATGCAGGCAGTACAGGCAGCCAACACAGCAAGAGAAGAATATGACGAAACCCTAGCTGCAGCAATCCCTAATCCTAGTGGCGGCTGATCCGAATATGGAAAGAGGCAAGGGACAAGTTGGTGCTTGGAGAGCACGACTGGTGGGTAGGGAAATTCCTAAGAATAAGGGATTGATATTCCCATTGATAGTAGCTTCCTAAGAATAAGGGATTGATATTTCCTTTGTTAGATGGAAAGAATTCCTAAGAATAAGGCACTAGCCATTATGCACTTATTAGCATCTTGTAATCATAACCTTATAAATAAGGGTTTTGTGAAATAAACAAGCATGCAGAAAATATTTACTCAACTCTTGTAGTTGCTTGGGAGGCAAGGGTACTTCAAATACCCTACTATCACACCATTCACACTCACCATAGGTGAGCTCAAGAAAACCGATCCTGTGGCTTTGCCTCTCACCAAACCCATCACCCATTCCCAAACACAGGCCCATAACATCTTGGTATCAGAGCCACATTTTGACATGGCAGACGACCAAAGATTTGATTGCATAGAGGAGTCGAAGGTGTTGGGATCAGTATTGGAAGAAAGACTTACCAAAAGAATGGAAGAGATATTGGCTGCTCTTTGCCATCAAGCTCCAGCCACTTCAGGGAGAAGGTCAAAGCAATTCTGCAGGTTCCTCTAGATCCCAGGCAGGGAAGGATCCCATCTGAACGGAATCTGGCAGCTCTTTCCCAAAAATATTCTTAAATTTTATACTCTAGGCAACATTATACAGAAAGGTAGGCAACATTATACAAAATATTCTTAAATTTTATACTCTAGGATTTTTCTGCCCTATCTATGAGCTTCATGTGGGAAGGTCGGAAGATGACTTGAATTGGGATGATGCTCCCAGCAATAGGTTGTTGGAAGGATCAAAGATGCAAAAGGAGTTACGTTGTTGTCCCTAGGGTGTTTCCAGCTCTTTGTAGTCCAATTGGGGGTGGAGCAGAAGTGCCCGAGTGTCACCGACCTTGACTTGCAGCAGCTCTTGGAGATCTTCTAGGACTTATTTGAGGAGCTCGTAGGCCTGCCGCCGGTGCGCCTCCATGATCATAAAATTCCCCTACTCGAAGGTTCATCATCGGTGAACGTGCGGCCATACAGGTACCCTCGCTACCAGAAAAATGAGATAGAAAAAATCATTGTGGGGTTGCTTAATACTAGTGTAAATCGGGCTAGCACTAGCCCATGTTCATCTCCGATTTTGTTGGTCAAGAAACATGATGGCTTGTGGAGGTTGTGTGTGGATTATCGAGCACTCAACCTGATTACCATCAAGGATAAGTTCCCCACCCTGGTTATCGACGAGCTATTAGATGAGTTGCATAGCGCCCAATATTTCTCAAAGCTGGATCTTCGCTCCGAATATCATCAAATTCTGATACGAGAGCATGATGTGGAGAAAAATGCATTCCGGACACACCATATGGGCACTTTGAATTCTTGGTCATGCCTTTTGGCCTTACAAATGCCCCATCTACCTTCCAATCCTTGATAAATGATATCTTTGGTAGCATCCTGCGTAAGTCTGTTCTATTTTTTTTTTTTTTTTTTAATGATATATTAATCCATAGTCGATCTTGGGGGGATCATCTAATCATTTAACTCGTGTTTTTAAAATTTTAAGAGTTAATTGTCTGTATGTTAGAAGAGACAAATGTAGCTTTGGGCAACAATGGGTCAACTACTTGGGCCACATTATTGATAGGGAGGGTGTCGTGGTGGACCCTGACAAAGTCCAAGCAATGTTGGTGTGGCCGAAGCCCCAAACTCTTAAGGGACTTCGGGGTTTTCTCGGCTCACCGGGAACTACCACAAATTCATTCAACACTACGACATCATTTCTCAGCCCTTGACGCAACTCTTAAAGAAAGATGCCTTTGTGTGGAATGAGGAGGTCGAAGGTTCTTTTTCTCAACTCAAGACAGCCATGACGCAAGCACCGGTGTTAGCTCTGCCGGATTTCTCCCAACAATTTGTCATTGAGTGCAATGCATCTGGCCTTGGCATAGGGACAGTTTTGATGCAAGGCCGCCAACCTATTGCCTATTTCAGCCAAGCCCTACATGACCGCAATCTCAGCCTTTCCACCTATGACAAAGAGATGCTTGCCCTTGTCACCTCCATCCAGAAGTGGCGACCCTATTTCTTGGGTCACCGATTTGTGGTAAGAACTAACCATCGCAGCCTCAAGTATTTGTGTGATCAGACAGTAGCCACCAAGGCACAGCAAAAATGGCTCATTAAACTCATGGGAGGAGTGTTACGTACCTATGTTAGGAGGCGTAAAAGCATGCAGGCAGTACAGGCAGCTGACACAGCAAGAGAAGAATATGATAAAACCCTAGCTGCAGCAAACCCTAACCCTAGTGGCGGCTGATCCGAATATGGAAAGAGGCAAGGAACAAGTCGGTGCTTGGAGAGCATGACTTGTGGGTAGGGAAATTCCTAAGAATAAGGGATTGATATTCCCATTGATAGTAGCTTCCTAAGAATAAGGGATTGATATCCCCGTTGTTAGATGGAAAGAATTCCTAAGAATAAGGCACTAACAGTTATGCACTTATTAGCATCTTGTTATCATCACACTATAAATAGAAGTTTTGTGAAATAAACAAGTATGCAGAAAATATTTACTCAACTCTTATAGTTGCTTGGGAGGCAAGGGTACCTCGAATACCCTACTATCACACCATTCACACTCACCATAGGTAAGCTCAGGAAAACCGATCCTGTGGCTTTGCCTCTCACCAAACCCATCACCCTCCCATGAGTTTAATGAGCCATTTTTGTTGTGCCTCAGTGGCGCTATTATGTGATCCCACAAATACTTGAGGCTGCAATGGTCGGTTCTTACCACAAACTGGTGACCCAAGAGATAAGGTCGCCACTTCTACAAGGGTACCTCGAATACCCTACTATCACACCATTCACACTCACCATAGGTAAGCTCAGGAAAACCGATCCTGTGGCTTTGCCTCTCACCAAACCCATCACCCTCCCATGAGTTTAATGAGCCATTTTTGTTGTGCCTCAGTGGCGCTATTATGTGATCCCACAAATACTTGAGGCTGCAATGGTCGGTTCTTACCACAAACTGGTGACCCAAGAGATAAGGTCGCCACTTCTAGATGGAGGTGACAAGGGCAAGCATCTCTTTGTCATAGGTGGAAAGACTGAGATTGCGACCATGTAGGGCTTGGCTGAAATAGGCAATAGGTTGGCGGCCTTGCACCCCTATGCCAAGGCCAGATGCATCGCACTCAATGACAAATTGTTGGGAGAAATCTGGCAGGGCTAACACTGGTGCTTGCGTCATGACTGTCTTGAGTTGAGAAAAAGAACTTTTGGCCTCCTCATTCCACACAAAGGCATCTTTCTTCAAGAGTTGTGTCAAGGGCCGAGCAATGATGCTGTAGTGTTGAATGAATTTGCGGTAGTACCTGGTGAGGCCAAGAAAACCCCGAAGTCCCTTAAGAGTTTGGGGCTTCAGCCATGCAAGCATTGCTTGGACTTTGTCGGGGTCCACCGCAACACCCTCCCTGTCAATAATGTGGCCCACGTAGTTGACCCGTTGTTGCTCAAAGCTACATTTGTCTCTTCTAACATATAGACGATTAGCTCTTAAAATTTCAAAAACATGGGTTAGATGATGTAGATGATCCCCCCAAGATTGACTATAGATTAATATATCATAAAAAAAAGGAGAACAACCTTACGCAAGATGCTACCAATTTACCAAAGATATCATTCATCAAGGATTGGATGGTAGATGGGGCATTTGTAAGGCCAAAGGGCATGACCAAGAATTCAAAATGCCCATGGTGTGTCCGGAATGCGGTTTTCTCCACATCATGCTCTCGCATCCGAATTTGATGATATTCAGAGCGAGGATCCAGCTTTGAGAAATATTGGGCGTCATGCAACTCATTTAATAGCTCGTCGATAACCGGGATGGGGAACTTATCATTGATGGTAATCCGGTTGAGAGCTCGGTAATCCATACACAACCTCCACGAGCCATCATGTTTCTTGACCAGCAAAACCGGGGATGAATATGGGCTAGTGCTAGCCCGAATTACACCAGTATTAAGCAACCCCACAATGATTTTTTCGATCTCATTATTCTGGTAGTGAGGGTACCTGTATGGCCGCATGTTCACTTGTGAAGAACCTTTGAGTAGGGGAATTTTATGATCATAGAGGCGCATCAGCGGTAGGCCTACAGGCTCCTCAAATATGTCCTGGAAGATCTTCAAGAGCTACTGCAAGTCAGGGTCGGTGATACTCGGGCACTGCTGCTCCACCCCCAATTGGACTGCAAACAGCTGGAGTAAAACACCCTCGGGACAACTACGTAACTCCCTCTGCATCTTTGATCCTTCCAACAATTTCTTGTTGAGAGCATTCATCCCAATTAGAGTCACCTTCCAATCTTCCCACATGAAGCTCATAGATAGGGCAGAAAAATCCTAGAGACTGGGACCGAGCGTTTTTAGCTACTGCGCCCCAAGGACCGAGTCATACCCTCGGAGGTCGATGAGGAAAAATTCTAGTGTAAACAAGGTGCCCTCAAGCCAGACCGGCACAACCGAGCATTTCCCCTTACTGGACAATCTTTCGCATCTTGCGACCATAACTTCAAAGGTAAGAGTGTGCTTGTCTGGTTCTAAGCCCAACTACTCCACCAATTCCATGCTAAGGAAGTTGTGGGTACTCCCTGTGTCGGCTAACAAGACCACCCGAACCTCCTTAATGACGCCCGAGATGCGCATCATCTGGGGGGTCGGTAGCACGGAGATTGCGTGAAGAGAGATTTTTGGGATCTCAATCTCATCGTCATCACCTACTCCTCCCTCTTCATCTCCTGGATCGTCCGCTTCATCTTCATAAATCCTTTCAATTAAGAAGAGTTTCTTGCACTTATGCCCGGGAGAGAATTTGTCATTGCAGTTGAAATAGAGCCCCCTGTCTCTTCGGTCTCTCAACTCGACTGGGCTCAACTTCCAGACCACCGAAGCTTGGTTCCAAACTAAATTGGTGGACGGTAGTGGCGGTGTGGTCGCTGGACCCGTGGTTCTTCTTGGCTCGAAAAAAATTCTAGGCTCTTTGTTGTGACTGCAATCTCGCCTCATACAACCTTGCGAGGCCTATTGCTGCCTTGAGGGTGGGGGTTTGGAAAGCTTAGACTTTCGGCTTGATACTTTCTTTAAGGCATCTTATGAACCCTCCAATTTGTTGTGCTACCGAGAGTCTGCCAGCCTGGCTCAGCAAACGCTCATTTTGCCCTTAATACTCCCTTACAGTCCCTGTGTGTTGCAATTTTGTGAGGTCTCCAAAACAATTGTTGAATTGCGTTGGACCATACCTTCATCCAACCCTTCCTTCAAGTTTTCCCACAATGCACCCTCAATTTCCTTAAATAACTGGTACCATAACTGCGCCTCGCCTTCAAGATGGTAAGCCGCCAAGACCACCTTGTCTTCTTTCGCCATGTCTTGAAAGTCAAAAAATTGCTCCGCACGGCATACCGAACTGGTTGGGTCTTCTGTACCATCATACTTGGGGAAATTCAATTTGGCAACCGTTCGGATAGGATCCTTCCCGGCCCGAGATCTGGAGGAACCTGTGGAATTGCTTTGACCTTTTCCCTATAGCAGCTTGAGCTTGATGGCAAGAGCAGCCAATATCTCTTTCATTTTTTTGGCAAGTCTTTCTTCCAATACTGATCCCAACTCCTCTAGGCGATCAAATATTTGGTCTGCTATGTCGAAACGTGGCTCTGATACCATGATGTTATGGGCCTGTATTTGGGAACGACTGATGGGTTTGGTGAGAGACAAAGCCGCAGGATCGGTTTTCCTGAGCTTACCTATGGTGAGTGTGAATGGTGTGATAGTAGGGTATTCGAGGTACCCTTGCCTCCCTAGCAACTACAAGAGTAGAGTAAATATTTTCTGCATACTTGTTTATTTCACAAAACCCTATTTATAGGGTTACGATTACAAGATGCTAATAAGTGCATAACTGCTAGTGCCTTTTTCTTAGGAATTCTTTCCATCTAACAAAGGGGATATCAATCCCATATTCTTACGAAGCTACTATCAATGGGAATATCAATCCCTTATTCTTAGGAATTTCCCTACCCACAAGTCGTGCTCTCCAAGCACCGACTTGTCCCTTGCCTCTTTTCATATTCGGATCAGCCACCACTAGGGTTAGGGTTTGCTGCAGCTAGGCTTTCATCATATTCTTCTCTTGCTGTGTCGGCTGCCTGCATGCTTTTACGCCTCCTAACATGGGTACATAACACTGCATTCTATATTTTAGGGAAATTAGATCATGCCCTCCTATGCCTTTTGCTGTTTTGACTTTAAGACCCCATTTTTCAATTTGATAAATTTAAAACTCGAGTTTAGGCCCATTATAAATTTGAGACCTTGTTAGCATTTTCTGTTGATTTTTGACAGAAATGATTGTGAAAAGACCATTATTGTAGCACCTCAATTTTTCATCTATTTCTTTTTTTCATTTATATATATATATATATATATATATATATATATATATATATATATATAAAAAATTCTTGAGGCTCTACTACTATGACTTGACTTTAAGAATAACAACGGAATTTAATTGAATTACGATTGTAAGTACAATACCAGAGCACTAACTGAAAACCTAATTTACATTTATTCACACAACTATACAACTTTGTTTATATTTACATTCTATTATTGTTACACTACCTGAAACTATGTTTACATTTTTCTAAGACTATATATAAACAAACGATACTATTACAACACAAACTTGATCAATCTTTAGCCAAAGCCTCGCTTGGGTTTAAGTTGATGGTGTATTCAACAAGACTCTTTTAGGTAAATGGCTTTTGAGATCTGGGCATGAGGAGCATTCCTTATAAAGACAGGTGATTGAATCGAAGTATGGGCTCAAGAGAGGAGGTTGGTGATAGAGGAAGCTCGATGTCCTTATGGGGTGAGCCTTTGGAGGAATATTAGAAATGGTTAGGGTTCTTTTTCCAATTTCCTATCCTACAAGGTTGGTGATGGTTCTCACATTAGTTTCTGGCATAATGTATGGTGTGGAATAGAGCCACTTAAGCATTCTTTTTCCGATCTCTATTCCATTGTTCGAAACAAGGTTTCTTTGGCTAATTATTTAGACCCCTGTCCAGTTCCCTTATCCATTAGAATCCTAGTTTTATTAGGGCTGCACATGATTAGGAATTGGAATCTTTTGACTCATTCTTTAGTCTCTTATATTCCTCAAAGCCACATTCGGGGAAAGTGGACAACTTGTTATAGACTCCCTCTAGCAGCCAGAAATTTACAGTGAAGAGTTATTATACTTTGTTACAGTTAGGTGAGCACAGTTCTTTCCCTTGGAGAAGTGTTTGGAAGGTCAAGGCGCCTCCTCGCGTTGCTTTCTTCTTGTGGACAGCAGCACTTGATAGAATTCTTACACTGGATACTCTTAGAAAGAGGGGCTTCTCTTTAGCTGATTGGTGTTGTCTATGTAAAAAGAATGAAGAAACCACTAATCACCTTCTCATCCACTGCGAGTTACTTTGGCTCTCTGGCAATTGATCCTTAATCTTTTTGGAGTCTTGTGGGTTATGCCTAACAACATCCAAGAACTTCTTCATTGTTGGAAAGTACAAGGGAGGGGACATCCCAAAGAGGCTATCTATAGTTATTCTTGTCCTCTTAATGTGAGCATTTGGAGAGTAAGGAATCGTCGTATTTTCGAGGATAGTGAGACAAACGTGCTTTTTTTAAAATCTTCCTTTTTGAGATCTCTCTTTGGTTGGGTTCTTGTTAATGTTCCTAACTTTGTCTCTACAACTCTGGTTGATTTGATTAGCTTTTTACATTGTAGCAGCTTATAGGGTTGAGTGTATATTGTATACTCTTCGTGTACGTGGGCTTAACCCTTTTTTTTTTCTCAATAAGATCTGAATTATTCATAAAAAAAAAAAAAAAAAAAAAGCCTCGCTAGGGTTTTCAAAATACTATGTCTTCCTCAGCCTCAAAGGATAATAGTCAAAGTTATTTGGCTCTCGAGTTTGTCCTTTATAACTGTAAATTTTTAACAATTTATAGGTGGAACTGGGTGTTCATGGTTTAGTAAGCAAACGCTATCAACCATGTTGTGTGTGTACTTAAGCCATCTTTTAAAAAATTGCTCTTTTGTTATTGCAAAGAAAATTATTTTTTACTATATCAGAAAAATGAGAGACTTTTCTATTTTTCAAACTTCCTAAACATGTCTATACTGAAACATACTTTAAATAAAGCATAAATACACAATCTGAATTACGTTATTGAACTAGTTTTTCCCTTAGCCAGTGTCGAAGTCCCTACCCCGTTCGAATTGAGGTTATTGAATGTTCTCCCCCAATCAATTGAAAATCCTAACATTTTATCGAAACTCTAGTTAATTAAGTTCTCCAGATTCTCATTTGGCCATTATCTCACTCGAACGAGATATCCTGCCTTCAATTTTTTGATGTAAAATTTATTCCAATTCCCAATTTTCTCATCACCCATCACTTCCTCTATATCATATCCCAATAATTAACTGAACATGCATTCCAAAATATACAATGTACTATCAAAATTGATTTATTCTAATCAAAACCCTAATCTTTGGTTTATTTTATCCTTTTAACAATTCTAATGTAATGTAAGCATCATAACATTTAATGCATTGTTACTATCAACATTTAGCGGGCATAATTTAATCATTACTTGAATAAACGGGAAGAAAAACAGGCAGAACTGTTACCTCACCACTTATGAATTTTTAAAATCAGAACAACCCTATTTATAGGAAATCTTTACTGCTCGTTTGAACGAGATTTCTTTTCATTCGAATGAGAATGTATGTCGTAGACTCGTAGTCGCTAAGGTGTTTTGACACGTGGCGTTGACGAGGTAGAAATCTAACATGTGGCATGACGTGTCGTCCAGGGTGGCAAGACGCCTGACATGTCTCGTTCAAACAAGATTGTTTCTTAGCCATTAAGAAATTGTCCTACATGTGACATGTGGCACCCGACGCAATCCTTGACCTTGCACATGGCTTCTAATGTGGCATCAAGCATTATTTTGCTAATATGACAGCGCTATACAACATTTGGCTTGACACGTGGCATGGCATGGCACTGAATACTGTTGTTGACGTGGCTAATGGTGTGGTAGTGCTGACGTGGCGGATGCGTGTTCGTGCTGACATGGCAAGCTTGTTCAAACAAGCCTTGCCTCGTTCGGAGAAGTTTTTTTTTTTTTTAAAGTTCTCTCTAGTTTTCTTTTTTCTTGCCTTTTATTTCTATTTTCTTCTATCTTTTATTTATTCAAGGTATTACAATTGTACCGTCTATTAGGGGTGACTGTTAGCCAAGTCCTTTGTCAGGGGTGGCTGTGAACAACCCGTGTCAGGGGTGGCTTGCCCACCCTGCTGTCAAGGGGGTAGCCATTAACTACCCCCTCTATTAGGGTTGACCTCCACATCCCCTCTTTTGGAGGTCGTTTGTAGCCACCCCCTAACCCCGTGCGCTGAGTTGTGCCACCTGAGGCCATCGCCATGGTTGGGCGAGGTGAGGTAGCCCAACTATTTTTTTTTTATTTTTTTTTTTGGGGTGGGGGGTTGGAGGGTTTTTTTTTTTAAAAAAAAAAAAATTAATTTGGGGTAAATATATCTTTTCACAACTATTTCCGTTAAAAATTGATGGAAATGTTGATAGAGGTCTTGAATTTAAAATGAGCCTAAATTCGGATATTAAATTTATCAAATTGAATACGGGGTTTTAAAGTCAAAATGGCAAAAAGCACAGGGTCCCATATGGTCTCCCCATATTTTATTGTATGCGGTCATCATTCTAATTGGGTCCGAGAATTGAGCTTTTGTGTGTGCTCTCCTTTTGTGAGCTTTTGCAGTATAAGCATGTATTTATCATTCTTCCTGTAATGAGTTCTGCAAGTTTTCAATATTATTGTCTTTAGTATCCTTTATTTTGAGACTTATCAAAAAACAAAAAAAGTATCCTTTATTTTGAGGTTAAGCATAAAGAAAACCTTCCTCAATGGATGCTATTCTATTTGCTGCAGGAAATTAGAGGGTGGTGATATTGTCAACGTGGATGTGAGTGTGTACTATAAAGGTGTTCATGGTAGGAAGCTCTATACCAATCTGTTAGGAGTTCAAATATTTCCAAAGAAGCTGCATATTTAACCAATGGTTGACTCATTATGCAGGTGATCTCAATGAAACATTCTTTGTGGGTAGCATTGATGAAGAGTCTCAACGGTTGGTCCAATGCACTTATGAGTGCTTGGAGAAATCAATATCCATCGGTATGTGTTGGATAAACCAATTAAGTGATATCTGAACTTTGCAGGATCTCTCTCTCTCTCTCTGTGGTTGTGTTTTGGCTGGGACCCTAGTTTTGCCCCTGTTGGGTCTTCGAGATAAAAACGCTCATAGGAGCGGTGCTAATTCCTAGGGCTGTTCGTACTGCTGATGGGACCAATAAGACCACATGCACAAACATCTTTGTCTGCTTCTGATAGTCTGGTTTCTGTTTTAGGAAACAGACACCATTGGTCCGGTGCTCAGATTTGGAGGTAGTTTTCCAACAATTATGGAACTAACTGAAGGGGATTTGAATTTTAAATTCCCAAAAGTAAAACTTCTCTTTTTCTTTACTTTATCACCACCACCTCTCTATCTTTTCTTAATTTTAGTTTCCACTTCTGTTATTTTTCTTTTCTTTATTCTCCCTCATCTTCTCCATTCTCTCTCTCTTTGTATCTTCACAGTTTTTCCCCTTATTTCTCACTGCTGCCCCTTTGCTTTATTCTCGTTTTTCCCTGAAATCACCTCATTCCCCCCCCCCCCCCCTTTTCCCTCCCCCAATGACCGTCTTTACTCATCCCCAGACGCTAATCTCCACTGCTCTGTTATAGATCTTCATTGTTCTAGTCAACTGTCTGTATCTCTCTCTTCTCTCTCTCTCTCTCTAAAAATGTGAAAAGTTTGTTTGTTGAGATCAACCTTTTTGATCTGAGTTTGCAGAATGTATTGTAGTATTATAATTCTGCAAAGATTTTCAGTCTTGTATACAGTTTAAGAACTTGAAATTTAAAATTTGATATCTGATTCTGGTTTTTTTGTAAAATTTAGTGAAACCTGGAGTGCGATTTCGGGAAATTGGGGAAGTCATTAATCGTCATGCTACAATGTCTGGGTTCTCCGTGGTATGTGTAAAACTGGTCTGCAGTTGTAAGCAACTTTCTATCAAAATGGCTGACACTGTTTGGTAATTCTTTACTCTTTCTGCTGCACACACAGGTAAAATCTTTTTGCGGTCATGGTATTGGAGAGCTCTTTCACTGCGCACCAAATATTCCTCATTATGGAAGTATCCTAAATTAAGCAGGCTTTTGAGCCCACTATTTTCTATGTTATTGAAGTCCTGTCATTTCACGTGGGAAGTTACTAATGAAGTATCATAAATGAACTCTCTTTATAATGCTGTGACAATAATTTTTTAAAAAAATAAAAAAAGGAAAAGAAAAGAAAACCTATTCTTCTTGCTTGTCTCATGTATTAGTGACCTTAACTCAAGCAGGAAATAAAGCAGTTGGTGTGATAAAGGCTGGACAGACCTTTACAATCGAACCAATGATCAATTCTGGTATTTTGCAAATTGTTTAAATTTGTGAGCATACTAGTTGAATTGCATCTTTATTTGCTAGCTACGTCTAAAGAAATGTTCTGAATAGGTGTTTGGCGTGATCGGATGTGGCCTGATGGATGGACTGATGTCACTGCTGATGGCAAGCGCAGTGCTCAGTTTGAACACACTCTTTTGGTAACCGTGCATTTCCTTCTTCTTTCAGCATTGTTCCTTTGGCAGTTTGGTCTAAGTAACTGTAACTGCTTTACAATGTTCATATAAGAATATAATTGAGACTCCCAAGCCTTCATCTAAAATCTTGTAATTCAGGTGCACTGTCCTTTTCCTCCAGGAATAATCACCCTTCTTGATAATTTTACGTATGCACGAGACATTCTTGATTTTCTTCTAAAATCCTTAATCTTAGGAATCATTTGTGAGGTTTGTTGGGGTTCTTAGTTTTAGTATGTTACCTCAGTTGATTCAGCTGAGCTCTTGAATTTAGAAATGCTAGGCAGAGAGATGAAAGAAATATGGTGTGGTGTTTACGTGCATGCTAGGCGGATAAGTTAATTATTCAAACTTGTATAAACCTTAAGTTTTAGTATATCAGCACCATAGTTTTCAAATTATCCAGGGCAAGGCTAGGTGTAAGCCTCAAGGCCCGAGGGTAATTCTCAACTTTTGAGTTCTTTGTAGTTATAAATAAATAATAAAAAAAGTAAAAGGTTAGAAATTGTAAATTACAAACTAAATTGATTTTTTTTTTTTTTAAAAGAAAAAGGCTTAGTTGTAGCTTGTTTAAAGCAATAACCCAATAATCACAATAAAAGTGAATATCAAGAATAATCTCCTGATATAGAATGTGTTATTCCATAATATGCTTTTTCTTCATGCAGTTCATTAAAAATTGTAACATGGCCTGAGGATGTGATAAATTGGTAGAACTCGTCTCAAGTTGAAAGGATTAAACAAACCAACTAAAACAACTGAGCAAAGCATTAAAATCCTGAAAAATTAGCAAGAACACTTTCCAAAGAGTGACAAAATACTACAAGTTTCAATATTTGACCTATATGTCTGAAAATTGAGAGTGGTGTGAGCAAAAGACATGAATAGTTCTTTGGGGGAAGAAGAGGGTGTTGGAGGCCTGACTTCTAGTGCTTGTTGACTCTGGCTTTCGGGAAAAAAACAGAAGAGAAAAATTAAAGGTGCGTGCATACCCATATGAGGTGCCCACCTTTTAGGCTTCCAAATGTTGGCAGTTTGTGACATTTGGTTCTGCCTGAGATAAGTGCATGCGTGTAAAAACTATGATCAGCACCCATGAAATTTATCAATCAGGCTTGTGCTCTTATTGACCTTCCTTTACCCGTATCTCTTGTCAATGGAATTACAGTGCCACCATTGGAAGAAACACAGAGAGCCACAAGTTGTGTGATTTTTGACCAGTTGATGGTATTAGCATTTTCATAGTTGATGCAAATTCTTTTACTGTGTAACCGAATTCATGACCTCGTTTGTGTGATTTGGGTTCTGTATGCATTTTAATAAACCTTGTGAAACATCTCATCCAATACCATATATGCTTTATGTATGTTGGTAAATCACAATGGTCTCATGACTAGATGTTTATGACTTAATTTATGATCGTAAATCCCTCTTTAGAAATTGGATATTCATAATTGCTTGTGTTGGATAGGTCTATATCTCTTTCCTGTGTTATCTATCATTTAGGTGACGGAGACCGGAGTTGAGGTTCTTACAGCGCGGTTGCCTTCCTCCCCAAATGTGTTTCCTTGGCTAAGTGCTTAAGCGTCGGCAGGTGTCTATATGGTAAACCTGGATGGTGGATGCAAGAGAGTGATCTACCAATACCGTACCATCAGTAAACCGCAGTAAATCATCGAGTGAGGAATTACTACAATTTCCTTTTGCTGGATGCGGAATGTTGTTTGTAACTTGATAAATAACCATCAATTAATATAAAACTTCCCAATTGTGATTTGGTGTTTCACAGTTGCTTTGTGCACTATCTTGTCCTTTTTGTAGTTGCTAATGGTGCTAGTTTTGGCCCATTGGATGCACCAAGCATGCTATTCTGTTTTTGTTTTTTTTTTTTTTTTTTTGTGGTAACATAAAATTAATATAAAATGCATTTTATGCTATTTTAATTTGAAATCATAGCTTGAAATCTAATCGGGTACAAAAAAATATCTCCATGCAAGTGCAGATAGTATTTGGGCATGTGAAAATCCTCGATAGATAAGTAGACTTAAATAAAGATATACCATTTTGGCTTTTTAGTACCGATATATATCTTGAATGGTTTCTATACTCTTAGTTAACAGTAAATTAGGATCTAAACCAAAATTATTTTAAAATTATAGGGTGTACATCATCCCCATTGATCTTAATTTGATACTAACGTTCAATTGTTGGATTTATTATACAACTATCTTTATCTTCAGCTTTTTTCTCCCACAAAAGTACTACACCTCTTAGGCCTACCCAAAAACAAAAAGTTTGTACGGACATGTTGCATATAATTTTGGTTTTAGGTCAGCACAGAGAAATGATTCATTTTTTTTTCCATGGTTTTTTTTCCCATCTTCCTTTTTTCTAAAAGAAATGATACATAGACATTTTTACACATCTCCATACAACTAAGTTTCAACTTCACCAATAGATTTATGAGACTCACACGTAGGAGATGTGTAAAAAATGTATTTATATTATTTCTCTATTCAAAATCACAATTAGATATGTGAGTTCCACACGTGGCCACATATCTAATAGTGATTTTGAAAAGTGAAAAGATTAGACAAAGACCGTATAAGAGCATTCCTAGTAGCCTCACCAAATTTTACTCACCAAAATAACTAAAAATTACTTTTTTCTATTCTGATGAGCCACTTTATTAAAATTCCTCCAGCAGCCTCACCATTTTAACTAGTCAATATTCACTATTCCATTTAAATAATAATTTTTTCATATTTCTTTATTTTTTTTCTATATAATATTTTTATAAAAAATCATTTATATCTATGAAATAAGGACATTATCGTGTGAGAGATGGGAGATGAGAAAAGAAAATGAGAGAAAAAAGGAAAAAAGTGTGCTAATCATGTGAGAGAGAAATGTGAAACAAAATTTGGTGAGTGAGTTGTTGAGTGAAAATGCCTGGTCTAATTTGACTAGTAATTTCAGTCATCAAATTTTTTTGGTTAAAATGGTAAGGCTGCTGGGAGTGGTTTTTAAGAGTTTTCATCAAATTGGCTCACCAAAATAGCTAAAAAACTAATTTGCTGAGGCTACTAAAAATGCTCTAAGGATGCATAACACGTCTCCAGTAGATATCTTCTGGTTGGTTTCTCAAAAAAGAAAAGAAAAATTATCTCATGTGCATTTTTAAATTTTTAAAACCACATGAAAATCACACACTTTTATCACAATTTCAAGTGCTTTCTCCATACTCTCCTCCGACACAAGATTCCCATTTTGCAGGAGGACAAGGTAAACTTGTTCAGCAGAAGTTTTCCGTATCTGGGTTATAATAAGAGTTAAAACGAAAGAAGGCACAGAACCAAAAAGTAAGGATCCATAATCAAGCATACTCTTCTTCATAGCTTATGATTGAGTTGCTTTGAAGATACTATCCCCTAGAGAGAACAGGAGTAAAAGAATAATAAAAGCAAGGAACTTCCCATTAAAAAAGCAATTCAATTTTGATGGTTCTGAAAAGGTTGGATGGGAATGTGAGTGGCAATTCATAATGATAGAGGACAGCCTATTGAAGCAGGTAATAAAGATTGTGGAGGAAGTGTCTATTTACCTTTAATAGAAACAATGACTTTAAGATGAGAATTAATTCATGCCAGTAATCAACATACATGTAAGATTCATATTGCAGGAGACTCTAAGCTGCTTATACACACTCTTATCGCCAGGGCTAATATTCCCTGGAAATTGCTAACTTAATTCAGGGTTGTTGTAAAATTTTGAATAATATTAATGGGGATATTGAGATAAATCATCTTTTTGGAGAAGCTAATCAAGTGGCAGATTTATGGCTTTTATGGGCTTAATTCTTTCTCATACTCTTATTTCGATTTAAAACTTTCCAGTTATTCTATATAGGATCACGTATGAAGATGTTTCTGGTAGAGCCTGTGAGAAATTTTGTTCTGTTTAATTATCCCCCCCAAAAAAAGGTAGATACTTGAATTTATGAGAAAAAAACTACTAAAAGCCTGTGACCCTACACTACAAACCTTAGGATAGCGATGGCCAAGGAAAGTGAGAAGATGAGAGAAGGCCTGAGAGTTGATGGGATCCAAAAGTGAAGCAATATATCCAAGTATTGCAATGCCTGCATATAACTTAGAGAAGTCCTTTGACCCCTTCAATTCGATTGTGAGGGAAGCCAGAACACCAGCACAGAAGATTGGAGTATGAGCCTGGAAAATGATATTGACAGCAGGTCAACTTAAAAATTTCTTCAGACCAAAGATTTATGGCAAAGGGGATATATAACCAAAACACAAAGGAACCACAGTCGTGCTTTTAATGGTTTATACAATAACAAATGATTTAAGTATAATGTCCATGTTACCTATCAAAAAAAAAGTATAATGTCCATGTCAACACCACTGCAAAAAGAGAAAAAGAACGAAACTTCACTTGGTCCATGTTAAAAGATCTAGTGGATAATACAATTGCAACATTTCTGCAGAGTTCAGACAAAGGGATGATGGGATGATAAATGATTAGCAACATCCAGGAACCTCTTAACCAGTTCACCTTTGTAGAATTCCATGTAAATTTTTTGTTAGACAAGCCTAATTTATCCCAGCCTAGAAGAGAGAACAATCAATATAAAACATATAACAAATATCACACTTGGCTATTAGGTACCATTCATCTGATGCCCCTCTCCATCAGATGGATGCGGCCAAACTGCACCAATGACTAATACTTGTGGCTAAGTATGATTGTTGTCAAGAACTGGGGCTAGTAAAAGTGAGCTGAAATAATCTTTTTGCTGAAAAGAATCTCGATGGTCTGAAATAAAGAAGAATTTCATCTAAGGAAAGCTTCAAAAAATAAGGATATAAAGCACAGTAGTATAGGAAGGACATTGTTCTTAAAAAGAAAATACATACACATTGACATATACTGGTACACATGCACATACATAATCAACAAGTAGAGCGCAGAAACATGCAACAGAAATGTTAAAACCAAGGAAGTCCATCGGCCTATAATGTATAGTAGTATAAAACAACTAAATAAAATATATGCAAAGAAAATAGGAAAAAGTATATATACCCCCCTCAAACTACCACAAACTAAAGATTGCATCAACGCCCCCTCCAAAGTACCAAAAATTTGCAATGTACCCCCATGTCCCGAAAAAAGACAAAAATGACCCTAAAAAGTTTTCAATAAGAGAATAATAAACCTATAAATTCCAAGAGAGAGAGAGAGAGAGAGAGAGAGTGGCGGACTGTAACAGAGGGTGGCCAAAACCACCCCCAAATAGCCGAAAAAAATTGAGGGTGTGGCCGAACCACTTCCAACGAGCATGGGAGCGGTTTGACCACCCCTAGATATGGCCAAAGGTGGTGGCCAAACCACTCTCTGGCCATTTGCGGGGTGGCCGCCCCTCCTCCAACCCCCTTTTTCTTTAAAAAATAAAAAATAGTTTGGATTATTATTATTATTATTATTATTTTGGAGGGGGGTAACATTGCAAATTTTTGGTAGTTTGGGGGGTATTGATGCAATCTTTAGTTTGTGGGAGATATTACAAATTTGGTGGTAGTTTGAGGGGGCTATGTGTGCTTTTCCTAAGAAAATATTAAATCATGCACAGTATACCCAAAATATGCAAAATACAGTCTTATCATGGCCAAGTTTCACTAAAGGGGAGTTGGAGGGGGCAGAAGGGCAATCGGACTTTGATACCGATTTGGTGCATGGCTCCATTGTGTTTGATGTGGTGTGTATGAAGGGAATGAAATACACACTGTTTTGAAGATTGTGAGACTGATTTGATAAACTTGAAGAAAATGATGCTACAAACGTTGTTTATGTGGAGAGAAAAAATCCATTTTATGCATGAGTGTTCTTATTTTGAATTTATAGATAGGTGCTCTCTTTTTTCTTTGAATTAAGGGCTTCATGTATACGTCATATGTACTATGGGTTGCGCCCCTTTGCGCTTTTTGAATATACTTATCAAAAAATAAAAAATAACTTTCACTAAAGGAAACCTTCAATTACAAACTTAAACTAATCTTTCAGAAATAAGATGTTTCTAGTAGGATTAATAAGATTAATCATCACAATGAACTAATTAAACTAAAAGTATTGACAACTACTGTCTTGTAGAGTATGGTACAGTTTCTAAGGCAATAGGGAACCTTGACAGTTGATTATCTTTGTGCTCATATTTACTCTTTTTGTTTTTTCTTATTATCATAGTTATTCTTGAAGAAAAAAACATTTTAGCAATCCAACTTGCTTCAATTTATTGTTAAACAACTTTCTTTTATGACTTCTCTGTTGCTAAATTTAGCTAATAAAAATGAATGGCTGATATAGGCAACTATGCAGCCATAATCAGATGGTGATGATCCAGACATACTCTGCATTAGACTGAATGTAAGATGAGATATGCACAAATGGAACCAAAGAGACTACAAAAACTGCAGGCAACCTGCATAAAAATGGTATAGTTTTTTATAAATAAAACAATCAATGAGGCTTATAGCACCATAGCACGCATATCTGATTACAGCTCATGACTTTATATTCAAATCTAGATAAATGGGGAAGACTTGAGCCTCGGATTAAGGGAACCAATCAAGGCAACAAACCATTAAGCAGGTTTGCTTTCTTCAGACGTAAGTCTCACTTCTTTTTCTCCTTGTACACTTTGTCAACAAGAAAAAATATAGTCTGATTACACAGAGCCTATTTCGATTCCTTAACAAATTAAAAATAGGTGTTCTGTAGATGTCTCTTGTTCTCATGATATGAGACGAAGATATATCAGTCTACTGCAGGAAATGACTGGGTTAAAAAAAATAGGAAATAAGATCATCTACTATTCAGTTATTTATGTATTTTGCAGTCTGATCAGAGCAAGCCACATCACAATACACGAAGTGTGGGTATCTTAATTGTAGAGCAAAAGTCATAAGGAAAAGAGCCCTTCAATATTATCTCTATTTTTTAAGTAAAGCAGAAAATAGTCATGTTTCCTACCAAGAGCTTCTCAGTGATTTTACCTTCAGAGTGGGTACAATCACTCTTCACATCTTTTGTACTGATGAAAAATCCAAAGGATGTCATTAGAGAGCATAAACTCTCTGGACATTTTCGCATTGAGGTCTTCTGTTCCAACTGCTTGAAGAAACTCTAACAATGCTGAGATTGATGCCTTCCTCAGTGAATCTTGCAAACCACTAGTAGAGGCAACTAACCCAGATAGGACAGGTCTGCTATAACAATCAAATTGAAGTAACTCTACAAAACGTGGATATGAGAAAGAGGGTGCCTACAAGCAAGTACACAAGGTCCGAACTCAAATTACTTATTAAGTAAACTGTAAAAGAAATGACCTATGCATACTTACACCCCATTGTAAACCTGCATCATTAGGAACAAGTTCTTCCAGCTTTTCCCTGTAAGGTATATACGGAATATAAACCATTTTGTTGTACAAAATCCTTTGAAGAACCTTTGCAGCTGCTTCTCTTAGTTTGTCCATCTTCTCTACAGCTTGCTTACAAATTCCTTCAACCAAGATGGAAGCAAGATTTGCATCAAAAAGCGAGTCCATCTGGTTATTTTTAACCATGACAGAATTTGGAAGCTCTTGTACAGGTTCAACTTCATCTGATCTTCTAGTAGAACCAGTGGAATCTCTCTTACAAAGGATATATGTACATCTCTCCAGGCCATCCATAGCAGCATCACGAACCCAAGAACCCACATCACCTCTGTTATCAACAGAATAGTCCTCTAGAGCTTCAAATAAACTCATCATCACTTCATTTTTTAGCAGAAGAAACAGAGACATGTCCCTAGACTGGATATTTGAATCTTCTCCAGCCCGAGTTAACATCTCACAGACAGATATGAATCCTTTGACAGCATTTACCCGTGCTTCAGCATCTCTGTCTTCTGGGTTATCCTGCACATAAAAAATAAGTAGTTATGTGACTCATTCACTAGTTCTATAAAAGTGGAACATTTCAATGACAAATGCAACTTCTAGTAGATTTACCTCAATAGCACAAGAGCTACAAAGCTTCAAAACCACGTCCCTCCACCTATTAGCCAAAAGATCATAAGGCAAAACACCAAGTGCCAATGCAGATCCTCTTCTTATAGCAACATTCGGATCTGTCAGCATTTGCAGTACTTTGACGTTATATCACCAGTACCTTCAGTGTCAGCAGCAACCAGATACGCTCGAACAAAGTGTTTGAGAGCATTAATAGCAGCATTCTGTACATCATAGGGGGGAACAAAAGTTCAGGGTGTTGCATTGAAATAACATCAGCTGATGAGCAAAATAATCATACCAAAAGACAACTACCTGTATCTGAGAATTGGGATGTCTACGATTCTCATTCAAAGTTTCAAGCAAACTTCGTTTTGTCTTTCCTGTTAATGACAAATGAGATATAGAGATACATTCGATAAACCGGGAAACAGCTGAACGCATTATCTCTCCACCCTTTCCACGATAAAGCCGTGCTTTCTCGATAGCAGGAACTACACCAGCAACAAGCTGCTGTTTATCTGTTGTAAAAGAGAAATTGGACAAAATGATTACATGTTTCTGCATTCATAAGATGAGAACGAGCAGCTAATCACCTTTATTCATAAGCTAGGATACAGAAGAGGACATATTTACCAACTAATGAAAATAGCCGACAAGATACTACCAAATAGCCGACAAGATACGACATATTTACTCGTGGTGGCTGCTAGATCTATGTGGCAGCCACCTTGGTGGTCACTAGATCTACGGGGCAGTCATTGCAATGGCTATCGAATATGGGATTTGATTCTTGTACAACAACTGTACAACAACCCCTCACATGAGGGTAGGCCCCAGTATATGGGACTCACCCTCATGTGAGGGATTGTTGTACAGTTGTTGTATTGGTGTTGTAAATCTAACATTTTCCATCGAATATATCTAGCGGCCTCCACCCCTCACAGACAAGGGGTGCCGGCCGCCACCGTGGAAGCCAGCTTTTAGCAAGCCCAATATTTTTCATTTTCTTTTTTTAATGTTTTGAAAAAAAAAAAAAAATCAGAGTTAAATCAAAACACTTTTCAAGTGACACTTCAATTACCAAACAAGTTCATAAATGTGACGCTGCCAAACATCACTTTTTCAAATGTGCTTCTACAGAAAACATTTCGATTTTCACTTTTTCAAAACACCAAATCAAAAACACTTGTCAAAAACTTTACCAAACAAATCTGATTCATAAAAAATAATTAAAAAAAAAAAAAAAAAACTTTACCAAACAAATCCATAGTTTTTTTTTTAAAAAAAAAAAAAAATCTTCTTCTAGAGTATCCATACATATTTTAATTCATAATTGCCAATTACATAGAAACAAAATTATTGGATGAACCCATTTTGGTGCATTTCAGCAAGAACCATTCAATGCAAGTCATTTACAAAGAAAAAAGTTTATATTCTTCTCTTGTTCAATTGTGAAATTTGTTTCGAGTCTTTCTATGATTTTTTTTTTTTTTTTTCGAGGTATGATGCCTTAGATTTTGTTCATATATTTTACCTCGTTATATATTGCATGTCTTAATATATTTTGTAACTCTTAGAACTAAATCAAATTAATAGATGTAAAAACTAAATGTTATGATCATGTAATTTCATGTAATATCTTATGCTGTATTAATCTACCATACTTTTAATGCTACACTATTCAGTAATATCCAGGCTTTAATTTCACATTTGACATGTTATATATATGAGAATTTATGCACAGTTCCATTACTAGACAAAGTGCTTCTAAAATGTTACTGAAATATTCTGTTTTCCAACCCAAATTTAATGACACAACTGAAAAAAAAATTAACACCTGGCACTATAAATTCCATTCTTAAAGAAGCAAGCATTAAAATATGGACTAAGTGAAGACCCTTAAAGAAAAACCTTTTAGTATATCAGAGACTAATAACTCTAGAAGGACCATAAATAACAAGTCTTTAATACTCCCTCTGTGTTGCAATAAGTACTACAAATGACACACAGTTTAATAAAACAAACACACTTCCTAACATACTCTTAGATGGACCAAAAAAGACCAGTTCAAATCTGTAAGAAAGTAGTTCAAAATTGAAAAAATGTGGATTCAAATCTAAGAGTACCATAGGAAGTTAAATTTCTTCGAAAACTTTCATCAATTATGGTACAACCAAAAAAGGAAAGCACATAATCTATTATCAGACAGTGCGAGTACTATGAATAAGTACTTGCATTCTGATTTGGATCAACTACATAAATTTGAAGAAGGTAAGAGTACCAACCAGAGGAAAGAACACAATCACATTGATGTAGAGCTAAAACAAGTTCACCAGCTGCCAAAGTCGCACCATGGCGCATGCACAAATCAGATGAGAGAGTACAAGGAATTAACTTTTCCACTATGGAGCTTGCAAAATATTCAGGATCATATTTGACAAGAGCAGAAAGAGCCTCCGCAGCAAGTTCTCTCAAGCCTTTATCCTAATCACATCAACCATGAGTAAGCAATGTATTTTATAGATCCCAACAAAATTAGAACAATTAAGATAACTATAAGTAGCTCGTGGTAAAATTTGAATATAGTAAGAAATAACAACTATGAAATTTCCAGCAAACAAAAAAAAAAAAAAAAAACAAAAACAAAAGAAAAGAAAAACAAATAAGTTCAATAGAAAAGGAATGGGGAATAAGGTATCCAGTCGCCAGGTCCCTGCAGAAGGAACTTATTGTTGTTTGGGAAGGACAACATCAAAATAATTACCAATGGCCATCGAATGCTGCATTAAAATTAGTGTGAATTTGCACAAGTAATGAAGACAACCCAGCTCAACCTTGACCCCTTCCCGAGAATCAGAAATTAGTAACATGCTTCACATATTTAAAATTACACAGCACTGAGGATCTCCTTTTCAAACAGACATATTTCATGACTTTTGAGCACAACACTCTTTAGAAGTCCTTAAAAGGTAAAAATGTTTCCAAACTACGAGAAAATATTTCATTTTAAACAAAAAAGGTACATTAACAATTATTTTGCATAGTTTTTTTTTTTTTTTTTTTTTTGATGAATCAAAAAACTTTATAGAACCAAACTCATCAATAAGGTTGAAAATACAAATCTGAGAAAATGGGGAAAAAAGGGAAAAGCAATCATTATATTCACAATTTAAAATCTAACTGTGCAAAACATAAAAACCCAAGCTCTCTCACCTTCCCCAAAACGTCACAATCAAAAAAGAAATACCTCAGTAAGAGAAATATCATTAAAAAACATAAAGAGCAGACAAGTACACAAGGAGTATACAAGAAGCAACTAGTGCGGAGAAGAAAAAAGAACAAAAAAAATCATGAAAGCTAATCACTAAGGGAGTTAGGAACGCAGTTGTCCAAGAGAACAACGAATAAAAAAAAAGAGTTCCAAGTTCCTCAATCGTCCTTTCTTTGTCTTCACAGTTTCTATCATTTCATTCCATCCATAGACACCAAAAAAGGCAAGAATGAACCATCTTCCACATTATAGCACACCAAGAGTGACCACTCGTCTACCAGTAGACAAATAAATCAACCACCTGAAGAGGCATAACCCATGACAAACTGAACCGGCTGAAAATGGCATTTCATAAGGCACGAGCAACCTCACAATGGAGAAAAAGGTGGTCCACAGACTCCCCATTCATTTTGCACAAACAATACCTATCAATCACAATGACATGCCTCTTTCTGAGTGTTCAGTGTAATTAACCAATGTGATCTTTAATATTTGTAATTATAACATAAGTCGATGGCCTGAACGATCAACGTAGGGAGGAATTGGGCCATAAATTGGTTATGCGTTGTAGAAGGCTAAAAGAGACAGCAGTCAAGTACAACAGGTACATGATAAATGGAAAACTGTTCCGCACGCTTGCCCATGATGTGGGAAGGCGGACTCAGAACAGTGGCGTATGTGTTCCAACCGTTGAAGGTGAAACGTGCTACGGGCAGTTAACCGATATAATTGAGGTCGAGTACTATGACAGGACTACGTACGTCCTATTTAAGTGCAATTGGGCAAACCCCACGATGGACAGAGGATTCAAAATGGACGAGTATGGCCTAGTGTTTGTCAACTTCAATCACCTCATCTACAGGGGAGAACTGATTAATGACGAGTCGTACGTGCTTACATCTCAGGTAGATCAAGTATTCTACGTCGAAGATGGAAGGAACCCAAATTGGGTTTGTGCAGTGAGGACTAAACCGCGCAACGTGTACAACGTTGGTCAGGGGGAAGGGAGTAATGAGACAGGTACAACCTATCACGAGTGCGTACCGCTCGTACTAGCCACTGATGAACAACCCAATATGAATGATGAATTCGAGTACAACAGGCCCGACATTGATCCGATTGAAGCTCCCGTTATACAATGATTGATATATTTATTGTTGGTACAATTCGCTTGAACTCAATATAATTTTTTAATTTGCCTAAATTTCATTGTATAATTTGCATATTCATTAGTAATATATGAAATACAAAATTTAATTAATTTGTCTACATTTGTTCGCAGGTATCGATAGACCAGATACTCCTTCCTTGTGCACATCGAGCACCCCGCCTACCCGTGCCCCCACGACCACGCCCACAGCTTCGACGGCACTATATACTGCAGGGTGGCCACACCACCCAGATGCCACGTACAGATCACTGTTGCCGGGTACGGTGGCCGTGTCCACGTCAGATCACGGGCCCACCAGCACAGCTGGATATTCTTGTTCTCCATATGAGATGCCGCCGACGTTCTCACAGATGGGGATCACCTCACCGAGTCATGTGACTCGATGGTGGGTGCGAGAGGGGATGGGGCCACATGGTTATGCGCCGTACTTTTCGTATCCCTATACTGGACCTACGCCCTGTGGATCAGATTGTGAGACACAGGATGATAGGTTCCCGCTGCTACAGACGGGGGAGATGTAGATGCCGGCTATAGAGTTGAGACAGATGCCAGCACCATCAGCGATGAAGGGCCAGATTATGGGGTCGAGACAGATGCCTGCATCGGTAGCGAGCCAGGGGCCGAGGCCTGGGGAGAGCCAGGTGCCTTTATCTGGGGAGAGCTAGGTGCCGATATCTGGAGAGAGTCAGGTGTCACTTTCCTGTGAGAGTCAGATGCCACCTGGCCACGTGTATCATAGTACACACGGCAGACAATTTGCCATGTGTACACAATACATGCGGCTGACTGTCTGCCATGTGTACTGTGATACATGTGGCACAGTGGACACGTGTATCATAGTACACGGGCAGACAATCTGCCACGTGTACACAATACACGCAGCAAAATGTGCATTTAGTTATAACCGGATCTAACACGTGGCCATTGACATGCAGCCACCTGTTAGCCAAGTGTACAGTGTCCATATCACGAGGACCTCTCATGAACTTTTTAAACCATAGGGAGTAAAAAATAATTATAGTATACCACAGGGACTAACGGTACAATTATCCCTTTTCAAAACACCAAATCAAAAACACTTGTCAAAAACTTTACCAAACAAATCCATAGTATTTTTTTTTTTAATCTTCTTCTAGAGTATCCTTACATATTTTAATTCATAATTGCCAATAACATAGAAACAAAATTATTGGATGAACCCATTTTGGTGCATTTCAGCAAGAACCATTCAATGCAAGTCATTTACAATGAAAAAAGTTTATATTCTTCTCTTGTTCAATTGTGAAATTTGTTTCGAGTCTTTCTATGATTTTTTTTTTTCGAGGTATGATGCCTTAGATTTTGTTCATATATTTTACCTCGTTATATATTGTCTTAATATATTTTGTAAATCTTAGAACTAAATCAAATTAATAGATGTAAAAACTAAATGTTATGATCATGTAATTTCATGTAATATCTTATGATGTATTAATCTACCATACTTTTAATGCTACACTATTCAGTAATATCCAGGCTTTAATTTCACATTTGACATGTTTAGACAAGTTATTATTCACAGAAGCAATTTCACAATAGGTCTTGCTTTATGTTATATATGAGAATTTATGCACAGTTCCATTACTAGACAAAGTGCTTCTAAAATGTTACTGAAATATCCTGTTTTCCAACCCAAATTTAATGACACAACAGAAAAAAAATTAACACCTGGCACTATAAATTCCATTCTTAAAGAAGCAAGCATGAAAATATGGACCAAGTGAAGACCCTTAAAGAAAAACCTTTTAGTATATCAGAGACTAATAACTCTAGAAAGACCATAAATAACAAGTTTTTAATACTCCCTCTGCGTTGCAATAGAAGTACTACAAATGACACACATTTTAATAAAACAAACACCCTTCCTAAAATACTCTTAGATGGACCAAAAAAGATCAGTTCAAATCTGTAAGAAAGTAGTTCAAAATTGAAAAAATGTGGATTCAAATCTAAGAGTACCATAGGAAGTTAAATAGATAAATCTTTCGTTCTTCGAAAACTTTCATCTATTATGGAACAACCAAAAAAGGAAAGCACATAATCTATTATCAGACAGTGCGAGTACTATGAATAAGTACTTGCATTCTGATTTGGATCAACTACATAAATTTGAAGAAGGTAAGAGTACCAACCAGAGGAAAGAACACAATCACATTGATGTAGAGCTAAAACAAGTTCACCAGCTGCCAAAGTCGCACCATGGCGCATGCACAAATCAGATGACAGAGTATGAGGAATTAACTTTTCCACTATGGAGCTTGCAAAATATTCAGGATCATATTTGACAAGAGCAGAAAGAGCCTCCGCAGCAAGTTCTCTCAAGCCTTTATCCTAATCACATCAACCATGAGTAAGCAATGTATTTTATAGATCCCAACAAAATTAGAACAATTAAGATAACTATAATACTATATGCTTCCACACCATGAGTTGCTCGTGGTAAAATTTGAATATAGTAAGAAATAACAACTATGAAATTTCCAGCAAACAAAAAACAAAACAAAAGAAAAGAAAAACAAATAAGTTCAATAGAAAAGGAATGGGGAATAAGGTATCCAGTCTCCTGGTCCCTGCAGAAAAGAAAAAAGAAATTCAAATTCTTCCTACCGGAAAGGGAGAATTAGGAAAAAGAAAGGAATATGAAAAAGTTTATTGTTATGGAATATGCCTGCCCGAAATAAAATATACAATGGACATGTGTAAACGTGACTTTCAAGGAACTTAATGTTGTTTGAGAAGGACAACATCAAAATAATTATTAATTACCAATGGCCATCTAATGTTGCATTAAAATTAGTGTGAATTCAAGTAATGAAGACAACCCAGCTCAACCTTGACCCCTTCCCGAGAATCAGAAATTAGTAACACGCTTCACATATTTAAAATTACACAGCACTGAGGATCTCCTTTTCAAACAGACATATTTCATGACTTTTGAGCACAACACTCTTTAGAAGTCCTTAAAAGGTAAAAATGTTTCCGAACTACAAGAAAATATTTCATTTTAAACAAAAAAGGTACAATAACAATTATTTTGCAAAGTTTTTTTTTTTTTTTTTTTTTTGATGAATCAAAAAACTTTATAGAACCAAACTCATCAATAAGGTTGAAAATACAAATCTGAGAAAATCGGGAAAAAAGGGAAAAGCAATCATTATATTCACCATTTAAAATCTAACTGTGCAAAACATAAAAACCCAAGCTCTCTCACCTTCCCCAAAACGTCACAATCAAAAAAGAAATACCTCAGTAAGAGAAATATCATTAAAAAACGTAAAGCACAGACAAGTACACAAGGAGTATACAAGAAGCGACTAGTGCGGAGAATAAAAAAAATCATGAAAGCTAATCACTAAGGGAGTTAGGAACGCAGCAGTGCAAGAGAACAACAAATAAAAAAAGAGAGTTCCAAGCTCCTGAATCGTCCTTTCTTGTCTTCACAGTTTTTATCATTTCGTTCCATCCACAGACACCAAAAAAAGGCAAGAATGAACCATCTTCCACACTATAGCACACCAAGAGCGACCACTTGTCCACCAGCAAACAAATAAATCGACCACCTGAAGAGGCATAACCCAAGACAAACTGAACTGGCTGAAAATGGCATTTCTTAAGGCACGAGCAACCTCACAATGGAGAAAAATGTGGTCCACAGACTCCCCATTCATTTTGCACAAACAATACCTATCAATCACAATGACATGCCTCTTTCCGAGTGTTCACTGTAATTAATCAATATGATCTTTAATATTTGTAATTATAACATAAATCGATGGCCTGGATGATCAACGTAGGGAGGAATTGGGCCACAAATTGGTTATGCGTTGTAGAAGGCTAAAGGAGACAGCAGTCAAGTACAACAGGTACATGGTAAATGGAAAACTGTTCCGAACGTTTGCCCATGATGTGGGAAGGAGGACTCAGAACAGCGGCGTATGTGTTCCAACTGTTAAAGGCGAAACGTACTACAGGCAGTTAACCGATATAGTTGAGGTCGAGTACTATGACAGGACTGCTTTTTAAGTGCAATTGGGCAGACCCCACGATGGACAGAGGATTCAAAATGGACGAGTATGGCCTAGTGTTTGTCAACTACAGGGGGAGAACTGATTAATGACGAGTCGTACGTGCTTACATCTCAGGTAGATCAAGTATTCTACGTTGAAGATGAAAGGAACCCAAATTGGGTTTGTGCAGTGAGGACTAAACCACGCAACGTGTACGACATTGGTCAGGGGGAAGGGAGTAATGACGCAGGTACAACCTATCACGAGTGCGTACCGCTCGTACTAGCGACTGATGACCAACCCGATATGAATGATGAATTCGAGTACGACAGGCCCGACATTGATCTGATTGAAGCTCCCGTTATACAATGATTCATATATTTATTGTTGGTACAATTCGCTTGAACTCAATATAATTTTTTAATTTGCCTAAATTTCATTGTATAATTTGCATATTCATTAGTAATATATAAAATACAAATTTTAATTAATTTGTCTACATTTATTCGCAGGTATCGATGGACCAGATACCCCCTCCTTGTGCACATCGGGCACCCCGCCTACCCGTGCCCCCCAAGACCATGCCCACAGCTTCGGCGGCACTATATACTGCAGGGTGGCCACACCACCCAGATGCCGCTTACAGACCACTGTTACCGAGTACGGCGGCCGTGTCCACGTCAGATCACGGGCCCACCAGCACAGCTGGATATTCTTATTTTCCATATGAGATGCCGCCGACGTTCTCGCAGATGGGGATCACCTCACCGGGTCATGTGACTCGATGGTGGGTACGAGAGGGGATGGGGCCACATGGCTATGCGCCGTACTTTCTGTATCCCTATACTGGATCTACACCCTATGGATCAGATAGTGAGACACAGGATGATAGGTTCCGCTGCTACAGACGGGGGAGATACAGATGCCGACTATGGGGTTGAGACAGATGACAGCACCGGCAACGATGCAGGGCCAGATTATGGGGTCAAGACAGATGCCTGCATCGACAGCGAGCCAGGGGCCAAGGCCTGGGGAGAGCCAGGTGCCTTTATCTGGGGAGAGCCAGGTGCCGATATCTGGAGAGAGTTAGGTGCCACTTTCCTGTGAGAGTTAGATGCCAGATCTGGGGGGGGGGGGCAGATTCCCCATGAGGGAGACGTTGCGATGTTGGGTCCCAATCAGTTGGCCCTCGATAGCCCCCAGGATATGCTTTCAGATGATGATCAACAGCCTCCCCCAGCGGAAGGGGTTGGCGAGAAGGTCGCAAGCGACCCAGCGCATACAGATTGACCAGATTCAGTTGATAGGTAAGTACATATTTAAACATCATTAAAACTCATATTATGTTACCAAAAATTAATATTAAGTTTGAAAGAAAAATAAATTGAATTTAAAATTTATTAATATAATTATGTTTTTTAGTGTTAAACAATTAAATGTTGTATATTTTTGCATTAGGGTACAACCCAGACGGAAGCATATATTATGAGGTGATTAGGGACCCAGATAGAAATTGGGTGCTCCCGAGAGGGAAGAAGATTGTGTTACAGTACAATGCTGCGACACAACCTGTAGGACGAGCCTGCAATCGTTTTAGGCAGGCTACAAGCATGCTTATCAGGAGCGGGTCCTACATACATATGCGGGACGAATGAGCGAGGGTAGATAAGCAGATTAAACAGGCTATGTGGCACGCGCTAATGGTATGGTTATGAATCTAATTTATTTATTTATTTAAATTAAACCTAAGATTAAGTTTTTTTTCTTGAACTTTTAAAATTAATGCTTACATTGAATGTGCAGGAGGAGTTTTATGTACCTATATCAATAAACGAGCGCAAGGCACAACAAGAAGCGTGGAATGATATTGGCCGCAAGCATCGCTCGTGAAAGTCGAAGTTCAAAACCAAGCTAGATATTCAAGACAGTGACACGCCTGAGATTATACGTGCGAGAGTGCCGAACAAAGTTTTTGCGAAGTATGACGTAGAAGATGTGGAGTTCCTGCTGAGTGACTAGTGCACTGAGCAAAAAATGGTATGTAGGTCTTTGATTGTATGATAAAAAAAATGTGTTTTTTTAATAACAGTTAATTTAATTTTGATTACTACTTTAATGGTGTCAATGCTTACATTTTTACCATCATGTTCAATGCGTAGACGACCTCTGAACGGATGAAGCGTTTGCGGGAGCAGAATGACCTCCCCCATTGTACGGAATCCAAAAGTTATGCCAAATTTAATTACGAGGAGGTATGAACAAATATATATAAATACAATATTTGTTACTAATTGTCAATATTTTCTTTTTCTCTGTATGTTATATATTTCAACTGGATGGTGACAGGCATGTACATCTGGCACGCCCCCCACTCGCACCGAGTCGTTCGTGAAGACGCACACAAGGAAAGACGGCACTTACCTGAATGAATGTACACGGGTCCTATACGTATGCTACTCATCTATTTTACTAATATTTCTAAGTTATGTGTATGATATGACATTTTTCAATATATGTGTATTTTATGTTGACGACGTACAGGAGAGGATGACGCAGAATTTATCCAGTGATCCAGCCACCACACAGAGCGTCTCAGAAGACACGGTGCGTTGGGCACCGAACGACGCGTACGAGCAGGCAATTGGGAGGCTTGAGTACGCGGGGAGGGTTCGGCAGGTTGGGTCGAATGTTACTTCTGTTCGTGGGACGTGTTTCTCGTACAGGGCTCACTCACAAGGGGCACCATCTGCGGGCACATCTCGGGATTGGGCCGAAAATGACCAACGGATGTCGGAAATGCAGGTGATGCTACAAGCTAAGCGAGAGAGGAATGATCTCTTGGAGCAGCGCATGCGACAGTTCGAGGCCTTCCTGTCCTCTATGGGAGTATCACCTGCATATGTTGGTGCTCAGCAGTCTTCAACTGCAAACGTAGGTAGTACGTCGTCTGTTAGTAGTGCATCTGCAGGTATAATTCATATTGTGTATACGACAAAATTATTTTAAATTTGTTTTCATTACTTGTTTAAATTTGCGTATAATATTATATATTTTAATTGTTTTTATTACTTGTAGGTAATGCGACAACGATTGGTCCATTGTCGCCCATTAGACGACGACTGAGCCAGCACTCCCCTGTCAGGACACCATCGCCTACTACATCGTCCCTTGCGCAGCAATCGCCGGTAGGCGAGTACACGCCTGGGACAGTACCTCGTGATCCGCAAAGACACCCTTCAGATTCGTAGATATTTTATGTAATTATTTTTTGTTAGTAATGAATATGTTTATTTTTTGTAATTATTTTTTGTTTGTAAAGATTTGTGTAGTTAACAAATACGTTATTAATTAATGATTTGTGTAATTTGATTTTGTGATATTTTGGGGTAAAATAGATTTCGCGATATTTTTGGCTGGAAATAACAAAATTACAACCCAAAAAAAAAAATTATTTAAATTAAAAAAGTAATTAACCCAAAAAAATTACAAAACACATTTAAAAAAGAATTAAATTAAAAAATTAAATTAGTTAAAAAATTATATTAAATAAAAATATAATTTAAATAAAAAATATAATTTAATATTTATTTTTTAAAAAACATTTTGCTATGTGTACTATGATACATGTGTCCACTGTGCCACGTGTATCACAGTACACATGGCAGACAGTCTGCCACGTGTACACATACAGCAACAAAATGTGTATTTAGTTACAATCGGATCTAACACGCGTCGAACACGTGGCCATTGACACGCGGCCACCTATTAGCCACGTGTATAGTATCCGTACACATAGCGAATTGCAAGTGGCGAATTGCAATTTATTTTGTAGTGATGTAATACCAGATAATAAAATTGAGTAATATCATAAATGTGACCAACATATTATTTCACTATTTCTTTAGAAGGTATATTGGACTTTGCATTTGTTTTTAATGTCTCTCTTATTGAGCATTAAGGTGAGTAAGTGACTGTAAAATTACGTTTAAAAAAAAAAGGTGTAAATGTAAAAAAGATTGAATTTTTTGCTCCGTTTATTTTGACATGAAATATTTTTCATTGGAAAATATTTTCAAATAAATCATTTTTTAGAAAAATATTTTTTGCTAAAAATATTTTCGGCACTTAGAACATACGGGAAATCAAAAATATTTTTTATAGCCATTCAATCATATTAAGCTATAAGAATAGATTTTTATTCGTAACATAAAAATATTATGTAAAATAATTAAAAAAACAATTAAACTAATAATTTGAGTTCCAGCAATGGCATGGTAGAGGCTCGTCGATGATTCAGTGATGGCCTGCGGTGGCCCGGTAGTGGTTTAGCGATGGTCTAGTGATGGCTTTGTGGTGGTCCGGCGGTGGCTTGGTGGTGATTCAGCGTTGGCCCGATGCCATCTCGTGATGTGTCGGCAGTGGCCCATGAGTGATCCGATGATGGTTCGGTTGTGGCCAATTGCGGTCTTGTGGTGGCTCAGTAGTGGTCTGACAATAGCCCGACAGTAGTCAAAGGGTGGCTCGATGGTGGTTCGGTGTTAGCCCGAAGGTGGCTCGATGGTGGTCCTGGGGTGGCTTGGTGATGGTCCAAGGGTGGCTTGATGATGGTCCGTTGATAGCTCAATGATGGTATGAGGACGGTTCGGTGGTGGTTTAGGGATGGCTTGATGGATGGCTTGATGGTGCTCTGGTGGTGGAAGAATAAGAAGCTCAAATTCAAAAAATAATTTACGATTTTGAAAAAGAGAACATTTTACAGAAATTAAAAAAAAAAAAAAAAACTTTTTCAGTCAAACCAAAAATGTTTTCAGTTGAGTAATATTATCGCACTAAATACCGAAAAATACAGAAAATGTTTTCTAAAATTCAATTTACGCCGAAACAAACGAAACCTCACATTGAAAAGATATCACAAATATGAGTAATTAATATAGTATAATCGGGCAAAACCTCTTACTAAAAAAAAAAAAGATTTAATGTCGTTTGTACAAAATAACACTATTTAGCGCCGTTTACTGATTAAACGAAACTAATTTAAATTTGGTGTGGTTTAAACAATAAAAATCGTTAAATTTTAATCTCACGTTGATGTTGATAGATAAGCTAAAAATAATCTACCACTATAACCTGATGGAAAAAGATTTCTGGATAGTGCTAATTATTATTTGTTATTAAAATACTTGAAAAGTTGGAAGAAAGAATATACACGTACAAATATAGACTTATAGATGTTTTCTTTATATTATTCGATGGTTTTGGAAAATAATTAAGAAATTATAGCCGCATGCTGTAAAGTAGAAATACTTATCAAACTTTATCATATCCACCCCAAGAAATTAAAATAAGCACCTAAGTCTAATTCAATAATGAAATGAGTTTTTTTTTTTTTTTTTTTTTCAAAAATAGACATTTTGTGTAACACTGATATCAAGAGTATAGGAGAAAGAAAATCCATTCAAGTTAGATACTTCTATATATATACTGAAGCTTAATTAATAGTTGAGATTGTATGATGTGATTTTGTTATATTAATTAAACATTTAATATGTTTGCCTCTCTATTGGTCAATTTTGATTCCTTTCTTTATAAATATTTCTCCTCCTTCATTAATTGATGACTATATGGCCTCGTTTGGTTTGCGGAATAGCCATTCCATCAGAAAAATGTGACAACTTTCACCCAACTATTCTCTTTTTCATGAAGTATCTTCAATCCAAGCTTCATCATGGATGTCTTCTGCCGCTCTTAGACCCAGTCCTCCTTCATTTTTCGCAGCATTATAGCAAATAGGAATGCCACCCCACCAAATTGATTTTCTTGCTACCTTCAGGATTAGACCATAGAAAATCCTTCTGCACTTTGTCTACATAAAGAATGCGTTTTGGAAAAATAGTTATTCCTGAGAATAAAAGCTGGTGGAATGGACTGGCTATTCCTATTCTTTTGTTTAGTAATAACTCACACATTTTAATCGGAGTTCAAATACAATTACTAAAAAAACCCTACATTATATTATTTTTTTTTTTTAAAAAAAATCAAATTAAAAAAATTTGAAATAAACTAGTGGGTGGTCGGCCATCCCCGATGGACTATAGGGGTGGCCGCGGCCACCGCCGAGGGACCCCAGCCACCCCCGACGAGAAATGAGGGTGGCACAGGCCACCCCCACTTGTTCCGAGGGTGGTGCGACCACCCCCGGAACGCCTCAGTGGTCCCCCCGAGGCATTCCAGGGGTGGTCGCACCACCCCTAACCCTCTGACCAACCACTTTGGAGTTTAGATTTACTTTTTTTGTTTTTTTTCCTTTTTGTTTTTTTTTTTTTTATATATAAAAAATGAGTTTTTTTTTTTTTTTTGAAAAATGTTGTCTTTACCTCAAGGAATAGCTATTCCTCTAAAAAATTAAAGGAATAAGTATTCCTCTTTGTAAGGGAATAGCTATTCCATAGAATATATCCCTACCAAACTAAAGAATAGTCATTCCATTCAAATGGCCTATTCCGCAAACCAAACGAGGTCTTAGTATTTTAGAATTACTTTCATATATCTAATTTGTGATGGAGTAATGATAGGCAGGGGCAAACTAGCAGGCCCCTGCCCAACCCTTTTCATTTAAATGAAATTTTTTTTATTAAAAAAGTCGGCTGGGGGATGGTAAAACGTCCCCCAACTATCATTTCCCTTTGTGATGATTTAATTAAGGATATGAGTTTTCGTGAATTTCATCAATTATAATATAATGATGGATGTCTCTTGCTGATTATATTAATTATATATATTAATAGGCTTTAAAATATTTGATTATACTGAATTCTAGTATAATCAATTTTTTTTTTTTTAAATAGGAAAAAGTGTTTCATGTCGTGTGTCAAACGCAAGGATAGTAGGTTTAATTGTAATGCCTCATTTGTTTCCTCGCACGTAGATTATGCACAAGGAACAATGGTTTCCTGGCCAATATTAGTTTGCTGGCACATAATATGGGCCAGGAAAGGTTTCCTGGCACATAATGTATGTGGCAAGAAACTTTCCTAGGTGAAACTATGCTTTAATTGTTTAGTTATTGTGTGAAACTCGGTTTTATAAGGATTTATAGAGAAGCTAGCTCCAAATTAACTAGTGCTTTTAGGGTAATAGCACAAATGTGGCTACAGCTTTTTCGTAAGTCATTAATGAAAAATCTCCTTTTAAGACAGTGAGTTGGAAATCCAACTAGATTAGCTTTTGTTGAATCTTTTAAAATTTTATTAGACTATTCCCTTTGTTGCATGCTAGATATATATGTCACCACTTGAGCATGGTTTCATGAACTTTTAATTAGACCACCATTGACCACAATAATAATGTATAAGCTACTACACAAAAAATAGTCTTTCACGACCAATTTTTTAGCAATGACCCACAAGTCGTACCCAATAATCACTTTTCAAAGACAACATTTTGGGGTCGTCGCCAATGTCATAAAAAGTTTTAACATCAGCGACAAAAATTTTGTCATTGTTAATATTGTGGTGGAATTTTTTTTTCTCACATGAAAAGTATTAGCGACAATATTTAGCTTATTAGCGATTACTATGTTGTCGCTAATAACAGACGTTATTAACGATCACAATAGTCGTCGTTAATACTTGACTATTAACGAGGGCTATTCATGTCGTCGCTAAAATCATCCATAAATAATATATTTGACTCAAATTAACAACGACACATTTTTGCTAATTTGTCATGTATTTTTAACTTACATTAAAAAAAAAAAAAAAATACTTCCACGAAAATATTCTCCGCAGGAGTCTTTGCCACACTCACCAAAATTCCCCCCCAATATACCAAAAATTTCCCTTTGTTTATACAGCTAAGGGCGAAAGCCCGATCCAACAATATTGCGTGAATAAGAGGTAAAAGGAGAGTTGCTCTTCCCCTCCTCAGTACTGGCAATTAATTCTTTGGACGAACCTAGGGTTAGTCATCCTTTAATTTGCTTTATTAAGGTCTCCTCGGAGGGAACAAATGTTTGGTCTTAAGCATCCAAGTCAGTGTCATAAAAGAGTGGACATATAAGCAAGTATACCTAGCCTTGGATTAAACTACCAATACAGAATAGGGGACTTCAAGCAACCGTATTTGAATATAGATATAATATATGGAGAGATCACCCTTATTGTGATCAGTTCCCGAAGTGAGTCAATGAATTGATCCTAGTGCATTAGTGAGATGATCGCGATACGATCAAATGATCAGTCGAAATGTTTGGATTTTGTATTATCCTTATGCATTAGTCCGATCAATCGTAGTGAGATCGAATGATTGATCATTAGTCCAATCGATCTTAGTGCATTAGTTCGATCGATCGTGATACGATCTACTGATCAATCGAACTTTTATGGATTTTGAATTATTTTATTCTTTTGCATTAGTCCGATTGACTGCGATACGATCAAATGATCAATCAAACTTGATACTATTAAAGGTTCGATCAAACGTCTTATTAATCATAGTGCACTAGTCTGATCAATTGAACTCTAAGGATTTTATATCATCCAAGTGTATTAGTCTGATCGACCGTAATACGATCAAATTATTGATAGAACTTGACACAATTCGAGGTTCGATTGAACATCTGATCGATTCTAATGTATTAGTCCGATCAATCGTGATAAGATCGAAGGATTGATCAAACTTGACATGATTGAAGGTTTAATTGAACATGAAATTGCCTCATTAACGTCAATACTATTTGCGACGACTTTGACTGGTCGCCACTAACGTTCGATCGATCATAGTATACTAGTCCAATCGATTATGATAGGATAATATGATCGATAAAAGATCCGATCAATTCTAGTGCATTACTATGATTGATTGTGATAGAGTTCGATCAATCAAACTTGACACAATGAAGGTTTGATCTAACGTTTGATTGATCCTAATGTACTTGTCTGATTGATCACGATAGGATCATAAGATCGATAGAAGATCCGATTGATCCTAGTGCATTACTCCTATCGATCGAATATCCAATTGATCCTAATGCATTAGTCTAATCGATCGTGATAGAGTTTAATCAATCAAACTTACACAGTGAAGGTTCAATTTACTATCTGATTTATCCTATTGTACTAGTCCGATCAATCACGATAGGATAGTAGGATCGATAAAAGATCTGATTGATCCTAGTGCATTACTCCAATCAATCATGATAGAGTTCAAAAATTCAAACCTGACATAGTGAAGGTATGATCTAACGCTCGATTGATCCTAATATACTAGTCCGATCAATCATGATATGATAATAAGATCGATAGAATATCCGATCAATTAAACATCCGATTGATTCTAGGGCATTAGTCTGATTGATCGTGATAGAGTTCGATCAATCAAACTTGATACAGTGAAGATCCAGCGTTCGATTAATCCTAATATACTAGTTTGGTCAATCATGATAGGATCATAGGATCGATAGAAAATCTGATCGATCCTAGTGCATTACTCTGATCAATCAAACATCCAATCGATCCTAGTGCATTAGTCTGATTGATCGTAATAGAGTTCGATCAATCAAACTGGACACAATGAATATTCAATCTAGCGTCCGATTAATCCTAATGTACTAGTCCAATCAATCATGATAGGATCATAGGATCAATATAAAATCTAATCGATCCTAATACATTACTCTGATCGATCGAACATCCAATAGATCCTAGTGCATTACTCCGATCAATCGTGAGTATATGAATTCTGTATTATCCTAGTGCATTAGTCCGATCACAATCACGCTCTTATGAAATTTGGTTGAGCTTATAAGATTTTTTCCATTGAAGGTATTATGAAAGAACTTTGTAGAAGGGTGAAGCAAGCTAATGAAATTATCCCTCAACTAGATATATATTGACACTTACATGAAGGTAACCAATTTGCAAAATCAGTAGTATACTTTTCTGTAATATTCCTAAAATTATGGTAGCTGGGTACATTCTCTTACCATCCCTTTGCTAATGACAACTTGATTAATAGTCCATTTATATTGAAGGACTAAGAAAACTCTCCAAACAGATTGTTTTACTGAAGAAAATGATCAATGATCATGGTCCTATCCTCACTCTAATTGACAGTGATTCTGTTATCATTACTGGCTTTTCAGATTCTCGGGCTAAACAATTGTGCAGACACGCTTGTAGGAGTTGCAATGAAAAAGGGAATTTCAGGTGGTCAAAAGAGAAGGATGACAATAGGTTATGTTGAATGCAAAGTTTACTTGTGTTCCCTTGCTAATAACTGTTTGTCTAAATAAACTTCCAGAATTAGGTATGATTAGGACCCATTTCTAATACATTTGAACATTTTTTTCTCTCATCATAATATAACTTTCCTTAATGCTCTCCTTCACCAAGGAAAATGATTATTGGTCCAACAAAATTAGCGAAACAGGTTAAAGCTCAGTCCCTTTTTAATGCAAATTTATACTACAATTGCAATATGGGTTTGCTATATATATCACAATTGCAATTGCTATATTTTTCTCTTCAAATTGTAAATGGTTTGACATTCAAGGCTTAAAGTTTGTCTTGTTGTAACTTGAAACTGCATCTTAAACTTGGTAAACTGCCTTTTAAATTAGAGAAAAATTTAGCATGGAAACTAAACCTGTAGTAATAGTTTGTGATTGGAGAGATACAAATTTTTGCCATGGACTATTTGAAACTTACCACATCATCTATAAAAAAACTATTTAGAAGAGAAAAAGAGGAAAAAGGAAAATCTTACGAATGTAACGAAGTGAGAAATATTTGAATTTACAAGAGCAATTTGGGTGAAGAGGTCATTAGAACCATAACAATGGAAGATGTTATGTAGTAACTATTACAGGTTGGTTGTGCAAGCTATGGTTGAGGGTACTTTTGTTATAGTAAAATTTGGTAACTATTGCATACTTCCATAATTCATCAAAAGAACTAGATGATTTTATTCAATTAGAAAAAACTTAAGCTTACGTTGCTTAATATATAATTTTTCTGTGACAATAACATTTATCCCCTTATTGTTGATGCACTATTCTGAAATGTTAGATTAGCCAAATAGATAAGATATTTGTAACGCAACTGTTAATCATCTAGGTTTTTCTGTGGGTTTCTGTAAGGATTATGAATGGATTGTAATAAAGAAATGGATATGAAATGATTGTATTGAAATCTAAAATGGAAAGTTTACAAGAACCGGCCAATTTCGAGGATTGAGCCAACCTCCATCTACAAAAACTAAGCTACATATTACAACTAACAAGATACCAAGATTCTGAATGAATACGAACTGTTTTAGAGGAGGTCATGATTATAGATGTTTACAAAAATATTTTTAAGATTAAATTGTAATTAAAAAAAAAAAAACCATACATGATGCGGGTTATATGCATTATCTTAATAGCTCAAGTTTTTTAGACTACTTGAAGTTTGACTTATGTAGATGACAGTGGTAAGGTTGCCTTTCTACTCACAGGGAGGAGTATGAGGATTATACTTCACCCACGCTAGCTTCCAACAATTTGGCTAAAAGTAATAATTAATGCACATATTCCTGGATACAGCTTCTTTGGCTAGTCGCCATAAAAGTTTTGTTGATCTGATACAGGTATATAATTAAATTTGTGTTTTAATAATATGCATTATTTGTCAAGAAATTAAATGTTAATGTTGTTTCTTCTTCGGTCTTCTTTGTAAGGATTTTGATTTTTGGAGAATTTCTAACTTTGAAATTTATAATGTAAAATCAATTGAAGCACTCACAAATCTAGATTTAAGACTTGGAGCCTATACAAATCATAATTGGTTAAATTTTTGGATGCACCCATGTGATAAGCACTTTTCACAGAGAAATTCTCATTTGACGTTCCACTCCAAATTAATTTGTCAACCTGTCTATTGGGGCTTATAGGCAAAGTACAAATTTTTTCAGCCTCATCGGCAGTAAAAATCTCCATTACAAGTTGCATATTCCACCCCCATGTGTCTTTGTCTATGAGACCCTTGAACCTTGCTTCCCTATTTAGTCTCAGAAGTGGTAATTGCACTGCAAACAATGGAGGTGATGGTATCCATTTGTCTTCCCAAATTTTGATAGACCCATTTTCCACCAACCACACCAACCCTACCTTTGGTAGATCCTTCGCCTGCCAAATACTCCTCCACGCGTAAGTCGGCTTCTGACCCAATTCAAACTTCAAAAAATTCTCATTTGAGTAGTATTTCTCCTTAAATATCTATGCAACCAATGTATCAAGCCTTTGGACTAGACGTGTAATAATTTCATTTCTTTTGATGCCTACAATTCACGTTCATAAATAAGGGGTTTTCCATGGAAGTTAATAATTAAGGTCCTCCAACGTCATAAATTTTTTAACGTATATAAATTTCTGGCATATCTACTTGTTTAACTTTTCTATTTTCACATTCATGAAATGTCCATTGTGCATAACTTTTTCCAAGATGGTAATGTCAATTTCAATTAAATTGTCACTAGAACATGGAAAGTCTTTGTTTCCAATATATCCAACATCAATCTAAATTGAATGATGAGAATAATATGAAAGTCTTCAAAATGCATAAATTTCTATTGTTTGCACTATGTAAAACATATAGAGTCGAATGGAGATCACTCTTCAACATCCCACATTTTTTTGGCATCATATTGTATTACAAATCACTCTTTTATAACTTTCAATTTTCTCTTTATTTTTTCCTCCAAGTTTTATTCTTTTATGTTCTTAAATCAAGTCATAAACCTAAGATCAATAATGTCACAACAAATATTAAATTGATTAACTATATTATAAATTGAAAATGAGATGTTAAAAAAAGTTGAACGTAAAAATTTTATTAATAATTTTGCATCTCAAAAGGTGAGAAGAATAATTTCTATATAAAAACTAAAATTTAAGAAAATGTCATCAAAATCTATTGAGTCGGACTTGTATATATATAGTTAATATAATTTTTTTGGTGAATCTCTTGGGACCACCACTGACTATGACATCAGCTACCTTTTAGTAATTAATGTTAATGAGACAGTGAAGCACATGTTGGCTAATGTGAGTTGGCCCAAAGTGTTAGACTTAGATGTGCAGGCCATAGGCCATTGATATTGAGCTTAGATATCTTAGTAAAAATTAGATCAAAGCCTTAAAGGAGCCATGAGTTTTTTTTTTTTTTTTTTAAATTTTTTTTTAACAATAATAATAATAATAATCAATTCCATCTCTAATGATATGCCTGATTTAATGGTTTGATCCATGGGACATGACATATAGGGCAATGAGATTTAAAATCTCATGATTTCAACTTAATATAAATTTTTAATTAATAAGGTGATTTACATACTATTAACCATTGTTTATGAAATTAATCTTTGCGTGATTTTAAGCTCATGCTCCGTTTGATTTGGTGTAAAATGGTTTTCGTCTTAAAATATTTTTAGGAAAGTTATTTTTCAAAAAAACATTTTCCGTCAAAATCATTTTTCGATGTTTGGCGTATACGAAAAATTACAAATATTTTTATTCAATCATATTAATTTATAAAAATCAAATTTTATTCACAACATAAAAAATATTAATGTAAAATTATATATATATATATAAGGAAGGCTTACGGTGTGCTTCTTCCTATGCCAAAAGGCAGTAGGGATATCAAAACAAACTTCACTTTTGATCCTGTCTTCAAAGAGTTGGATTATTTGTTGAGGGGTCTTTTGGCTTAATTGTTCTTCAATTCTTTTAACCTTAATCTCCTCTTGTAAAAACCCTATCTGTTGGGTCTTTGACTTGATTAGGTTAACAGACTTAGAAATTGAATTGCTTTTGAAAGCATTCAATTGACTTAATTCTGGTTTGGCCAGAAACTTAAACTTAACATTTTCATCCATGGGATAGGTAATTAAACCATCCTGGTCTGTTGTAAAAGGATACAACAGAGTAATGAAAGGTAAACCTAGTATGACTTTGTCAGTCATATTTTTAACCAAGACGAATGATGTTTTGAAGCAAACATTGTCTTGACACACATGGGCTTTGCTTATTTCAAAAGTAATTTGCATTTTGCTGCCATTAGCAGAACGCAAATTCTCTTTTGACTTACTGTAATACTTCGTAGGAACAAATCCTTCTTGTATACAGTTCAGATCTGCACCTGTATCAATTAATACAACTACAGATAACTCAAAATCATGAATCTTAATCCTAACCTTGGAATACCATTTCTTAATATGGATTCGGTTGATTAGACTTATACAACTCTCTTCAAATGGAGGAGTGTCTTCAGGCTTAGGCTCAGGTTCGGCTTCGCTATTAGAAGAACTACTAGCGGCTGACTTAAGCTTGTGCTCAATTTTCAAGAGATTAACATCCTGTTTTAACTCTTGATTTTCTTCCTTAAGTATTTTAATCTCAGACTTAATTTGATTAACTTCAAGTTGCAAATCTTTTATTGTGATTTGTTCCTTTGGTTTATCAAATCTTTTAAGCGTGTTGCTTAAACTTATATCAAGACTTTTAGACTTATTAACTTCTCTTTTTGTTAGAAGTTTTCTTAACTTTTCTAAATATTGTCTTTTTAACTCAGGATTCTCAATTTTACTTATAAGATCAAGAAGCAATTCTTCTTGCTCTTCTTCTTTGGTCATAACACCAATTGTTTTGCAACAAGTGTCGTTACAACCGAAACTTATGTTTGGACCGGACTCAGAATCATTGTTACTGCAGGAGCGGTAGCTGTTATCACTTGAACTAATACTTAGTTCAGACTCATAGTCACTGGGCTCAGTGTCTTTTATCTCTAACATTCTTATTAAATTTTCTTTTTCTTCGTTAGAGACTTTTAGGGACTTAATGGTTTCCTTAGCTTTGCAATCCTTTGCAAAGTGACCGGACTTACCACACTTATAACAACCATCTTTGTTGTTCTTAGATCTTTTCTTAGGTTTTCTTTTATCCCTCTTATGGAAATCATTCGGCTCAAAGCTTCTTTTCTTGAATCTTTTAAACCGTTTCTTATGCTTTCTATGTTCTTCATGCTTACGAGACTTCTTATGCTTCTTAGATGGTGCTATTGAAGGTAGACCATACTGCTCACAGAAATTACCCATTTCATACTTAGCCTTCTTCTTATCCTTATTAGCTTGGTTCGATATTTTCATATCGATACACATCTTAAGACCTTCTTTTTGGATAGCACTTATATATATATATATATATTATTATTATTATTATATTTGGCGCATACATATTTTGGCAAAAGTGGCCGGAATTTGGCCATTTTGTGCCAGATAACGGCAAAGATCGCCAGGAATCCGACACAAAACGGTTGGATCCCAACCAGTTGGTCCGAAGACGGCTGTCCTAGTCGAGATCCTGCCGTTCTGGGAGGATCCCGGCCAGATGGCAGAGGATCCGACCGTTCTAGCCAGATCCCGACCGGATCCAACCAAAACAGTCGGATCCGTCAAGGATCCTCGATCATCTCTGTTCTGGCCAAATTCCGGCCAGATTGGATAGAATCTGGCACAATACTGTTGGAATTCGGCGATGGTAGCCAGACATTACTGTTTTCTGGTATAATTTGGCTTGTCGGAATTCGGCAATAATCGACTATTTGAACGTAAAGGTCAACTGAGTTTATCATCAAAGAAAAAGATTTACGCTTTTAAAAAGTGTAAATCATTTTCCAAAATTTACTAAGCATTTTTTGTCAAACGGAAATCATTTTCTGGTTGGCCATTATTTTTGCTCCCTACCAAACACCAAAAAATATCAAAATTATTTTTTAGAAACCATTTTTTGGCAAAACAAACGGAGCATTAGTTCATGAAAATTTTCCGGCAATTGACTGCCTATGGTTTGAAAGAAAGAAAAAAATTACATAGCTCTAACCTTTAGAGTATTCGCATAATGTAATTTTAAAAGTCAAATTAATTTTAAAAAGACTCACAAAAAAAAAAAAACATGAATTTTCTTTTTAAAATTACTCACGTAGGACACATGGTTACCTCATACAACGATCGTGAAAGCTTCACACAAATGGAAAAGGGGACAAAAAAAAAAAAAAATAGAGTTCAACCTAATTCTCACATAAAGACAAAATTTGCAAGGGTAATTAGGACAAACTTATTAGCCGTTCAGTCATTTCTTCTGATATGTCAAAACTTTTTGTAATATTTGGGAGGGCCACGACCTTTCCAGTCTTAACGTGGCTACACCATTGTTTGATGGAAGAAATTGATTTATGATTTATGATTTTTTTTTCTTTTTCTTTTTCATGAACATATGTTGTAGTAAGAAAGATTAAGAAAAAATGTTGAGTTCAGCAAGAAAAGTTTATGTTAGACATCATATGTATCTGAGCTAACCAAAATCGTGAATGTTAATTGCTAGCTTTTCACTCACTTTTTATTTGTTTGTTTGTTTTTTTATTTTTTATTATTCATTTCCAGGAATTGAGATGACAAAGACACGAGGCCAAAATGTCTGGGCTGTTTTGGAAAATTATTGCATTGGCATACTTCTTATATCATGTTATGTTTCGGTAAGTGCCTTGAGGAAAAAGAAAAAAAAAGAAAAAAAAAAAAAAGAATAAGAACTAAAAAAAAAAATCCCATGAACTAACAGTTACTTTTGAAATAGCCCCATGCAGTGACAAGTGCGTTAATGTGATACATCAAACTACCGATATGTTTTAAAAATGTCACTTTTTTTATTATATTTCTATAATACCCTTATTTAATCAAAAACTAAACTAAACTGTTTTTTAAAACAAAAAACAAAAAAAAAAAAAAAAAAAAAAAAAAGAAGAAGAAAATGGAAAAGTACACATATCTCATTCAAACTACCACTTAATTGTGAATGTCTCCCATAAACTACTAATTGTGTCAGTATCTCTCCTCAAACTACCAAAAAATGTCAATGTCATCTCTAAGACCAACGAAAATACAAAAATGACCATAAATTTTTTAAATAAGACAAAAATGTCCCTATAAATTCGAAAACAAAAACTACGACTAAAAAAAACAAAAGAAAAAATAACAGAAATTATAAAAACAATTTATAAAAAAAAACAAAAAGAAAAACAAACGAAAGAAAAAGAGAAAGAAAAAGCAATTTTTTATTAAATTAAAAAAACGAAAAAGAAAGATTTTTTTTTTTTTTTTTTTTTAAAAAGTAACTGAAAATTATAAAAACAATTTTTTTTTTGGTCATTAGGGTGACATTGACATTTTTTTTTTTGTAGTTTAGGGCGAGACATTAATACAATTGGTAGATTGGGGTGACATTGACAATGTGATAGTGATTTGAGGGGATTATGTGTACTTTTCCAAAAAAAAAAATAAAATAAGGGGGTGAATTAATGCAAAAAAAAAAAAAAAAAACTATTTTTTTTTTGGATAAATGCATTTTTTTTTTTTGACATGTTCACACAAGAGGGGGAGGAGGGATTCGAACTAGTGACTTTCGCTTCATGAGGTGGATAAATGCAAAATGAGTCAATGTAGTTGGCTTAAATTACAAATCGCTTCTTGCGGTACAAAAAATAATTCATAAGTCCTTAGGGTAAGCTAAAATAATAATTTAGATCATGCAGTCAAAACATTTGACAAATTTCGTTAGCGTTTACGTCAATACCAATAAAATGATGAAATGTGTAACTCTTAATTAAAAAAATATAAATATATTAAAAATAGGGATCATTGCAAAATCAGTGTCTGTGGTAAATTACAAATCACTCATTATCGTATCAAAGTGAATTCATAGGTCCCTGGGGTATGCCAAAAAAATAATTTAGTCCATAGAGTCAAATTACATTAAAACATTTTATGGATTCCGTTAGGTTCTACGCCAGTGCTAATAAAATAACCACATGTGTCACTCTTAATAAAAAAATACTACATTTATAAACTTAAAAAAATAAAAAATATCATTTTTATAAATGTATATTTTTTATATATTTATATTTTATTTAGTAAGAATGACACATCTCAGCATTTTATTGGTGCTAACGTTGACTTTAACATAATTGGTCAAGTGTTTTTAGGGCATTTGACTACAAAGACTAAACTTTTATTTTGGCCTACCTTGAAGAAGCGATTTGTAATTTAAGCCAACCACATAGACTACTTTTACATTTTTTTTTTTAAAAAAAATAGTTTAGTTTAATTTAGTGTTTTATTTTATTAATTTATCATTTTACTTTGGGGAAAATACATTTAACTCCCCTAAATTTTAACCACTTTCCAATATTGCCTCAAATCTTTAAAAATTTACAACATACTCCAATGAAGTTTTCAAATTTTTCATTGTGGTCACTGTTAGTAATTTCTGTCTGCTCTAATAGAGAGGGCCTCACATGCTCGGCACATGATTTTTTTTTTTCACATGAGTTTCTCCGTTTTACCTTCAAACAAACCCTCAGTTTCTCCGTTTTACCCAACAGTCGTTGTACAAGGACCCATGGCACTAACCCACCTACCCGTATGTCCAAGATTTGTCGGAAAGTTCGAATAGCCATTCTGAAAATGAAAGTCGCAATCAGAGTCATCGAACAGAGAGAATAACCTCGCTAAATCGTTCCTCGATCTTATGATTAGTTCAATCTTTGAAGCTAAGCCATCAAATTCGCTTTCGGCAACTGAAAAGGAGTTAACGTTGCCTGAGGAAGAGTTAGATTCTTTTAAGCGATTGAGGTCAAGGTCGGATCGAAATCGGCGACGAAGCCAGAGATGGCGTTTACGGTGCCGGTACGGGGAGTTTTGTGGTTTTTCGTTTCAGTTTCAGTTCTGGTTCTTTTATTTGATTGGTTATGGTTTGTCGTCGGAATCCAACTCAGATTAAAGAAAAAAAAAAGGTTTGCCCCAAAACTAATGAAAACCATGATGGGAGAAGAAATCTAGATCAAAGCTCGCTCGTCTTCTGCCAAGTCTAGCGATGAGTTTAGGCTAGTATCACCTCCAGTAAACCATGAAGGAAGGTTGCCTATAAAGTACACGTGGGAAGGCTAGGGTACGTTGAAGAACTTGTCTCCGCCGTTGGAATAGTACAATGTGCCCGACGAAACGAAGACCTTGGCCTTTGTGGTTCAAGATATCGATGCTTCGGACCCTAGTGGCCCAATCGTGTCGTGGACCATCTAGGTGGTCGATGAACATTCCTATCATGTTGAAGAGGCTGCCTGAGGGGTTCCCTGGGAAGAAAGATGAACTGGGTGGTGAATATGCTGGAATCAAAGAAGGGCACGATGATTGGAAGGTCTCGGGGTGGCGCGAGCCCAAGTTGCCCTCCATTCGGCGATTCTGGGACCTTCTCCTTGAACTGCCGGTGACGACCTTGGATCAGAAGCAAGCGGCTGTTGATTTCATGGTTTGACCGGGTCCAACTAAGGGTAAAAGAGAAGTTTGCATGGTAAAACTCACGTAAAGAGCACGTGAGGCCCTTTCCGTAAGAGCAGACGAAAATTACTAAAATATTGACCATATTAAAAATTTTAAAAACTTTGTTGGGATACATTGCAAATTTTTAAAAATTTGAGGCAAGATTAAAGAAGTAATCAAACTTTAAGAGCGTTAATTAATTGTATTTTCTCCTTTTACTTTTTAAGACAATTAAGAATATAATAGAAAAGTGGTATTTTTGGCACATGTTGATAGTTTGATGTATTACTTTAGCACACTTATCACTTTATATAGCTATTTAAAAAATGGTTACTAGTTGAAGGTGCATTTTTATATTTTTCCTAAAAATAGAAGGAGAAGAAGGAACCACTTGACTTTAAATTTATGTTATGTTCAAATCAATGTATGTTAACTTTAGCCTTCTCATGATATGCATGATAATGATTTATAGGCGCTCTGGGTTGCTTATATGTAACACCAAAACAATTATCAAATACCTATGAAAATTTAACACGTTTATAACACATCGTTAAGAAAAGTAAATTAAGCTTAGTCAATTGACATTTCACAACTGTTGTGAAGTCAGTTTTGTAAGTATTTATTTATCTCATCTGCTCATTCATAAATTGAGACATTTTGGGTTCCTACTACTGCGAAACATATTCTAAGATTAATAATACTCCTTAATCTATAAATAAAATTCTATTTTCAACATTTCTGGTATACTTTGAATGTTTCAGCATTTCTTTCTTTGAGTGAATTTGGAACTATAGAAATGTATAAAAAATATATAAAAGATGTATGTATATCATTTTTCATAACAAATAGACAAGAAAGAAGACGAAGCAAAGATGCGTAAACAAAGGAGGATTTGTTCAATTTTTGAAAACCTCATTCAAGGGAGTAATCTACATGTCATATAAATGTCCATCAAGTGTCCATCAAATAATGATGTGGCTTTTAAAATTATCATTTGATCAAATTCATCATTTGATTAATTACACGCCCAATAGTGATTTTAAAAGCCACCTCATTATTTGATGGACATTTATATGACATGTAGAATTACTCCATTCAAGGCAGTGAATTTGGCACAAAACATAACGAAATAAGACAACCAAACAGATTTGAAGTGGTGGGTTAGCTTGCTTCTGAAAATATTTTTATTGGGAGATAAAAAGAGAATATAAAAAACAAATAAAGCAGAATTTAAAGCCAACATTCTTTTGGAAAACTTGAATATATAACAGAAAAGAAGAGAGAACAAATAAAAAAAAAGGAAGGATTGAAATAACAAAACTAACAATACGCGCCAGGTAGGGGTCGAACCTACGACTTTCTGCTTAGGAAACAGACGCTCTATCCACTGAGCTACAGGCGCTTCAATGCTCACGTTTAATGTTTTTAGTTTTATATACATTATTTATTACAATATATAAAAATACAAATATAAAAGAACCTCCTTTCCCTCTCTCTCTCTCTCTCTCTGCAACCCTAGTTCTTTCTCTGTCTTTCTCAAATTGAAAACTTTTGACCGGTTTCGTCATCATATCAGACGATCTCCGTGAGCTTGGTGGTTCAATCATCCATCTAACCATAACCCACAGCAAAATTGAGCTCGATGGCCGGTGGTTCCGATGTGGTCGAGACCACTTCTCTCTCCTGCGCTCGATGTGGAAACCCTGCGCACCTTCAGTACGAACAATCTCACTTCTTTAATCAATTCAACAAAACCTGATTCTCTCTTTTGCTCTTACAATCATAAGAACTTCATCGAATTGTAATAAAACGGATAATTTCAATGAAAAAGTCTTAAATTTCATTGAAACTCATCGTTTTATTGGTTTTTATAGTAGTACTAAAGTTCAAGCTATTTGGGCACATAAGAGTTTGTGCATTGTATAAAATTAGATTCCTTTTGCTTTCTTGGCCTTTGTAAGTGCACTTGGTAATTTAATCGGACTAGCATTACTAGGAGATCAAGGTAATTGCGTTGTAGATGAGCTTCGCGATTGGTTTGATTGTTTTTTGGCTGGACTTCTTTGGTTTTGACATCGAGGTTTCTTTTATATTTGTTTAGAATGGTCGATTTATTGGATGGTTAAACAAGGTTTGTTGAAGATGGTTAAAGATTCTTATTCTTGAATTGACTTTGGTTTGTTTTCAGGTGTCCCAAGTGCATGGAATTAAAGCTTCCTCGCGAAGGCGCTGCTTTCTGGTTTGCAATCTTTTCCTGCTTCATGATTATTAATTTGAACAAATATATGTAAATTATCTTTGCATGATTCTTTTTTCAATTCAATTGTTTTTGGGTATTTGAAATAATGTTCATACTGTTACAAAGACTGATTTGGGTATTAATATTTTAGTTTGAAAGCAAGCTTGGAGCCTTCTGTTTGACCGGAAAATCTGATTTCTTGAAGTGGGTGTGTATGGATATTTTCCTGCAAAAATTGTGAGCATGACTTGCCAAATTTAGCATGCAGTACTAAAACTTGATGAGATTGGGTCTCTGTAGAAAGTTGGCATTTTTATGGGAATTCTGATTTTCAGCACCTATCAAGTCATCTAATAATATGTTTACATGCATGTGTGTAAGGCCTTATTGATCACATGACAGTAATGACTCATCTTTGGATCTGAGTTGATTGTTAGTTGTGAAACCTTGGTTGAGAACTCATGATGGAAGGTTAATTATTTAGTGTATTTAAACTTGGGTGTGCTACATGCAGAGCTTGCTCTAAAATCTATACACCTTATTTAGTGAAACGTCATATTCTTTTATATGCCTGGAGGGATCCATTTTTTGAATGTTTGTCCGTCGTCTTGAAAACAATATCATAGGGAATCTGGAGGTCCAATTGAAATTGGCTTGTCCCTTTGAGTTCTATGACACTACACTGAATTTACTTTTCTTAACACTTGTATCTATCAGATAATATTGTAATAAATATATTTCTCTATGCAAAAACTTAGTGAACATTGCATTCAAATGCTATGTAAAACACATTAAATCAATTCAATTTTTGTGGGTGCTGTTAAAGACATATCTAGCCCTAATCTAGATACACATTCAAACGGTTGTTCTCAGGATAGTGATAACTCTAAAGAAAAGATTAGCTAACTCTAAAGATTAGCTATTTAAATTCAAATACTAGATAACTTATAGTTCAGATTTACTTCAGTGTAACACTTAGATTAGAACTCTTAATCTCTTCTCTTATCACTTTGTAATCTCCTAGTTCTTTGTAACTACTTCTCTATAAATACAAGAGCCTTAAACCAATATTTGTTAAGGCAGCACAAAGCATAAACTCAAATCTTTATATGGTATTAGAGCTACACTAGTGACTCACGTCTTTTTTTTTCCCATTTTCGATCATGTCCACTACAAACCCACCACCACAGCCCCCACCCGCCACCAACCCACCTCCTGCTATCATCTCCACCCATTATCAACCCCCTCCATTGGTCACCTTCACCAATTTTAATCCTACCAAACTCACCAACACCAACTATCCGGTCTGGCTGCCTCAGATCGTTCCGCACCTCAAGGGTGGCAACATAGTTGGCTACGTTGATGGCTCCACACCCTGTCCTTCTCCCACTGTGACTTCCACCAAGGATGGCGTCACCACTACGTCCCCCAATTCGGCCTTCCTCCACTGGAGCATGCAAGATCAACTGCTGCTCGGCGCTATCAACTCAGCTCTTTCCGAAAAGATGCTGACCCATGTCACTCGTTATTCTACCTCCCGAGATGCATGGATGACTTTGGAGACTCTCTTCACGTCTCAAACAAAGGCTTGCACCATGCAGGTGCACTATCAATTGGCAACTCTCAAAAAAGGCTCCTCCTCCATCGCCGACTACTTTCACACGTTTCAGACGCTGTGTGACGCCCTTGCTGTTGCTGGCCAACCTCTCAATGGCTTTGAGAAGGTGTCCTTCCTCCTAGCAGGCCTAGGATCTGAATTTGATCCCTTTGTAACATCTGTTACAACCAGAGTTGAACCCCTCTCTGTGGACGAAATCTACGGCCATCTCCTCTCCCATGAGATGCGCTTAGAGCAGCATCAAGCTTCTCTTGATCTCTTGGTTGCCGGTGCTAACTTTGCCACCCGAGGCAACTCTTCTCCACACTCCAACCGTGGCATGCGTGGTTCCCGCGGTCATCACCCTTTTGGCCGAGGCTTCTCTTCTGGTACTTCCAGGCCATTTCGTGGCAGGGGCCGTGGACACTCATCCGGTCGTGGTTCCTCCTCCAACCGCCCATTATGCCAGGTATGCAACCGATATGGACACGTTGCTCTGGACTGCTACAACAGATTCAATGAGGCTTACACTCGGGAACAGCCATTTCTCAAGCTCAGGCCTATCTCTCTGCTCCATCCAGCAGCACTGATTAGAATTGGTACCCCGACTCTGGAGCAACACACCATCTAACGTCAGATCTGGCCAATTTGAACATCAAGGCTGAAGACTACTTGGGCTCGGATCAAATCCGTATTGGCAACGGTAAGGGGCTCTCAATCAAACACATTGGTACAACTCGACTCTCTACTCCTATTTCCCATTTTGATCTCCTTGATATTTTACATGTTCCTCATATCACAAAAAATCTAATCTCTGTTCAGAAATTCACCAAGGACACTAATACGTTTTTTGAATTCCATCCATCCCATTTTTTCTTAAAGGACCGTCGCACGGGGAAACTCCTCCTCCACGGGCCGAATAAACATGGTCTCTATCAGTTCTTCCCTTCCGCAAATAAACACCCCCGTCATGCCATGGTGGGTGAACGTGTTTCTACTTTTCAATGGCACTCACGGCTGGGCCATCCCACCTTGAAGATTGTCCGTTGTGTGCTTTCCCGTTTTCAGCTTCCAGTTGCTTCTACAAAAGACTCCACTGTTTGCACTGCCAGTCTTGGTGCAAAGAACAAGCAACTTCCTTTTTCTTCAACTACCGGATTTGCCAATTGTCCTCTTGACTTAATCTATACTGATGTATGGGGACCAGCCCCTGTTAGCTCTAGGTCCGGTGCAAAATATTATGTTTCCTTTCTTGATGCTCATAGTAAATATACTTGGCTTTATCCAATTTCCTTAAAGAGTGATGTTCTTTCAGTTTTTTGCACTTTTAAGTCTTATGTTGAACGGTTCTTTAGTACCAAAATTAAAGCAATTCAATCCGATTGGGGTGGTGAATACCGCCCTGTCAATAATCTTCTCAAGCAACTTGGCATTCAACATCGTGTATCTTGCCCACATACTCACCAACAGAATGGTGCCATCGAACGGAAACATCGACACATTGTCGAAACCGGTCTAGCATTGCTTTCTCATGCTCATTTACCCTTAAAATTTTGGGATGATGCCTTTTCCACTGCATGCTATTTAATCAATCGCATGCCTACCACAGTTCTACAAAATCATTCTCCGTTTGAAACACTTTTCAAATGTTCTCCCGATTATACCTTCTTACGCACCTTTGGTTGTCTTTGTTGGCGGGCCCAACTTACGTCCATATAATTCAAACAAGTTTCAGCCACGATCTGTCCCTTGTCTTTTTCTCGGCTATAGTCCTCTTCACAAAGGCTACAAATGCCTCCACTTACCCACAAATCATCTCTGCATCTCAAGAGATGTTATTTTCAATGAATCTACTTTTCCATATACTCCTCCCTTATCCTCCATTGAGTCTACCCCTTGCAATACCCGGCAACAGCTCTCCCTGCCCATTCTCATACCACAGCCGGCAGCACAGCTCCCACAACCTGTCCTAGAGCCCTCTTCTCCCCATTCCTCTCACTCTCTGCAATCTACATCATTGCAGCCTCTCTCTTCAGCTTCTTCCAGCTCTGCCGAGTCCCCACTTCCAACTGATTTTTCAGCCTCTTCCATTCCTCCTTTAGTTCCACCTGCATCCTCACATCCCATGGTTACTCGTGCTAGAAATAACATATCCAAGCCTAGAGAGTTTACCGATGGTCGAGTTCGGTACCCTCTCCCGAGAGCCTTACTTGCCGAGTCCTCAGCTGTTGAGATAGAGCCTACTTGTCACTCTATAGCCGTGAAGGATAAAAATTGGAGAGCTGCCATGAACACAGAGTTTGATGCCCTACTGCAGAACCGAACTTGGACACATGTTCCACCTGACTCAGCCACAAACATCATTGGCTACAAATGGGTCTTCGGCTGAAGAGGAAAGCTAATGGATCAATCGACCGGTACAAGGCACGCCTAGTTGCTAAGGGTTTTCATCAACAACCTGGAATAGACTATGGTGAAACCTATAGTCCAGTGTTCAAACCTACTACGGTACGTATTGTTCTGTCTCTTGCTCATTCCCATGGATGGCCCATCCATCAGATTGACATACAGAATGCCTTTCTGCACAACAACATTTCAGAAGTGGTCTATATGTCTCAGCCCCCTGGCTTTGCTCACCCTCAGTTTCCCAATCATCTATGTAAACTCCAAAAGGCCTTCTATGGCCTGAAACAAGCACCAAGGGCTTGGTTTTCTAGATTTAGTGGCAAGCTACTGACACTCGGGTTCAAGGCCTCACAATCGGACACTTCTCTATTTCTCTACCAGTCGGCCACATGCACTATCCCAGTGCTAATCTATGTAGATGACATCTTGATCACTTCTTCCAGCTCCTCTGCCGTCCGTAACCTCTTGTCCACATTGAAACAAGAGTTTGCTGTTAAAGATCTCGGCCTTCTCAATTATTTTCTGGGACTTGAAGTTCTTTCCAGCTCCGGTGGCTTTTTACTATCTCAACATAGATATATACTTGATATTCTCAGCCGGACAAAGATGGCAGAAGCAAAACTGATAAATTGTCCTATGGCATCCTCTACTCACTTGTCAGCACATGAAGGTGACTTATTTTCTGATCCCACTCTCTTCCGCAGCACAGTGGGTGCACTGCAGTATCTATGCATCACCAGACCGGACATTTCCTTTTGTGTCAACAAGTTGGCCCAATTCATGCACAATCCTACAGATCTTCACTGGCAAGCTGTGAAAAGACTACTACGATATCTCAAGCAAATTGTGCACTTTAGCCTTCAATTCTATCGCACAAACTCTGCTTCCATTCAAGCCTACTCCGACGCTGATTGGGCCGGAGACCGAGATGATCGTCGCTCAACGGGCGGCTATTGTATTTTTCTTGGAAAAAATCTCATCTCCTGGAGTTGTAGAAAACAGCACACAATGGCACGGTCAAGCATAGAGGTTGAATACAAATCCCTTGCCAACACTGCAGCCAAACTCTCCTGGATCCTATCTCTCTGCTCTGAGCTTGGATTGAAGCTCACCCAACCACCAACACTATGGTGTGACAATATTGGAGCTACATACTTAACCTCTAATCCGGTTTTTCATGCTCGCACCAAGCATGTCGAAATAGACTTCCACTTTGTCCGGGATATGGTTGCTAAAAAGATCCTACTGATTCAGTTCATCTCCAGCAAAGACCAGTTTGCATACATCTTCACTAAACCACTATCCTCCGCCCGGTTGGCCTTTCTTCGGTCCAATCTCAACGTTCTTCCCATACCGTTGAGATTGCAGGGGCGTGTTAAAGACATATCTAGCCCTAATCTAGATACACATTCAAACGGTTGTTCTCAGGATAGTGATAACTCTAAAGATAAGATTAGCTAACTCTAAAGATAAGATTAGCTATTTAAATTCAAATACTAGATAACTTATAGTTCAGATTTACTTCAGTGTAACACTTAGATTAGAACTCTTAATCTCTTCTCTTATCACTTTGTAATCTCCTGGTTCTTTGTAACTACTTCTCTATAAATACAAGAGCCTTAAACCAATATTTGGTAAGGCAGCACAAAGCATAAACTCAAATCTTTATAGGTGCCAACTTGGTCCTTGAATATGGGTTGCCGAGGTTGTCTCTGTAGATTAAAGGTACGTTTGGTACGCGGGATGACTATTCCATTAGGAAAAATGAATAGCTTTTATTAGGAATGAAAGAAGGTGGAATATAATAGCTTTGAACAAGGATCATATACTCTAAAACTTAGAATAACCACTCCCATTTTAGAGGAGTAGCTATTCCTCAATTTAAGGAATAGTCATTCCCTCATGGGCTATGCGAATGGCTATTCTAAGGCTCTTTCATTCTTAATAAAAGTTATTCATTTTCCTAATGGAATAGTCATTCTGCGTACCAAACGTATCGTGTGTGTTGAATTTATATGCAGACAGGAGGTGTCTTGCCTTGGTGGTAATTCACAACCACTGTTGAATATCTGCTGTGGGATCAACATAAAAGAGTTCAGCGTAGAAACTGCCATTTGTAACTTTGCTTGTTTTTGATACTGTCATGTATTAATATTGGACCCAAGGAGAAAGATGTCTGTTTAACTTCTTTCAATATGGTTTGCATATTGGCCCTTTGATGACAACTTAAATTGTGTATGTTCCTTGAAATTTGGAGTAAACTATGTATTTCTTTATTCTCATATAATGTATTTCTTAACAGCACTCAGGATTGTTTCAAGGCTTCTTGGAGCTCTCATAAATCAGTGCATTTGAAGGCAAAGCTGTCCTCACTTGGGACAGGTCCTCCGCTTGAACAAAATTCCGGCTTACTTGATGAAGGTTGGCTATATTGCTTGAAGAAAGGACAGGCTCGAACTCCAAAACTTCCCCATTTTGATTGGACGGGGTATTTCTCAATGACTACTTCTGCTTCATATTCTACATAACTTAGCTGCTGCTCTTGGCAGACTTTTATGTCTGATGTTTCTGATGCTACTTCTAAGTTGGATAGTTTTTTTAATTACCACATTGTCTTTCTGATTTTTAATTACCAAACATCCACCATTCATCAATTACAAAAAAGCTTATGGACCAATGTGGAAGGGCCTAAGATATTAGATAGTGTTGTTAGCTGGTGATATTTGACTGAGGCGTCTTTATTGTTTTAAATGGTCTTAGAAATATGTATAAAATCTCCTACATTTATTTGGAGATAATAGGACAACTGCCTGAGTAGAAATTTTCTCACATTATGCGAAATAGAGAGAAGACAGATAGTATGCGTGCAGTAGATTATGAAAATTTTGAGTAGGAGAAAAACCAGCCACAGCTAATCTTTTTTTGGGGCAGGGTCCTGATTATGGGCCTTTATTGGAATTAGTTGTGCTTTTCACCTTCTTGTACCTTTTTACGAAAATATTTTTTATTTCTAACTTCTAACATTTTCATGATGTTTGTTGAAGTATGCTTTACTCTTTTAATTTCTTGTTATTGTCAAACCATGACTACTGTATGTTATTGTTCAGGACACTGAGGCCATATCCTATATCTACTAGACGTGCTGTACCTGCACCTATTGAGCAACCTGACTGGGCAGTTGACGTGAGTTGACACATTTATGTGGTTTGATAATTTCTTCTATACACGTCAAGTTTCAATGTCTACGCATACTTGGCATGTGTGCTCTCACTAATGGATGTTTCATCCACAAATATGGATAGACTCAAGTTTTTGAAATGTACTTTGTCTTATTTGATTTAATTGAAGTTGAGCAAAATGCTGAAGCTGCATTTTGTTGTCTCCTCTCTCTCTCTCTCTCTCTCTCTCTCTCTCTCTCTCTCTCTCTTACGCACACACACACACCTTTTATATGGTGTCTAACGTAGTTTTCATGCAACTTTCTTTGCCTTTTAACTTGTAGGGTATCCCAAAAATTGAGCCAAATAGTGATCTGCAGCATGTTGTAGAGGTAGACTTGTGCTCTCAAGTTTGAGTGGCATCCAATGATTTGTATTCAAATTGGACTTTTCCCTTTCTTTAAGTCTCGCCTCTATTCCTCTTTGTTAATTGATGTATTTGTTTTGAAGATCAAAACTCCGGATCAAATCGTGAGAATGAGAGAAACTTGTCGAGTAAGTTTGAATTATAATCGTTCTTTTTTCTTATCAGAGCATATTCTCCTATTCATGCCAATATTGCATCATTCTCTCATCCATGATTTTCCTAAAACTATGCGTCAATTAATTTCATGACTATATGCGTGTATGGGAACACGGCATCCTTCATGCTCTTAAACATAATACAATGGTGTCATCTGATCTGTATCATCGTTCCTAGGGGGAGTGAATCTGGTAGCACTGGCTGGTCTAAGAGTACATTCTAGGAAGACGAATTTTGCAAACATATTTGAGCCCTTCAGTATTGTTGAAATATTTTATTTTTTCATGACTTTTCTCTTTTTCTTTTTATTATTATTATTTTTTTAAATACAAATTATATATGTGGGTGTGCTAAATTGGTTTTGTTAGGCTATTTAAAGTGCCTTTATTGATAATACATATTGAGTCTTTTCTCTACAATAATATTTTACTTATTGTAGGTATCTATTATTTTTAGTTGTACTGAACCTTGGCATATTTATTAAGCCCTTTTCATTGACATATTCTGAAGTTTCCTATTTTACAATCATTATCCTTAGATTGCAAGGGAAGTTTTGGATGCAGCTGCTCGTGTAATTCGTCCCGGTGTGACAACTGATGAGATTGATCGAGTGGTTCATGATGCAACTATTGCAGCTGGTATGAGTTTTTATTCTCCAGAATATATTAGTACTTGTTCTTTTTATAATCCCTCTTTTTTTGTCCTCTTTGAACTCTTTACTCGGACTTTACTTTTAAGCACCAAAGATATGACTGGGTGGAGTAAGTATTATTACATGTTGATGAGAAAGCAAGCAAATTACTTTACCCTAATGGTACTGCACCCATCCTCAAATTGCTGAAGTGGATTCAAATCTTGCTGGCAGTGAAAATTTGAATTTTTTAAAATACATGTGTGCATCAAAGAGGGTGATATTATTCCTCCATTGATTAAGAATTTCAATTTCTGTGAAGTATCATGATCATCCTTTGCTGACGTAAATTGGTTGATGGGTCTTATAGGGGGTTATGTTAGACTGGCCAGGTTAGCTGAAATTGACAGGTTTTGACCTGTTTTTCTTCCTTGTCTGATCTTTTAACTGCCACAAATAGGAAAAACGTTGGACCTGTTCCTTGACCTGACTTCTGTGTTGGTCTACTCTGGAAATTATGGTTTCTATGGGGCAATGCAATTGTTTGTATCCATTATCAAATTGAAATGGATGATGCAATGTCAATACCTTTGATCTATGTTGGACACTGATGCCTGTAAATTCTTTTGGGGATTTTTTATTTTTTATTTTTGATAATTAATCAATATATCACTAAAAGTGTAAGGCGCCTCAATGTACAAGTATACAAGAGAAGCCGCCTAGGTAGTAGGGGCAAAAAGAACAAGAAAATCATGATACCTAATTACTAAGTATTATGATTGTTGTACAACTTTTGACACAACTTTTGTACAACTCCAACAACTTTTGTACAACTCCAACAACTTTTTTTTCAAACTAACCATTGGATCTGTTTTCCTACATGTGGATCCTACATATCCAATGGTTGATTTTAAAAAAAGTTGTTAAAGTTATACAAGAGTTGTACAGAAGTTGTAAACATATCATATCTCAATCACTAAAAGAGAAGCATAAGTAGATGTCCAAAGATTCAAAGTGTTGAAAAATAAAGATTTCAAGTCCTCCAAAGTCCTCTCGCAGTCCTCAAAACACCTATTATTCCTTTCCCTTCATAGACACCACAAAAGGCACAAAAGCACCATCTTCCAAACAGCAGCACTCCAAGTAGTCGATCTTGTGGGTTTTGTTCACTGAATTAGATTTTGGAGTGCCAATTGATCTTGCCAACTCATTCTTTTTGGCGTTTTGGATTAGAAGAAAGGGCACTTGTACAGCTTAAACGATATTCTTTTTTATGCTTGTTTTGGAGAAATTTTTATTAAGGTAAGGTGTTTAAAGAAGCTGCCAAGTTTAATTGGCTAATGATGATGATTGAAGGTTGGGAAGATTTGCCATTTTTTTCTATTACAAAATTGGAGCCACAAATATAGGCTGCCATCATTTTTTGGGTGATAGATTGTCTCAATGCTTAGATTTCTTGGACTATAACTAGGACTGTTGAGCAGAGTGATTGTTATCTTGTATGTAGTGATACAGATGGTAACTTGACTGTCTGAGTCATACTGTAATGTTTGGCCTATTTTTTTTAATTAGGAAATGAATAATGTCAAAGCACACGCCAGGTACGTGTCGAACATAGGACTTTTTTAAGAAGACTCCAAGAGTAATTATCCTTTTTTATATTGATATTAATCGTGGATTCTATAAATCTGTCAATAACATCAAATCAGATTCCTCGCAGTGTGATTGGTTTATGTATCATGGCCATTGGTGGTGTGTTACTTTAATTTTTTGGAGTGCTAGACTATGGGAGTTTGAATTTTTAGCTATATAATCAATTAATGGTGTGCTGAGTGTCCTTAAATATGACTTTACTGCAGGAGGATATCCATCTCCTCTCAATTATCATTTCTTCCCAAAGTCTTGCTGCACGTAGGTACTTCGTTGTATTTATTTACGAACTTTCTCGTGATTGTAGGGTATTGATAAAGTAAATCTTCTTCAATTTTTTTCCATGTTGCAGGTCAATTAATGAAGTAATTTGCCATGGAATTCCAGATGCCAGGTCCATGTTATTTCAATTACATTTGTTTCCTCTTTTAGTCCTGAGCAAATTCCTGTGCATTGTCTGCTCTCTCTTTCTCTCTCTCTCGGGGCAACCAAATTTTGAAACAATAAACTTCTTTCGATCTTGTAATCACCTAAAGTATGCTCTAGCTTTGGGTTACCTGATAATTCTATAGTTATAAAATAACACATTGGTAAGTTTAGGCTGTTTAGCTGGACTGACAGCTCTAAGTCTATCACTTTTAGTTAGTAGTGAGCACTCCTAGGATGATATTTCTGGGAATTTGTGGTACAAGGTGTTACATACCAATGTTAGGAGGCGTAAAAGCATGCAGGCAGTACAGGCAGCCGACACAGCAAGAGAAGAATATGACGAAACCCTAGCTGCAGCAAACCCTAACCCTAGTGGCGGCTGATCCGAATATGGAAAGAGGGAAGGGACAAGTCGGTGCTTGGAGAGCATGACTTGTGGGTAAGAAAATTCCTACGAATAAGGGATTGATATTCCCATTGATAGTAGCTTCCTAAGAATAAGGGACCCAAGTAGTGGCCCTTTGTTGCCCAAAGCTACATTTGTCTCTTCTAACATATAGACGATTAGCTCTTAAAATTTCAAAAACACAGGTTAAATGATGTAGATGATCCCCCCAAGATCAACTATAGATTAATATATCATAAAAAAAAAAAGAACAAACTTACGCAGGATTCTACCAATTTACCAAAGATATCATTCATCAAGGATTGGAAGGTAGATGGGGCATTTGTAAGGCCAAAGGGCATGACCAGAAATTCAAAATGCCCATGGTGTGTCCGGAATGCGGTTTTCTCCACATCGTTGTGGCGGTAGTGGTGGTGTGTTCGCTGGACCCGTGGTTCTTCTCGGCTCGAAAAAATTTTGGGCTCTTCGTTGTGACTGCAATCGCTCCTCATACAGCCTTGCGAGGCCTACTGCTACCGTGAGGGTGGGGGGTCGGGAAGCCTGGACTTCTGGCTTGATTCTTTCCTTAAGGTCGCTTAGGAACCCTTCAATCTGTTGTGCTACCGAGAGTTTGCCAGCCTGGCTCAGCAATCACTCATTCTGTCCTTAATACTCCCTTACAGTCCCTGTTTGTCGCAATTTTGTGAGGTCTCCAAAAAAATCGTTGAATTGCGTAGGACCATACCTTACATGCAACCCTTCCTTCAAGTTTCCCCACAATGCACCCTCCTCAGTTTCTTTAAATAACTTGTACCATAACTGCGCCTCGCCTTCAAGATGGTAAGCCGCCAAGACCACCTTGTCTTCTTCTGCCGTGTCTTGAAAGTCAAAAAATTGCTCTGCACGGCATACCCAACTAGTTGGGTCTTCTGTACCATCATACTTGGGGAAATTCAATTTGGCAACCTTTGGGAAAGAGCTGCCAGATTCCGTTCAGATGAGATCCTTCCCGGCTCGGGATCTGGTGGAACCTGCAGAATTGCTTTGACCTTCTCCCTATAGTGGCTGGAGCTTGATGGCAAGAGCAGCCAATATCTCTTCCATTCTTTTGGTAAGTCTTTCTTCCAATACTGATCCCAACTCCTTTGTGCGATCAAATCTTTGGTCTGTCATGTTGAAACGTGGCTCTGATACCAACATGTTATGGGCCTGTGTTTGGGAATGAGTGATGGGTTTGGTGAGAGGCAAAGCCGCCAGATCGGTTTTCCTGCGCTTACCTATGGTGAGTGTGATAGTAGGGTATTCGAGGTACCCTTGCCTCCCAAGCAACTATAAGAGTTGAGTAAATATTTTCTGCATACTTGTTTATTTCACAAAACCCCTATTTATAGGGTTGCGATTACAAGATGCTAATAAGTGCATAATGGCTAGTGTCTTATTCTTAGGAACTCTTTCCATCTAACAAAGGGGGAATCAATCCCTTATTCTTAGGAAGCTACTATCAATGGGAATATCAATCTCTTATTCTTAGGAATTTCCCTACCCACAAGTCATGCTCTCCAAGCATCGACTTGTCTCTTGCCTCTTTTTATATTCGGATTAGCTGCCACCAACATGTTTGCTACAGCTAGGGTTTCGTCATATTCTTCTCTTGCTGTGTCGGCTGCTTGCATGCTTTTACTCCTCCTAACATAGGTACGTAACACTGCATTCTATATTTTAGGGAAATCAGATCAGGCCCTCTTATGCCTTTTGCTGTTTTGACTTTAAGACCCCATTTTTCAATTTGATAAATTTAAAACTCGAGTTTAGACCGATTATAAATTTGAGACCTTGTTGTTAGCATTTTCTGTTGATTTTTGACAAAAATGATTGTGAAAAGACCATTATTGTAGCACCTCAATTTTTCATCTATTTCTTTTTTTCATATATATATAAAATTCTTGAGGCTCTACTACTATGACGTGACTTTAAGAATAACAACGGAATTTAATTGAATTACGATTGTAAGTACAACACCAGAGCACTAACTGAAAACCTAATTTACACTTATTCACACAACTATACAACTTTGTTTATATTTACATTCTATTATTGTTTCACACTACTTGAAACTATGTTTACATTTTTCTAAGACTACATATATAAACAAACGATACTATTACAACACAAACTTGATCAATCTTCAGCCAAAGCCTTGCCTGGGTTTAAGTTGATGTATTCAACAAGACTCTTCTAGGTAAATGGCTTTGGAGATTTGGGCATGAGGAGCATTCCTTTTGGAGACAAGTGATTGAAGCGAAGTATAGGCTCAAGAGACGAGGTTGGTGCTCAGAGGAAGCTCGATTTCCTTATGGGGTGAGCCTTTGGAGGAATATTAGAAGTGGTTGGGGTTCTTTTTCCAATTTCCTATCCTACAAGGTTGGTGATTGTTCTCACATCAATTTCTGGCATGATGTATGGTGTGGAATAGAGCCACTTAAGCATTCTTTTTCCGATCTCTATTCCATTGCTCAAAACAAGGAGGTCTCTGTGGCTAATTATTTAGACCTGTCCAGTTCCCTTATCCATTGGAATCCTAGTTTTATTAGGGCTGCACATGATTAGGAACTGGAATCTTTTGACTCATTCTTTAGTCTCTTATATTCCTCAAAGTTGCATTCAGGGAAAGTGGACAACTTGTTGTGGACTCCCTCTAGTAGCCAGAAATTTATAGTGAAGAGTTATTATACTCTGTTACAGTCAGAAGTGTTTGGAAGGTCAAGGCCCCTCCTCGCATTGCTTTCTTTTTGTGGCCAACAACACTTGATAGAATTCTTACTGTGGATACTCTTAGAAAGAGGGGCTTTTCTTTAGCTAATTGGTGTTGTTTGTGTAAAAAGAATGAAGAGACGACTAATCACTTTCTCATCCACTGCAAGTATACTTCGGCTCTCTGGCAATTGATCCTTAATCTTTTTGGAGTCTCGTAGGTTATGCCTAACAATATCCAAGAACTTCTTCATTGTTGGAAAGCACAAAGGAGGGGACATCCCAAAGAGACTATCTGGAAAGCTATTCCTGTCCTCCTAATGTGGAACATTTGGAGAGTAAGGAATTGTCGTATTTTCGAGGATAGTGAGACAAACGTGCTCTTTCTAAAATATTTCTTTTTGAGATCTCTCTTGGGTTGGGTTCTTGTTAATGTTCCTAACTTTGTCTCTACAAATCTGGTTGATTTGATTAGCTTTTTACATTGTAGCAGCTTAGAGCATTCCTAGTAGCCTCACCAAATTTTATTCACCAAAATAACTAAAAATTACTTTTTTCTATTCTGATGAGCCACTTTATTAAAATTCCCCCAGCAGCCTCACCATTTTAACTAGTCAATATTCACTATTCCATTTAAATAATAATTTTTTCATATTTCTTTATTTTTTCTCTACATAATATTTTTATAAAAAATCATTTATATCCATGAAATAAGGACATTATCGTGTGAGAGATGGGAGATGAGAGAAGAAAATGAGAGAAAAAAGGAAAAAAGTGTGCTAATCATGTGAGAGAGAAATGTGAAACAAAATTTGGTGAGTGGGTTGTTGAGTGAAAATGCCTGGTCTAATTTGACTAGTAATTTCAGTCATCAAATTTTTTTGGTTAAAATGGTGAGGCTGCTGGGAGTGGTTTTTAAGAGTTTTCATCAAATTGGCTCACCAAAATAGCTAAAAAACTAATTTGGTGAGGCTACTAAAAATGCTCTTATAGGGTTGAGTCTATATTGTATACTCTTCGTGTACGTGAGTTTAACCCTTTTTTTTCTCAATAAGATCTGAATTATTCAAAAAAAAAAAAGCCTCGCTTGGGTTTTCAAAATACTATGTCTTCCTCAGCCTCAAAGGATAGTAGTCAAAGCTATTTGGCTCTCTTGAGTCTGTCCTTTATAACTGTAAATTTATAACAATTTACAAGTGGAATTGTGTGTTCATGGTTCAGTAAGAGCACTAGTAGCAGTTACCCTATATTGGTTCCCTTCCCTATATTTAGGGAAAATTTCATGAAAAACATCAAAAAACCTCCCACAGCAGATGCCCTATATTTAGATGAGGGGGTTGGGAATGAATAGTGATTCCCAATGTATACATGTCTACTATTCATTCCCTATGTATTATTTTAATATAAAAGAAGTATAATTAATTGATATAGGGAAGAGAGAAAAAGTAGGAAAGAAAGAAAAAGAATAAAATAAGAGTAAAAAAATAATATTTAATTGATATAGGGAAAGGTAAGGGAATCTATTGTGGGGTATTTTTTTATAGGGAAGCAAAAAGTAGTTTTGTTCCCTAAACATAGGGAAAATGGTTGGGAATCTGCTGCTAGTGCTCTAAGCAAACGCTATCAACCATGTTGTGTGTGTACTTAAGCCATCTTTTAAAAAATTTCTCTCTTGTTATTGCAAAGAAAATTATTTTTTACTATATCAGAAAATGAGAGACTTTTCTATTTTTCAAACTTCCTAAACATGTCTATACTGAAACATACTTTAAATAAAGCATAAATACACAATCTGAATTACGTTATTGAACTAGTTTTTCCCTTGGACAGTGTTGAACTCCCTACCCCGTTCGACGTGAGGTTATTGAATGTTCTCCCCCATTCAACCAAAAAGGATTGAGCAAACCACCCCTCTCAACTAGGGCTCCATAGATTAACCCCATACGGATTTGGCATTGTTGAATGTTCTCCCTCATTCAAGCAAAAGGGTTGAGCAAACCACCTCACTCAACCAGGGCTCCGCAAATTAACCCTATATAGATTGGGCTTGTTGAGCGCACCACTTTGCCTCATTTGGGCACGTTGAGTGTACTACCCCTGCTCAACCCTGGGTTTTGAACGTATAATCCCCGATTGAAATGGGCTTGCCTTGAGTAAACTTTCCTATTGTAAACTTTATACTTTTCTTTATTCATAAAACTATTCTTGAAAACAACATTTTAAATATACTTTGTACTATATGTATTTTTCATGAATTTCTTTCGAAAACTTTTTTCTCAATTGCAAAAGTTGTAAAGAGCATACTCATATTCTCAAAGATATTCTTGATAAAATCTCTATATCATTTTAGTAAATGCAAGCCAAAAAAAAAAATGTTATCATTGCTGGTAAAGAGATTTACTTATAAATGCATGTAAAAAAAATCTAGATGGTAAGAATATTTACTTACAATGCATGTATAAACACATTTAATACTTAAGCTGGTAAAAATGATTTACTTACGGGTTTTGCTTAAATCTTCGTAAGCTTTTATTTCCTCCATGTACTCATCTGCAATATATCATGTTCATTAGCTAGGATTCTTTGTCTTTGAAAATCCTAACATTTTATCAAAACCCTAGTCAATTAAGTTCTCCAAATTTTCATTTGGCCATTATCTCGTTCGAACGAGATATCTTGCCTTCAATTTTTTGACGTAAAATTTATTCCAATTCCCAATTTTCTCATCACCCATCACTTCCTCTATATCATATCCCAATAATTAACTGAACATGCATTCCAAAATATAAAATGTACTATCAAAATTGATTTATTCTAATCAAAACCCTAATCTTTGGTTTATTTGATCCTTTTAACAATTCTAATGTAATGTAAGCATCATAACATTTAATGCATTGTTACTATAAACATTTAGCGGGCATAATTTAATCACTACTTGAATAAACGGGAAGAAAAATAAGTAGAACTGTTACCTCACTGAGCTTCCTTCGAAGTTTAAATGCAGGGAAGAAACTTATGAATTTTTAAAATCAGAATAACCCTATTTATAGGAAATCTTTACTACTCGTTTGAATGAGATTTCTTCTCATTCGAATGAGAATGTATGTCCAGTCGCTAAGGAGTTTTGACACGTGGCATGACGTGTCGTCTAGGGTGGCAAGACGCCTGACATATCTCGTTCAAACAAGATTGTTTCTTAGCCATTAAGAAATCGTCCTACGTGTGACATGTGGCACCCGACGCAATTTTTGACCTTGCACATGGCTTCTGATGTGGCATCAAGCGTTATTTTGCTGATGTGACAGTGCTATATAACATCTGGCTTGACACGTGGCATGGCATGGCACTGAACGTTGTTGTTGATGTGGTTGATGGTGTGGTAGTGCTGACGTGGCGGATGCGTGTTCGTGCTGACATGGCAAGCTTGTTCGAACAAGCCTTGCCTCGTTCGGATAAATTTTTTTTTAAGTTTTCTCTAGTTTTCATTTTTCTTGCCTTTTATTTCTATTTTCTTCTATCTTTTATTTATTCAAGGTATTACAATTGTACCGTCTAGATGAAAAAAAGAAAGAACTGGTGGCTCATGCTCAAGGTATTACAATTGTACTGTCTATTAGGGGTAACTGTGAGCCAAGTCCTTTGTCAGGGATGGCTACGAACAACCCGTGTCAGGGGTGGCTTGCCCACCCTGCTGTTTAGGGGGTAGCCATGAACCACCCCCTCTATTAGGGTTGACCTCCACACCCCCTCTTTTGGAGGTCATTTGTAGCCACCCCCTAACCCCGTGCGTTGAGTTGTGCCACTTGCGGCCACCGCCATTGTTGGGCGAGGTGAGGTAGCTCAGCTTTTTTTTTTTTTTTTGGGGGGGGGGGGGGGATTTGAGGGTTTTAAAATAATAATAATAATAATAATTAATTTGGGGTAAAAATATCTTTTCACAGCTATTTCCGTTAAAAATTGATGGAAATGCTGGCAGAGGTCTTGAATTTAAAATGAGCCTAAATTCGGATATTAAATTTATCAAATTGAATACAGGGGTTTTAAAGTCAAAATGGCAAAAGGCACAGGGTCCTGATTTGGTCTCCCCATATGTTATTTTATGCGGTCATCATTCTAATGGGGTCCAAGAATTGAGCTTTTGTGTGGCTCTCCTTTTGTGAGCTTTTGCAGTATAAGCATGTATAAGCATGTATTTATCATTGTTCCTGTAATGAGTTCTGCAAGTTTTCAATATTATTGTCTTTAGCATCCTTTATTTTGAGGTTAAGCATAAAGAAAACCTTCCTCAATGGATGCTATTCTATTTGCTGCAGGAAATTAGAGGATGGTGATATTGTCAACGTGGATGTGACTGTGTACTATAAAGGTGTTCATGGTAGGAAGCTTTATACCAATCTGATAGGAGTTCGAATATTTCCAAAGAAGCTGCATATTTAACCAATGGTTGACTCATTATGCAGGTGATCTCAATGAAACATTCTTTGTGGGGAGCGTTGATGAAGAGTCTCAACGGTTGGTCCAATGCACTTATGAGTGCTTGGAGAAAGCAATATCCATCGGTATGTGTTGGATAAACCAATTAAGTGATATCTGAACTTTGTAGGATCTCTCTCTCTCTCTGTGGTTGTGTTTTGGCTGGGACCCTAGTTTTGCCCCTGTTGGGTCTTCGAGACAAAAATGCTCATAGGAGCGGTGCTAATTCCTAGGGCTGTTCATACTGCTGATGGGACCAATAAGACCACATGCACAAACATTTTTGTCTGCTTCTGATAGTCTGGTTTCTGTTTTAGGAAACAGACACCATTGGTCCGGTGCTCAGATTTGGAGGTAGTTTTCCAACAATTACGGAACTAACTGAAGGGGATTTGAATTTTAAATTCCCAAAAGTAAAACTTCTCTGTTTCTTTTCTATATCACCACCACCTCTCTATCTTTTCTTAATTTTAGTTTCCACTTCTGTTATTTTTCTTTTCTTTATTCTCCCTCATCTTCTCCATTCTCTCTCTCTCTCTCTCTCTTTGTATCTTCACAGTTTTTCCCCTTATTTCTCACTGCTGCCCCTCTTTGCATTATTCTCGTTCTTCCCTGAAATCACCTCATTCCCTCCACACCCCCCCCCCCCCCCCCCCCTTTTCCCCTCCCCCAATAACCATCTTTACTCACCCCCAGACGCTAATCTCCACTGCTCTGTTATAGATCTTCATTGTTCTAGTTGACTGTCTGTATCTCTCTCTCTCTCTCTAAAATTGTGAAAAGTTTGTTTGTTGAGATCAACCTGTTTGATCTGAGTTTGCAGAATGTATTATAATTCTGCAAAGATTTTCAGTCTTGTATACAGTTTAAGATCTTGAAATTTAAAATTTGATGTCTGATTCTGGTTTTTTTTTTGTAAAATTTAGTGAAACCTGGAGTGCGATTTCGGGAAATTGGGGAAGTCATTAATCGTCATGCTACAATGTCTGGGTTCTCCGTGGTATGTGTAAAACTGGTCTGCAGTTGTAAGCAACTTTCTATCAAAATGGTTGACAGTGTTTGGTAATTCTTTGCTCTTTCTGCTGCACACATAGGTAAAATCTTATTGCGGTCATGGTATTGGAGAGCTCTTTCACTGCGCACCAAATATTCCTCATTATGGAAGTATCCTAAATTAAGCAGGCTTTTGAGCCCACTATTTTCTATGTTATTGAAGTCCTGTCATTTCGCGTGGGAAGTTACTAATGAAGTATCATAAATGAACTCTCTTTATAATGCTGTAACAATAATTTTTTTTAAAAAAAAATAAAAAAAAAGGAAAAGAAAAGAAAACCTATTCTTTCTTGCTTGCCTCATGTATTTGTGACCTTAACCCAAGCAGGAAATAAAGCAGTTGGTGTGATGAAGGCAGGACAGACCTTTACAATCGAACCAATGATCAATGCTGGTATTTTGCAAATTGTTTAAATTTGTGAGCATACTAGTTGAATTGATTCTTTATTTGCTAGCTACATCTAAAGAAATGTTCTGAATAGGTGTTTGGCGTGATCGGATGTGGCCTGATGGATGGACTGCCGTCACTGCTGATGGCAAGTGCAGTGCTCAGTTTGAACACACTCTTTTGGTAACTGTGAATTTCCTTCTTCTTTCAGCATTGTTTCTTTGGCAGTTTGGTCTAAGTAACTGTAACTGCTTTACAATGTTCATATAAGAATATAATTGAGACTCCCAAGCCTTCATCTAAAATCTTGTAATTCAGGTGCACTGTCCTTTTCCTCCAGGAATCATCACCCTTCTTGATAATTTTACATATGCACGAGACATTCTTGATTTTCTTCTAAAATCCTTAATCTTAGGAATCATTTGTGAGGTTTGTTGGGGTTCTTAGTTTTAGTATGTTACCTCAGTTGATTCAGCTGAGCTCTTGAATTTAGAAATGCTAGGATGGTGTGGTGTTTACGTGCATGCTAGCCGGATAAGTTAATTATTCAAACTTGTATAAACCTTAAGTTTTATTATGTCAGCACCATAGTTTTCAAATTATCCAGGGCAAGGCTAGGTGTAAGCCTCGAGGCCCGATGGTCATTCTCAACTTTTGAGTTCTTTTTTGTTATAAATAAATAATGAATAAAGTAAAAGGTTAGAAATTGTAAATTACAAACTAAATTGACTTTTTTTTTTTTTCAAAAAAAGGCTTAGTTGTAGCTTTGTTTAAAGCAATAACCCAATACTCACAATAAAAGTGAATATCAAGAATAATCTCCTGATATAGAATGTTATTCCATAATATGCTTTTTCTTCATGCAGTTCATTAAAAATTGTAACATGGCCTGAGGATGTGATAAATTGGTAGAACTCGTCTCAAGTTGAAAGGATTAAACAAACCAACTAAAACAACTGAGCAAAGCATTAAAATCCTGAAAAATTAGCAAGAACACTTTCCAAAGAGTGAAAATACTATAAGTTTCAATATTTGACCTATATGTCTGAAAATTGAGAATGGTGTGAGCAAAAGACATGAATAGTTCTTTGGGGGCAGAAGAGGGTGTTGGAGGCCTGACTTCTAGTGCTCGTTGACTCTTGCTTTCGGGAAAAAAAACAGAAGAGAAAAATTAAAGGTGTGTGCATACCCATATGAGGTGCCCACCTTTTAGGCTTCCAAATGTTGGCAGTTTGTGGCATTTGGTTCTGCCTGAGATAGGTGCATGCGTGTAAAAACTATGATCAGCACCCATGAAATTTATCAATCAGGCTTGTGCTCTTATTGACCTTCCTTTACCCGTATCTCTTGTCAATGGAATTATAGTGCCACCATTGGAAGAAACACAGAGAGCAACAAGTTGTGTGATTTTTGACCAGTCGATGGTATTAGCATTTTCATAGTTGATGCAAATTCTTTTACTGTGTAACCGAATTCATGACCTCGTTTGTGTGATTTGGGTTCTGTATACATTTTAATAAACCTTGTGAAACATCACATCCAATACCATTTATGCTTTATGTATGTTGGTAAATGACAATGGTCTCATGAGTAGATGTTTATGACTTAATTTATGCTCTTAAATCCCTCTTTAGAAATTGGATATGCATAATTGCTTGTGTTGGATAGGTCTATATCTCTTTCCTGTGTTATCTATCATTTAGGTGACGGAGACCGGAGTTGAGGTTCTTACAGCGCGGTTGCCTTCCTCCCCAAATGTGTTTCCTTGGCTAAGTGCTTAAGCGTTGGCAGGTGTCTATATGGTAAACCTGGATGGTGGATGCAAGAGAGTGATCTACCAATACCGTACCATCAGTAAACCGCAGTAAATCATCGAGTGAGGAATTACTACGATTTCCTTTTGCTGGATGCGGAATGTTGTTTGTAACTTGATAAATAACCATCAATTAATATAAAACTTCCCAATTGTGATTTGGTGTTTCACAGTTGCTTTGTGCACTATCTTGTCCTTTTTCTAGTTGCTACTGGTGCTAGTTTTGGCCCATCGGATGCACCAAGCATGCTATTTTGTTTTTTTGTGGTAACTATGTAATAAAATGCAGGCTTTGATCTTAATTTGAAATCAGAGCTTGAAATTTCAATCGTATGAATTTCATCTTGTAATTTAGAAATTTTTGCTATTGGAACTGTAATGAATTTCTGTTAAATGTAAGTTATACTTGAGATCTAATTGGGTACAAAAAAATATATATATATCTCCATGTAAATGCAGATGGTATTTGGGCATGTTAAAATCCTTGATCCATAGTTAGACTTAAATAAAGATATACCATTTTGGCTTTTTAGTGCCCATATAAATCTTGAATGGTTTCTATACTCTTGGTTAACGGTAACTCAATTAGGATCTAAACCAAAATTATTTTAAAATTATAGGGTGTACATCATCCCCATTGATCTTAATTTGATACCAACGTTCAATTATTGGATTTATTATACAACTATCTTTATCTTCAGCTTCTTTCTCCAACAAAAGTACTACACCTCTTAGGCCTACCCCCCCCCCCAAAAAAAAAAAAAAAAAAAAAAAAAAAACTGTACGGACATGATACATATAAATTATTTTATTTTATTTTATTTTTTTAGGTCAGCACATAGGAAAATGATTCATTTCTTCCCATGGTCCTTTTCTCCCATCTTCCTATTTTCTAAAAGAACTAATACACGTACATTTTCTACACATCTCCATACAATCAAGTTTCAACTTCACCAATAGATTTATGAGACTCGCATGTAGGAGATGTGTAAAAAATGTATTTATATTATTTCTCTTTTCAAAATTACAATTAGATCCGTAAGTTCCACAAATGGCACATATCTAATGGTGAAAAGGATGCATAACACGTCTCCAATAGATATCTTCTAGTTGGTTTCTCAAAAAAGAAAAGAACAAAGATCTCACGTGCATTTTTAAATTTTTAAAACCACGTGAAAATCACATACACTTCAATCACAAAAAGAGCTGAAGCGTTGTGGCATAGCAGTTGCAAATGAGAAGGCATTCCAAGCTTTAGGTTTAAATACCTCTTGAATTCACTCTGCTCATAGATAAATGCTCTCAAGAGATACATCAATACAACTTTACCAAAAATGCCTTAATAAAAAGAGGTTGAAAATTAACAATAAAGTTAAAACACTCAATTAAACAATCAGAACCCAGTTGACCCAACTAAAGAGGAATACGATGCATTTTCATCAGCAGGAGTTTTCTTCCGGCCACCCTTGTTTGAAACATCGTTAGTCTTGTGAAGTAGTCCTGTTTCCAGACCAGCCAGATTGAACAATTCCAATCTTTGTTGCTTTGCCACCTCTATATCACCTTCCCAGCAAGTTTCAGAAACAATTTCAAGTGCTTTCTCCATACTCTCCTCCGACACAAGATTCCCATTTTGCAGGAGGACAAGGTAAACTTGTTCAGCAGAAGTTTTCCGTATCTGGGTTATAATAAGAGTTAAAAGGAAAGAAGGCACAGAACCAATAAGTAAGGATCCATAATCAAGCATACTCTTCTTCGTAGCTTATGATTGAGTTGCTTTGAAGATACTATCACCTAGAGAGAACAGGAGTAAAAGAATAATAAAAGCAAGGAACTTCCCTAAAAAAAAGCAATTCAATTTTGATGGTTCTGAAAAGGTTGGTTGGGAATGTGAGTGGCAATTCATAATGATAGAGGACAGCCTATTGAAACAGGTAATAAAGATTGTGGAGGAAGTTTCTATGTACCTTCAATAGAAACAATGACTTTAAGATGAGAATTAATTCATGCCAGTAATTAACATACATGTAAGATTCATATTGCAGGAGACTCTAAGCTGCTTATACACACTCTTATCGCCAGGGCAAATATTCCCCGGAAATTGCTAACTTAATTCAGGATTGTTGTAAAATTTTGCATAATATTAATGGGAATATTGAGATAAATCATCTTTTTGGAGAAGCTAATCAAGTCGCAGATTTATGGCTTTTATGGGCTTAATTCTTTCTGATACTCTTATTTCGATTTAAAACTTTCCAGTTATTCTATAGAGAAATGATTGTTGTACAACTCTTGGCACAACTCTTATACAACTTCAACAACTTTTTTTTTTTTCAAACTAACTATTGAATCTGTTTTCCTACATGTGGGTCCTACATATTCAATGGTTGATTTAAAAAAAAAAAAAATTCTTGAAGTTGTACAAAAGTTATACAGAAATTGAAAACGTATCATATCTCTATTATATATAGGATCACGTATGAAGATATTTTTAGTAGAGCTTGTGAAAAATTTTGTTCTGTTTAATTATCCCTCCAAAAAAAAAAAAAGGTAGATATTTAAATTTATAAGGAAAAAACTACTAAAAGCCTGTGACCCTATATTACAAACCTTAGGATAGCGATGGCCAAGGAAAGTGAGAAGATGAGAGAAGGTCCGAGAGTTAATGGGATCCAAAAGTGAAGCAATATATCCAAGTATTGCAATGCCTGCATATAACTTAGAGAAGTCCTTTGACCCCTTCAATTCGATTGTGAGGGAAGCCAGAACACCAGCGCAGAAGGTTGGAGTATGAGCCTGGAAAATGATATTGACAGCAGGTCAACTTAAAAATTTGTTCAGACCAAAGATTTATAGCAAAGGGGATATATAACCAAAACACAAAGGAACCACAGTCATGCTTTTAATGGTTTATACAATAACAAATGATTTAAGTATAATGTCCATGTCAACACCACTGCAAAAAGAGAAAAAGAACGAAACTTCACTTGGTCCATGTTAAAAGATCTAGTGGATAATACAATTGCAGCATTTCTGCAGAGTTCAGACAAAGGGATGATGGGATGATTAGCAACATCCAGGAACCTCTTAACCAGTTCACCTTTGTAGAATTCCATGTATATTTTTTGCTAGACAAGCCTAATTTATCCCAGCCTAGAACACATAACAAATATCACACTTGGCTATTAGGTACCATTCATCCGATGCCCCTCTTCATCAGATGGATGTGCCCAAACTACACCAATGACTAATGCTTGTGGCTAAGTATGTTAATTGTTGTCAAGAACTGGGGCTAGTAAAAGTGAGCTCTTTCAGATTAATGCATTGCTCCTGATTGAATTCACCTGGAACATAGACCACCACCATGCAGGAGGAAAATAGGCACCGGAATGCCACTTACCCATATTTCTTTAGGACAAGGTGGAGCCTATATAGCCCAGGTAGATTGGTTCACAAGTAACAATGTCATTAGGTGATTTGGAGCCGAGACTGTCTTTCCACTTGATGGAAGACGACGCATAGAACCTACTTCTAAATTGCATAAGTAATTCAACACTTATAGAAATATGCTTGAAATAACTGACCAATTTAAGGGCACAAGACAATCTACTCTTTATTTGCATTGGTATCTTGATGTGTAATGGTCACTGCCCACAAAAATTCATATCTTTTTTAATTTAATCTCATTATAAAGCGTAGAGGGGAAAACTTCATATCTTTTTAGTTTCAGGTGATTGCTTTAAAAGTGAAAAGAAATACAAAGAAACTGTTGGGTCTCTGAACTTAGTGTTCTGGTTTTGCAGCATGTTTTGGATTGTGTAATACAGATTGCAGTTTCTAGGTTAGTGGCAATTGTGGTAATCCAGTTCCTTATAAACATGCTCCGGAACAGTTGTGTTAATAATAACAATAATTATGAGATAATTTTTCAGCTCCAATGCAATTAGAAGAAAGAAAATGAGATACTAACAGCATTGATAAACTGGGTGAGGCAACTGAAAAAGAAAAGCTCACAATTTTTCAGCTCCAATGCAATTAGATGAAGGAAAATGAGATACTAACAGCATTGATAAACTGGGTGAGGCAACAGAAAAAGAAAAGTCAACTAACCTCCATATTTAAGAATATCTTTTTGCTGAAAAGAATCTCGATGGTCTGAAATAAAGAAGAATTTCATCTAAGGAAAGCTTCAAAAAATAAGGATATAAAGCACAGTAGTATATAGGAAGGACATTGTTCTTAAAAAGAAAATATATATACATAGACATATACTGGTACACATGCACATACATAAGCAACAAGTAGAGTGCAGAAACATGCAACAGAAATGTCAAAACCAAGGAAGTCCATCCGCCTATAATGTATAGCAGTATAAAACAACTAAAGAAAATATATGCAAAGAAAATAGGAAAAAGTATATATAACCCACTCAAACTACCACAAACTAAAGATTGCATCAATGTCCCCTCCAAAGTACCAAAAATTTGCAATGGACCCCCATGTCCAGGAAAAAGACAAAAATGACCTTAAAAAGTTTTCAATAAGACAATAATACCCCTATAAATTCAAAAAAAGAAAGGGGTGGGGGAGGGGGGCTATAACAGGGGGTGGTTTTAAAATGACTGAAAAAATTGAGGGTGTGGCCGAACAACTCCCAACGGGTGTGGGGGTGGTTTGACCACCCCTAGATATGGCCGAAGGGGGTGGCCAAACCACCCCCTGGCCATTTGGGGGGTGGCCACCCCTCCCCCAACCCCCTTTTTCTTAAAATAAATAAATAATAGTTTTGATTGATTTTTCTTTTTAGTGCTTTTCCCAAGAAAATATTACATCATTCACATGAAAGTTGTATAAGAAGTATACCCAAAATATCCAAAATACAGTCTTATCATGGCCAAGTTTCACTCCTTCAATTACAAACTTGAACTAATCTTTCAGAAATAAGATGTTTCTAGCAGGATTAATAAGATTAATCATCACAATGAACTAATTAAACTAAAAGTATTGACAACTACTGTCTTGTAGAGTATGGTACAGTTTCTAAGGCAATAGGGACCCTTGACAGTTGATTATCCTTGTGCTCATATTTACTCTTTTTTGTTTTTTCTTATTATCATAGTTATTTAAAAAAAAAAAAAAAAAAACATTTTAGCAATCCAACATGCTTCAATTGATTGTTAAACAACTTTCTTTTATGACTTCTCTGTTGCTAAATTTAGCTAATAAAAAAGAATGGCTGATATTGGCAACTATGCAGCCATAATCAGATGGTGATGATCTAGACATACTCTGAATTAGACTGAATGTAAGATGAGATATGCACAAATGGAACCAAAGAGACTACAAAAACTGCAGGCAACCCGCATAAAAATGGTATAGTTTTTTATAAAAAAAAAAAATTAAAAAAAAAAAGAAAAAAAAAAAAGAAGAAGAAGAAGAAGAAGAAATCAATGAGGCTTATAGCACCATAGCACGCATATCTGATTACAGCTCATGACTTTATATTCAAATCTAAGATAAATGGGGAAGACTTGAGCCTCGGATTAAGGGAACCAATCAAAGCAACAAACCAGTAAGCAGGTTTGCTTTTCTTGAGACATAAGTCTCACTTCTTTTTCTCCTTGTACACTTAGTCAACAAGAAAAAATATAGTCTGATGACACACAGCCTATTTCGATTCCTTAACCAATTAAAAATAGGTGCTCTGTAGATGTCTCTTGTTCTCACGATATGAAATGAAGATATAATCAGTCTACTGCAGGAAATGACTGGGTTAAAAAAATAGGAAATAAGATCATCTACTATACAGTTATTTATGTATTTTGCAGTCTGATCAGAGCAAGCCACATCACAATACACGAAGTGTTGGTATCTTAATTGTCGAGCAAAAGTCATAAGGAAAAGGGCCCTTCAACCGTATCTCTATTTTTGAAGTAAAGCAGTAAATAGTCATGTTTCCTACCAAGAGCTTCTCAGTGATTTTACCTTCAGAGTGGGTACAATCACTCTATCACATCTTTTGTACTGTTGAAAAATCCAAAGGATGTCATTAGAGAGCATAAACTCTCTGGACCTTTTCGCATTGAGGTCTTCGGTTCCAACTGCTTGAAGAAACTCTAACAATGCTGAGATTGATGCCTTCCTCAGTGAATCTTGCAAACCACCAGTAGAGGCAACTAACCCAGATAGGACAGGTCTACTATAACAATCAAATTGAAGTAACTCTACAAAACGTGGATATGAGAAAGCGGGTACCTACAAGCAAGTACACAAGGTCCTTTTCGTCAAAGAACTCATTACTTATTAAGTAAACTGTAAAAGAAATGACCTATGCATACTTACACCCCATTGTAAACCTGCATCATTAGGAACAAGTTCTTCCAGCTTTTCCCTGTAAGGTATATAGGGAATATAAACCATTTTGTTGTACAAAATCCTTTGAAGAACTTTTGCAGCTGCTTCTCTTAGTTTGTCCATCTTCTCCACAGCTTGCTTACAAATTCCTCCAATCAAGATGGAAGCAAGATTTGCATCAAAAAGCGAGTCCATCTGGTTATTTTTAACCACGACAGAATTTGGAAGCTCTTGTGCAGGTTCAACTTCATCTGATCTTCTAGTAGAACCAGTGGAATCTCTCTTACAAAGGATATATGTACATCTCTCCAGGCCATCCAAAGCTGCATCACGAACCCAAGAACCCACATCACCTCTGTTATCAACAGAGTAGTCATCTAGAGCTTTAAATAAACTCATCATCACTTCATTTTTTAGCAGAAGAAATGTAGACATGTCCCTAGACTGGATATTTGAATCTTCTCCAGCCTGAGTTAACATCTCACAGACAGATATGAGTCCTTTGACAGCATTTACCCGTGCTTCAACATCTCTGTCTTCTGGGTTATCCTGCACATAAAAAATAAGTAGTTATGAGACTCATTCACTAGTTCTATAAAAGTGGAACATTTCAATGACAAATGCAACTTCCAGTAGAATTACCTCAATAGCACAAGAGCTACAAAGCTTCAAAAGCACGTCCCTCCACCTATTAGCCAAAAGATCATAAGGCAAAACACCAAGTGCCAATGCAGATCCTCTTCTTATAGCAACATTTGGATCAGTCAGCATTTGCAGGTACTTTGACGCTATATCACCAGTACCTCCAGTGTCAGCGGCAACCAGATATGCTCGAACAAAGTGTTTGAAAGCATTAATAGCAGCATACTGTACATCATAGGGGGGAACAAAAGTTCAGGGTGTTGCAGAGAAATAACATCAGCTGACGAGCAAAATAATCATACCAAAAGACAACTACCTGTATCTGAGAATTAGGATGTCTAAGATTCTCATTCAAAGTATCAAGCAAAGTTCGTTTTATCTTTCCTGTTAATGACAAATGAGATATAGAGATACATTCAATAAACCGGGAAACAGCTGAACGCATTATCTCTCCACCCTTTCCACGATAAAGCCGTGCTTTCTCAATAGCAGGAACTACACCAGCAACAAGCTGCTGTTTATCTGTTGTAAAAGAGAAATTGGACAAAATGATAACATGTTTCTGCATTCATAAGATGAGAAGAAAAAGAAAAAAGAAAAAAAAAAAAAAGAGCAGCTAATCACCTATATTCATAAGCTAGGATACAGAAGAGGACATATTTACCAACTAATGAAAATAGCCGACAAGATACTACCAAATTGAAATTTTACAAGTTCTTCCTCGATCAGCACACTTATGCTATCACCAAGATAGCTGGATGAGGTGGCTCTGACTCATGTCAGCCTGGAGGGGCCTAACCTCAACCTCCTTTAAAATTTAATCCTCAACCATTTTTCACTTTGTGGGTTGCAGGCAGGTGGATAGATGAGATTTATGATCCTTGGAGTTCCATCATTCATTTGAATAAAGCTCGCTTTGATGCGTATTCATACACACGGTGTGTCATAAAAAAATAATAGGCCGAACACAATTTAACATACATTCATATGAGATACTTCCAAAGAATTATCTTGTCCTTAATTCTAGAGTCTTAATCAATAATTTCGTATCTATTGATTCTGAGTGATCAAATTACAAATTACACACATTGTTCACCCTCAAAACCTAAAAAGTGCTTCAAACATTTTTCAAACAATAGTTATCCAAATGAGTTTTTAGATGTGGCCCCATAGAAAATAATTTTCAGTTTTCGTTTTCAAAAACACTTTTTAAAGCACAAAACACGTTACACTTTCCACAAAAATATTTTCGTTGTTTATTTTCTAGAAAACATGTATGGTAATTGGTCTAAAAACTGGTTTTAAAAATCAAAAAATAGAAACCAGTACCCAATATGTGCGGTTTGAAAGTTACAAAAAAGAAAAAGAAAAAAAGTGTTAGATATGTGTCTAGCCTGATGGTTCTGTGTGACAAACCCGTGTGGCGGCCACTGTGGTGGTTGCCGGATCTGGCTAGCAGCCTCACGGTGGCTGCTAGATCTATGTGGTGGTCACTAGATCTATGTGGCAGTCATTATTATGGCCATCGAATCTATCTACTCCACCCGTCACAGACAAGGGGTGCTGGCCGCCACCATGGAGGCCAGCTTCTAGCAAGCCCAATGTTTTTTTTTTTTTTTTTTTCTATTTTTAATGTTTTGAAAAAAGAAATCAGAATTAAATCAAAACACTTTTCAGAAACACTTCAATTACCAAACAAGTTTACAAATGTGACCCCGCCAAACAACACTTTTTCAAATGTGGCCCCCACAGAAAACATTTCGATTTTCAATTTTTCAAAACACCAAATAAAAAACACTTGTCAAAAACTTTACCAAACAAATCTGATTCATCAAAAAAAAAAAAAATTAACTGTACCAAACAAATCCATAGTTTTTTTTTTTCTTTTTATCTTCGTCTAGAGTATCCATACATGTTTTTTTTTTCGAGGTATGATGCCTTCCTTAGATTTTGATCATATATTTTACCTCATTATGTATTGTCTTAATATATTTTGTAAAACTAAATCAAATTAATAGATGGAAAAACTAAATGTTATGATTATGTAATTTCATGAAATATCATATGCTGCATTAATCTACCATACTTTTAACGCACACTATTCGGTAATATCTAGGCTTTAATTTCACATTTGACATGTATAGACAAGTTAATTCACAGAAGCAACTTCGGTATGCAATAAGTCTTGCTTTATGTTATATATAGAATTTATGCACAGTTCCATTACTAGGCAAAGTGCTTCTAAAATGTTACTGAAACATTCTGTTTTCCAACCCAAATTTAATGACACTACTGAAAAAAATTTAACACCTGGCACTATAAATTCCATTCTTAAAGAAGCAAGCATGAAAATACGGACTAAGTGAAGACCCTTAAAGAAAAACCTTTTAGTATATCAGAGACTAATAACTCTAGAAGGACCATAAATAACAAGTTTTTAATACTCCCTCTGGGTTGCAATAGAAGTACTACAAATGACACACATTTTAATAAAACAAACACACTTCCTAAAATACTCTTAGATGGACCAAAAAAGATCAGTTCAAAATTGAAAAAATGTGGATTCAAATCTAAGAGTACCATAGGAAGTTAAATAGATAAATTTTTCGTTATTCGAAAACTTTCATCTATTATGGTACAGCCAAAAAAGGAAAGCACATAATCTATTATCAGACAGTGCGAGTACTACGAATAAGTACTTGCATTCTGATTTGGATCAACTACATAAATTTGAAGAAGGTAAGAGTACCAACCAGAGGAAAGAACACAATCACATTGATGTAGAGCTAAAACAAGTTCACCAGCTGCCAAAGTCGCACCATGGCGCATGCACAAATCAGATGAGAGAGTACAAGGAATTAACTTTTCCACTACGGAGCTTGCAAAATATTCAGGATCATATTTGACAAGAGCAGAAAGAGCCTCTGCAGCAAGTTCTCTCAAGCCTTTATCCTAATCACATCAACCATGAGTAAGCAATGTATTTTATAGATCCCAACAAAATTAGAACATAACTATAATACTATGCTTCCACACCATGAGTTGCTCGTGGTAAAATTTGAATATAGTAAGAAATAACAACTATGAAATTTCCATCAAAAAAAGAAAAGAAAAGAAAAACAAATAAGTTCAATAGAAAAGGAATGGGGAATAAGGTATCCAGTCTCCAGGTCCCTGCAGAAAGGAAAAAAGAAATTCACATTCTTCCTACCGGAAAGGGAGAATTAGGAAAACGAAAGGAATATGAAAAAGTTTATTGTTATGGAATATGCCTGCCCGAAATAAAATCCACTATGGACATGTGTAAACGTGACTTTCAAGGAACTTAATGTTATTTGGGAAGGACAACATCAAAATAATTACCAATGGCCATCTAATGTTGCATTAAAATTAGTGTGAATTTGCACAAGTAATGAAGACAACCCGGCTCAACCTTGACCCCTTCCCGAGAATCAGAAATTAGTAACACGCTTCACATATTTAAAATTACACAGCACTGAGGATCTCCTTTTCAAACAGACATATTTCATGACTTTTGAGCATAACACTCTTTAGAAGTCCTTAAAAGGTAAAAATGTTTCCAAACTACAAGAAAATATTTCATTTTCAACAAAAAAGGTACAATAACAATTATTTTGCATAGTTTTGTTTTTTTTTTTTTTTTGGATGAATCAAAAAACTTTATAGAACCAAACTCATCAATAAGGTTGAAAATACAAATCTGAGAAAATGGGGAAAAAAGGGAAAAGCAATCATTATATTCACCATTTAAAATCTAACTGTGCAAAACATAAAAACCCAAGCTCTCTCACCTTCCCCAAAACGTCATAATCAAAAAAGAAATAACTTCTTTTTTTTTTTTATTGAAGTAAGAGAAATATCATTAAAAAACGTAAAGCGCAGACAAGCACACATGGAGTATACAAGAAGCAACTAGTGTGGAGAAGAAAAAAGAACAAAAAAAATCATGAAAGCTAATCACTAAGGGAGTTAGGAACGCAAACAGTCCAAGAGAACGACGACTAAAAAAAGAGAGTTTTGAGCTCCTCAATCGTCCTTTATTTGTCTTCGCAGTTTTTATCATTTCGTTCCATCCACAGACACCAAAAAAGGCAAGAATGAACCATCTTCCATACTCAGCACACCAAGAGTGATCACCCGTCCACCAGCAAACGAATAAATCGACCACCCGAAAAGGCATAACCTAAGACAAACTGAAGCAGCTGAAAATGACATTTCATAAAGAACGAGCAACCTCACAATGGAGAAGAAGGTGGTCCATAGACTCCCCATTCATTTTGCACAAACAACACCTATCAATCACAATGACATGCCTCTTTTTGAGATTATCCAAGATAAGGATCTTCCCGTGCGCCGCCGACCAAGCAAAAAAAGCCACTTTCAAGGGAACTTTGGTCCGCCAAATACTTTTCCAAGAAAAGAAGCTTTCTCTTTGCAAACAAGGACCTTATAGAAAGAACTAACATCAAACTTCCCTTTGTGAGGAGTCCACCAAAGCTTGTCATCCCCTTCACTCCTCACTCTAATGGAATACAACAAGGTGAAGAAGAAAGCCAAGACTTCCACCTCCCAGTCGTGGGTTGCTCGAATAAAGCTAATGTCCCACTGAAGTGAACCACTCTCTGGAACCAAGTGAGCTGCAACAAGCGCCTCCTTGTCACGAGCAAAGCCATATAAAACCGGGAAAGCTTCCTTGAGGGTCATCTCTCCAAACCACACATCATACCAAAATTTGATCCTGGACCCATGTCCTAAATAAATCTAGTATGACTACAAAACAAACTCCACCCCTTCCTAATATTCTTCCAAAGCCCCACTCCATGAGACCCAAAGGGATCTAAGGAGCACCACCCATCCCACACACCACCATACTTAGCATCCACAATAAGTTTCCACCAAGCCTCTCTCTCATGCACATAACACCATAACCACTTCCCTAACAGAGCCCTGTTAAAATCCTCAAATTCTATATGCCCAAGCCTCCTTCAGAAATAGGGGAACAAACCTTGGACTAGCTAACCAGGTTATATTTGAACTCTTCACCTAGACTTCTCTATAAGAAATACGATGGAGCTTCTCAATACGATTTGCCACACTAGCAAGATTAGGAAAAAGAGACAAGAAAAACGTAGGGAGATTGGAAAGAGTGTTCTTTATAAGGGTAACCCTACCACCCTTGGACAGGTACATCCGCTTCCAGCTAGCCAACCGCCTCTCAATCTTTCCAAGAACACCATCCCAAATAGACTTGGCCTTAAAAGAGGCCCCCCAACGGAAGACCAAGATACTTTAAAGGTAACGAGGAAACCCCACAACCCAAGATGCTAGCCAAACCATCCACACAACCCACTACAACCAAAATAGACTTAGCCAAGTTAATCTTCAAACCTGAAACAGCTTCGAAGCACAAGAACAACACACGAAGAAAGCGAAGCTAGTTAGGATTAGCCCCACAAAAAACCAAGTATTGTCCGCGAACAACATATGTGAAAAGTTTACCACCTCAAAGCGACTAGAACCCACATAGAAGCTTGAAAGAAGACCTCTCTGGATAGTAGCAGTGATCAACTTACTTAGAGCCTCCATAACAATGACAAACAGAAGAGGAGACAGAGGATCACCCTGTCTAAGCCTGCGAGAGCTACTAAAAAATTAGACGGAGTGCTGTTCACCAAGATAGAGAAACGCACCGAAGAGCTGTAATGCACTATCCAAGAACATCATTTCTCCCCAAAACCACATCTTCTCCAACTAAGCTCCTCCTGAAGAATAGAATTCTCCAAATCTCTAATAACCAAATATTTCCTCTCCTTCTCTTCAGGAGTTCAACTACAAAATTTCTCTACTCTATCAAGAGCACTTAACTCTTCATTCAAAGCTTTTTTAAGAAACTCCATGTTACCAAACTCCTCCTCGTTCCACCTCTTAAGATCAACATTTAAGGCCTTAAGCTTTTGAGCAAAGATGAAGCTAGGAGGGCCTTGAAAGTGATAAGACGATATTAAATCACCACTTATCCCAAAAGCTTAAACTTATAGGAAGAGATAAATTTAATCACTTAATCAATACTTTAACATTCCCCCTTACATGGGGGCTCAGACTTCCTTTTAATAGGTGAGGCCCAACAGGCAGAATATTTAATTGAAATGTGATGTAAATGACGAAATCAAGGTTCAAACTTAGGACCTTTGGCTCTAATACCATCAACAACAACAATGGTGTGTTGAAAGGAAACATCGACATCTAATAGAGACTACACTAGCCTTACTAGCTGATAGTACCCTCAATAAATATTTTCAATCCACTGGCATTATTTATCGTGTTTCCTATCCACACACCCATCAACAACAAGGGTGTGTTGAAAGGAAACATCGACATCTAATAGAGACTACACTAGCCCTACTAGCTAATACTTCTCTCCCCAAAACCTTTTGCGATGAAGCTTGGTCTTGCTTCTTGTTACTTGATCAACCGGATGCCCACTCCTTTGTTGAAAAATCTCTCCTTTTGAAAAACTCTTCTTTCGGGTCCCGGATTATAAATTCCTTAAAGTTTTTGGGTGTGCTTGCTTTCCTAATCTTAAACCCTACAATTCCCATAAGTTTTCTTTGTGATCCAAACAATGTGTGTTCTTAGGATATAGTTCACACCATAAAGGCTACAAATGCTATCATCATGAATCTGGCTATATGTATATTTCTCAGGATGTAGTCTTCCATGAGGATGTTTTTCCCTTCCTTCAAACCTCATGAAAGTTAGTTCAATCTCCTTCATATTCACCTACTTACAGCTCTTTCTCCCGTCCAATTAATAATATCAATGTCTCGGTTCCAACTCTTCCATCTCCATCTTCATTAAATACAAATTCCAGCAACACTCACTCTCCTACCAGCTCTTCCTCAATTCATGTAGAGCCAGATGTTACTACTGTCCAATCACTGGACATGGCACCTCCTAGACTTCACCCTATGCGAACCAGATCTCAGAACAATGTTAGACAGATCCGGCAACTCACAGATGGTACGGTTAGAAATCCTCTACCTCGGGCTTTACTCTTAGAAGCTGCACTTCTTGAACCCACTTGCTTCTCCAATGTTGTCAAGGTCAGTGAATGGCATAATGCCATGCAAGTTGAGTTCAATGCTCTCCTCAAAAACCGCACATGGTCCTTTGTTCCTCCACAGGCAACCAAAAATGTTGTAGGCTGCAAATGGGTGTTTAAACTCAAGCGCAAGACGTCTTTTGAGAGTGAAATGGGCCCATGGACTTTGATATGGTATGGGAGCCAAGTTTCTTCCGATTGTTGGGCCTTTCCCCCCGTTCTGTTCACGTGTTTGGCCAATAGTCTCACACGTGAGGGGGCGAATTAAAAGTGCTCCACATCGTCTAGTTTATATTCTTCCTAACCTCTTTATAAGTTATGGTATCTCCTCTTCTCTCAAAGCGTCTTTGACTGTGAAATGGGCCCATGGACTTTGATAGACGACCACCAAAGTCTCACACTATCCACAAACTCATCAGACTTTAACCACATATTCTCAAACTTGAACAGTCTAGAATCCCAATGAATACCACCACAGTAAAGGAGGATAGGAAAGTGATCAGAGCACAATCTAGGAAACCTTTTCTGGAGAAGACCTGGAAACTTGACTTACCAATATGGAGAAACGAGGAACCTATCAAGACGAGACCAAGAGGAGATATCCTGATTATTAGACCACGTAAACGACCATCTTGCTAGAGGAAGATCCATAAGACCCTGCATAGAAATAAAGTACCTTCTGATAATGTCATTACAAGGACCGTAGACCCCCGTGAAAGCCCAAGAAAAGTCATCAGCTACGCTTCTAAAAGAGCAGGCAAGAACAAACTCTCCCACGTACACTTCAATCTTTTCTACTAGCCTCTTGTCCCACATAAGCATAATACCACCAGAAGCCCCACAAGAGGCTGCATAACACCAATCAACAAATTGACAACCCCACAAGCTCCTCACAATGTTGTTAGAAATAATCTCCAGTTTAGTTTCTTGTAAGCAAATAACATCCGCCTTCCATTGCCTAATGAGATTTCTAACTCTCAAATGCTTACCACCCTCATTTAACCCTCTAACATTCTAAGAAAGAATTTTAAGCTTCATAACAATCCTCTATGCACCCTCCCATTGCTCCTGCCACAAGAAGCGCTGCCACAGTGTGCGTCATAATTAATAGAACAAGCTTACCTGTTCACTTCCCTCGTACCTTTATTGCCCAATTTCATGCTAGGACCCTCTTCCTTTTCATCATTTCTAGCTACAATATCCTCAAACAAGGCCAAAAGTCGTCCTTCGAAACCATTGCATGAAAGCCCCACCAAATGACTGAACTCCTAAACCAAATGCAAAACCCAATCTGAAGACCGCTTCCCAGACTTCCCCCCAAACTTATTTACTGGACAGCAAGACAAAGGAGAAGGCTCCTCCTCCGAAAACAAATCCAATTCCATATGACTCCTTTGCCCCCAACTCAGAAAATTCAGGGGAGGTGCAAGTAAACAGGACAGCCACCAAAGAATCCTCCGAAGAGCCATGAGGACTGAGAATGGGTACATGCAACACGGCACTCGGCACAGCACCATCGGGAGAGGCACCCGAAGAGTCCAACCCAGCCTAACCAATCACAGCTTCACTAGAAACCACCAAAGCTTTATCTGCAGAAACCAAAGACACTACTGGGCCCAAGGTTGTCTCTCTAGCAGAGGTTGAAAATCGGCAAGATCTATCCCAGAAGCCATCTTTGGCTAAGGAAAAAAACTCGCCGAAAAAGGAAAAATAGGGGAAGGAGGCGGAACCGAGCCACTGGCATCCTCTATCTAGGCCGGAGGCGACCCAACAGTCCCAACACCAGAAGAAACTGACCCTGAAAACAACTCTGGAAGAGGAGTAGAGTTTGCCGAAATAGGAACAACAGGGGAAGGAGGCGGAACCAAGCCACCGACGTCCTCTGTCTCGGCCGAAGGTGACCCAACGATCCCAACACTAGAAGAAATTGACCCTGAAAACAACTCCGGAAGGGGAGAAGAGTTTGTCGAAATAGGAACAAGGGAAGGAGGCAGAACCGAACCATCAGCTTCCTCTAGCTCTGCCAGAGATGACCGAACAGTTCCAACACCGCCAGACCCCATCACCGGAGCCAAACAATCCATCGGGAGTACAACCGGCAACGCAGAACCTTGTAAATCTCCAAGCTTTAGGACTTGAGCCTCTTGACGCTGCCACCTCAAGGAACCTATCGGCTACATTATCACCTCTCCTAACAATGAGAACGTTCAACCCCTCCCTAAATGACTTGACAAAATCCTTTTTTTTTTGATAAGTAATGTCAATTCATTAATAAAGCATAGAGAGACGCAACCCTAATATACAGGAAGTATATAAGAGTACCCCTAATAGGATCGAACAGAAAATAAATTTAAAAAATCTGCATAAGTAAAAGCATTCAAACTATGATGAGTCGTTGTCCAAATATATAACGTGTTAAGAAAACGCTTCCGTAGTTCTAACATCAATGTCTCTACATCTTCAAAATGCCGCGTATTCCGCTCCCGCCAAATACACCACATTATACACATCGGAACTAACAGCTAAACTTCCTTATTGGAACCATACCCAAACGACGCTTCCCAACTATTCAACAATCTCATCACCCTTCATGGCATCACCCACTCTACCCCAAATAGAGTAAGAAGATAGCTCCATAGATCGCAAACAACTTCGCAATGAAGTAGCATATGTTCAATGGACTCCCCACTCTTTTTACGCATACAACACCATTCAATCACCACGACATTCATCTTTCGCAAATTGTCATGCGTCGAAATTTTACCTAAAGCTGCTGTCCATACAAAGAAAGCCTCCCTTGCTGAAGCCTTAACACACCAGATACTCTTCCAAGGAAATGAAGGGTCATCTTTCCTATTTAGCACCTCATAATAGGACTTCCCTTCAAATAGACCCCTTTTGGAGAGGCTCCAAACTAACCTATCATCCGCTCCATGTCGAACCGAACTAGAATAAAGCCGAGCGAAGAAGGAAAGTACGATCTCCAGCTCCCAATCTTGAACTGGACGCGTAAAAATAATATTCCATTGAATAACTCCATTTTGAACAACCAAGTTATCTGCCACCATCGCATCTTTATTCCTCACAATACTAAGCAACACTGGAAAGCATTGCTTCAAAGATCTTTCCTCACACCATCAATCATGCCAGAAACTTACTTGTAACCCAACCCCAACCTCAAAACGAACAAGGGTACGAAACTTATCCCACCCCCTCCTAATTTGTTTCCACACTCCCACTACAAAAGTATCCAATACTGCTTTGGAATACCACTCACCCCTTAGACTCTCAAATTTAACGTCAATCACCAATCGCCATAATGTCTCTCTCTCCCTACCATACCTCCACAACCATTTCCCCAGAAGAACTCGATTAAACTGGATGAAATTATGAACTCCCAACCCCCTCCTAATTTGTTTCCACACTCCCACTCCAAAAGTACCCAACACTGCTTTAGAATACCACCCACCCCTTAGACTCTCAAATTTAACGTCAATCACCAATCGCCAAAATGCCTCTCTCTCCCTACCATACCTCTACAACCATTTCCCGGAAGAACTCGATTAAACTGGATGAAATTATGAACTCCCAACCCACCTAATTGTAATGGAGTACAAAATCCTTTTCCAATTCACTAAATGAAATTTTGCCTCATTTCCAATGCCACCCCATAAAAAATCCCTTTGAAGTTTATCAAGTGGATTAGCCACACCCATTGGAATAGGGAAAAACGACAGATAATATGTAGGAAGGTTAGAAAAAGTTCTTTTAAGAAGAGTCAACCGACCACCCTTCGACAAATATATCCACTTCCATCCAACCAGCCGCCATTCCATTTTCTCAATGACACCATTCCAAATAGAAACGGCCTTATAAAAAGCACCCAACAGCAAACCCAAGTATGTCATAGGCAAAGATGCGACCCAACATCAGCCAACCCTTCAACATCCTCCACCTCACCGATAGGAACAATTTCTGAATTTCCTAAATTAATCCGCAAACTTGAAGCTGCCTCAAAGCATAAGAAGATACAGCGCATATGTCTAATTTGTTCTACTTGCGTACCATAAAAAATAACGTGTCATCGACAAACAGTAAATGATTCCCAACTAAAGCATTAGAATCCCTGGGACCCACTGAAAACCTTGCAAGTTACCCTAATCCATTGCCGCAATCAGCATCCGACTCAATGCCTCCATAACCACTACAAACAATAAAGGGGAAAGTGGGTCCCCTTGTTGCAATACACGAGTGCTATTAAAAAAACCAGACGGGATTCCATTCACAAGAACAGAAAATCTCACCGTAGAAATACAAAATCGTATCCAAGTCCTCCATTTCTCTCCAAAACCACAACACTGCAACAAATAGAGCAAGAAGTCCCAATTAACATGATCATATGCCTTTTCCAAATCCAACTTGCACAGTAGCCCAAATTCCCCCAATCGAATTTGACTATCCAAGCATTCATTAGCAATAAGCATTGAATCCAAAATTTGTCAACCGCCAATAAAAGCATTCTGTGTGTTGGAGATAATCTTGCCCAATACTGACTTAAAGCTGTTCGCGAGCACCATGGAGATAATCTTATACATCCCTCCCACAAAACTAATGGGCGAAAATCTTTAACATCCATAGCACAAGTCTTCTTTGGAATTAGAGACACAAAATTAGCATTAAGACTCTTCTCAAACTGACAACTGAAAACCGCAACATATTCTCCATCGTCGAAGCCAACCAAGCTAAGCTCTAAACTCCCAAATAAGCCGACTCAGAGAAACTCCTCCTTTCTTCCACTCTAAGCACTGAGGATCCTTCTACCACCGAGAGCACAAAAGTTTTTTAGCCTCCACAAAACACCAACTCTCCATGACTTTTAGAGGAACAATATTATAAATTTATTCCATGTTCATTTTGTAATCATACAAGTTAAGAAACATAAATAAATAAATACTACTTCAAACAAACTTGCTAATAACAACTAATAACTTCACAGACCACTTTCAAATATAGTGTTCATTCAGCAAATTAAGTACAGTTCTTATAAAAATTGAGGACACAATGAATATATGGTATAATCGAGATTTTCTTGTGAAACATTTGGCTGCTGAAAATTCATTTTAGAGAAAACAAACTAGAATCTATTTACCAGTGTTAAAAGACCATCAAGCTGGAAAAAAGACAAAACAAGTCATATTCCATAAAATTCTATTAATATGCTTTCTCAAATAACAAAGTTGAAAGACATGAAAAGAAGATTAAGTTAGATACCCAGTGACAGATCTTGTTATTCAGCAGTTCATCCACAAACTGGTAAAGATACCCCTCATATTGAGCAATACAAACAGCAACATGAAGGTAAGAGTTTGCCCGCGAAGAAAGTGAAAAATAATCTGCAGTGTTCACTATATCAATGCCATGCGGGTAATTCCCTTGTCTTCCAACATTCTCCTGGAAAGCAGCTGCAGCTGCTCTTCTACAGTTAACCTAAGCATTAGATGTTAAAAGCTTTAGCAATGATGAAATCAGAAATAAACAATTTCACCAGGTCAATTAAAATTACAAAACAAAACAAAAAGGTAATAGCAAAACGTCAACACCTCACGATCATAGCAAGCCACAGTTAGGAGGTGTGGAGCAAGCCGTTCTAATATGTTTCTCATATCTGTGTGATAATATGCACGACCAAAGGCCCAACAAACATAGGCAGCAGCATCACGAACGTGAGATCCAACACTATGAGGACCTCTTCGAATATCATAATGCAGTGCCTGCAAAAAGGATTTATTGGTCAGTGTTGGTGTTGCAATACAGGGATTTTTTGCTCCAAGGTTTTTATCTCTCTAATTCTTGAGTCTTTAGAAAAACAAATGTCCAATAAATATAAAGATGAATGAAAAGAAGAGGTATTAAATGAGGCCAAGACATGTAAAAGCCAATAAAAAAAAAATTCAAAATTTTACCACCACATTAACTTCATCCATTGGGTAAGATTTTTTTGGGGGGAAAAAAAGAAAAAAGAGCAATCATTGATACAATAATAAGGACTATAACTAAAATCCATAAATGACAAGGCTAGAGGATGGAATACAATTAGTACACAGATTTTGATAAGTATAATTAGTACACACAGATGAAAGGATAGAGTAGTATTCCTTAATGAAATGCCACGGGAGAGCATCTATGCCACATTAGAATTAACTCAATTAAGTACTCAATCTACCATAACATAACTTCCCACTTGAATGTCTCCTAAATTTTCAAGTCTGGACCTATAACTTGGAAAGTAAAATAAATTAGCATCAAGCAGACATGTAAAAAAACACTCAACTAGCACTAAAGGTCACGTCACCCAGGTTGTAGAAAAGAAACTCAAATATGTCATCTTCCACCCAGAAGTAATTTGTCATGACATCTTACACTTTACTATTACATGGCGCGTTTGATTCATGGAATTTAACATTCCCCCATCATCTACATTCCCAGGAATGTGATGCATGGGAATCTAGACTACCAGGAATGCGACTAAATCCACGTTGGAAATGATTAGATGATAGGATTCTCGGGAATATGAGATTTCCATGTCTGATTTACTCGTAGGCATCTAGTAGGAATTATTTTTACTTCCCAAAATATTCTTATGTTTCTCTCTTCAAGTGCATAAGGATATTTGATACAAAATTATTTAAAAATAAAATAAAAAATGACAGGGAAGAAAAACTATATATAAACCATGATTTTTCTTTCATTTCCCAATATATAAATTGTCTATACTATTTGATTTTTTTTCTTTCTTTTTTTATCTACAACAAAATAAAACCTATTCATTTCCATTTTTTGTTAAATAAAATAGTTTCACTTTTATATACAAATTATTTTTTAAATATCTTTCTACCTTAATGCATTATAATACATTTCATGAAAGTACTCCAACCTTTTAATCACTATCATAAAGGCAATTTGAATCTTCTACTATTAGTGAAAGAAAGGCTACAAAATATTCTAATGACAAACAGTATAACTTTATTTTGATAGAACATAATATTGCATTTATTGGATTCTTTACTAATTTTACAAATAAACTCATTTTCTCAATTTACCAACAACAAAATTATAATTAGCAATAAACACTTTTTGGTGGTCCCTGGGGTTCATTAGATTTGTGCACTATACAAAGAGAGATATTTTTGGATCCTTAATTTCTTTTTTTAGAGTACAAGTAGGACTCTATTTTTATGTTTTGTATGCTAAAAAAAAACCTTTGAGTTGAGCAAGTTGACACCCATAACATTGCACTCATTTGGTTATAAAAGTTTTTATTAGTTTATCACCAGACTAGAATGTTATTGACACGTTCTATTTATTTCTAAATTTTATTAACTTTGCTATTATTGCCTATTAATTCTTTTATTAAAACTTTAATAAACATTAAATATTAATATAGGCATAGAACTCAATTTTGTCTTGATTAATGATAAAAACAGATAGAAGGAACAACAAAAAGAATGTAGCCATTTTTGTCATTTAAAAAAAAAAAAAACATTCTTAAGGCCAGGGGAATGTGGATTCCCAAAGAAGGGAATCTATGTTCCCAGCAAAAGGCAATTGGGAGGGAATGACTTTCCCTTGGGTATCTGGATTCCCTCCACTAAAATGCAACCAAATGAGATAATCTTTTAGGATCCATAGATTTTCCCCATTCAAACGCCCCATTGATATATCAAACATAGATGAGGAAATAAGAAGAGCAAGTAATAATTTTAGGGAACTAACAGAATATCCTGTTTTTAGGAAAAAGTTTTATAACAAAAATCAAAGAGAAAGAATTCTAGCATAAAATGACAAAAACAAAACTTCAAATTCATTGGTTCTAGTTTTATATATTTACAGGTACTACCTTCACCACAACAGGTACAACTTTGGGAAGACCGATAGGTAAGAGCAATCCTCTACGTGCCAGTTCAGCCAACGCTAAGCAACCCCCATGCCATGATCCATCACCCTAGAAATATATAATATGTCATAAGATCTCTACACCTCAAACTTGGTATGCTATTAAATAGCTTACATTCTCACAGGAAACAAGATGCAAAAAAGAGCAACGGCAATATTATACCTCACTTGGTGAAAACAGCTCCAAGACAGATGATAGGACCTCTTCTGAAAGGGCAGACGTGAGATGTGAGGTTACGCGGCCTATACCTTTTGCAGCAGACCAACGCACAACAGTGTCCTGCATTACCATACCAATAATGCCAACATCAAATCACTAGTATAAATGATGAAAATGAAATTAGCGAATCATACAAAAATTAGAAGTGCACTTAGAGAGGTTTTTTTTTTTTTTGAGGGAGGGGTGGGGGGGGTGGTGACTTAAATAAAAATGGGGAGGGAATGATATATTCCTCTGTTTTGGATGTTTAATTGGGAAGGAAGGAATCGCAGGGACAACATATACACTTCAACTAACAAAGAGGAAAGGCAAAATTTATATTTAAAATAAAAAATAAAAATTGGCTACAAATAGGTTTCTTTCTTTTCTCCTCCACTTTAAAATCAAACAAGGAAAATTCAATCTCGAACATCAAAAATAAAGAAAGAAATCGCAGTCCTTTCCTTTGCATTCCCTCTTCATTCATCAGTTTCTTTTTTTTTCTTTTCTTTTTATAAGTGTAAAAATATATTAAAAAAAGCGTAAAGCGCCCAAGTACACAAATTGTATACACAGGAACAACCAAACCAGCCCAAAAAAAAGAAAGAAAACCAAAAACCTGCTAGACCCTAAAACCCTAAAACTCAAGACGCACTCAACACTACATCATGTGAGCCTTCCCTTGCCAACGCTGAAAAGGTGCGCTTGCATTGCCATAGTTAATGGAGCTTTTCAAGTTCAACAGCTCCCTCATAGCTTTGGTCTTTTGGCGCGCAACCATAGTTTTCCAATGAAACTCCTCATCAATGGCATCCAAGATTGCCAAGGATGGATCGTCGTCCTCATCACCATCCAACGCGCAATCCAATGGCATGTCGAGATGTAAAACACCCAAAGGGTAAGGGGAATCTCCATCCTCCCCATACCAAAACTTGTCGCCCTGATCCCACATTATGCTCTCCCCATTCAGGCCAAAGCCTACCGGCCACTTTTGAGACTGAATCAAACCATTAAACCCAGAATCCTCATCCTTTCCAACGTTAGGAGAGCCGCAACCACCCAAAAGGGAAGGAGTCCCTTCTACCCCAACTTCCTTAGCAACAAGAGTCGATGACGACACAACTGACACTTAAGGCAAGAGAGTGGGTTGCATTGACCGATTGAGAAACCCCCTTCGAATAAATCCCCTCGCCGGAGAAGTTTGCTTAACAACAGCCTTCATAGAAACTGCCTTACTGGAATCCTCCACTGTAGAGCGCTGCAAAGACTTGGTCCCACCGACAATATCTGTCCCCATTGTTGCCATCATCTCTACAAATAAGCTCTCATCCAAATGCATTGCTCTGCCTTCTCTAGCCCTCTTATAGTAACTCTGAAACGGCTTAGATACCAACAACACTGGAGAAGAGAAACGTAACCTTTCTCCCAACTCAAACACACCAGAGAAAGTCACCGGAAGAAAAAGGTTTCTGCCTAGTGGAGGAAGACTGAATCTGCTACTCGACAGACCCATCACCAAAACCTACTGGTGCCAAAGAAGACACCTCAGACCTGAGGGAAACTTCCAGAGACACCGCAGACAGTGTCTCTGTTGTCCGATAAAGGGCTATATCGACAGAAAACAACGGATCAGAAGAGAAAGTCGAGGAGGGAGGAAAAACAAACCTTGGAGGAACAGGGTTTGCGATCAAGAAAGAAGGTAGAGCTACATCCTCCAACACCGACACCAAGACAGGATCTAAAGATACCGCCTGAGTTGAAACACACCCACCGGCGACAGCAAACCTCACCTGAGAAGACCCACTCTACTGGACTTCGAAATTCCCGGTTGCAAAAGAAGATGGCACTTCGACTGTCGATGGTGAAGAAACAAGTCTCACTGAAGACCTACGACATCTTCAGGCAAAGAAATAGACCCAGGATCCGAAAGAACCCTAGAACCCGCTCGAGGCACCGAACCCAAGCCATATTCTCACGAACCAGTTTGGCTTAGATGCGAACCGGCCTAGACAAAACCCTTTAAAACCCACTGTGGGTAAATGATCCAGCCCATAACCAATCCCCCGACCCACTTCGGTCTTAATCCGATTGGACAACTTTCTCCAAGCAAACCCTAGAATCTTCTTCTACGAGCGATTGACGAGAGTACCCTTCATCTTCTTTGCCTTCTTCATTGACCCAGAGCTCTCCTCTAAATCAGCCTCCACCCTCTTCTCCATAATCTTCTTCATCTCAGAACAATCCACCGCCCATCTCAGATTCTCACCACTTCTCCCACTCAAAACAAGCCGCCACCAGAAACAGATCAAGAAGGCCCAAAATCGGCTTCTTTAACCCACCAAAGTCCGTGGGAGAACTAATAGTAGCCCACACCACTTCCATGAAAGAGCGCCCAGACGAAGAAGCCTTCACGCCTGCTCCCAACTGCTACCCCACCGAAGAAAACTCAACAGAACTCTACAATTCAGGTTTGGCTTAAAAAGATGCCAACAACTGACGCAACTCTCCCGCAAACCTATGCCATCCCCACCGCCACGACCCTCAAGAAGCCAAATGATACCTTTCTGACCACCCTCTGCAGAAACCGCTACCTCCATATAACGGCCGGCCTTATTTCTGCCCCCACGAACCATTACCACCTTCTCAACTTCACGATAAGACTTGGCGAAGTCTTCTATACCCAGAGACTTCAACACCTCTTCAACTGTATCCACCAGCCAAACGGAACATTGTACACCCAAGAACACACACCCAACAAAATCTTTCCTCCTTTCCTCCAAACAAAATTCTGCCTTATCTTCACACACCGAAAAGAAGAATTTTTTTCGCTTCCACAAAGAAACACCGCTCCATATCAAATTTCGCCTCTATGAAGGATCAATTCTTCATACCCAAACTCAGACGACCAACCCAGAAGAAACTCGTACCATCGCCGGAGAAGAAAACCACTCAAACATAAAACCCACCAGCCAAAGCCCCTTCACGATCTAAGTAGAGTGACCCAAAAGCACACCTTTGTTTCTCAAACTCTGATCCTACACAGCAACCAAGCTCCTAGATGACGAAACGTAGCAAACCCCTCGCTTGACGCGCTTTCACGCGCCACCGCTATGGCAGCGAGAGAAAGAGGAAGATGAGAGTTGAGAGGAGAGAGGAGAGTTGTGTAGGATCAGAGTGTTCTCCTGTAAAGAAAACTCTAGTATTCATGAAAAGGTGGTTTTATCAACTCAAGTTGCTGTTTGATGAAATCCACAAGTTCGTGTCAAACTTTCTTTTTTTATTTTTGATGAATAATAATTTATTAAAGAAAAAAGGTAACACCCTCTTACATGAAAAGTATTCAAGACAAACAACCACCCTAAAGGCGTCTGAAATCTAAAAAGATAACTAGATCTAAAATATTCGAAGAGGAAAAGTTGGGAACATAGACAACAGCCCAATCCAAGAGAGATCTCCAAAATGAAGCTTTTAAACATATCACATTGGATTTGCAATCCTCGAGAAGACATCGTTTCCTTTCTCTCCAAATGCTCTACATTAAAAACACCGGAATGACTTTCCGAATAGCCTCCTTAGGGAGGGCTAATGCTAAGGAGCAGCATTTTTTTATCCGGAATTCATCCAGAAAAAGTGCTGCTCCATGACACATTTGTAATTATTCATGGCACATTTAATTATAAATGTGCCATGGAGCAGCACTTTTTCCAGACGAATTCTGGAAAAAGTGCTGCTATGTAGCATCACTCCCTTAGGGAGTCCCCGCCCTTGAGTCCAACAATGAAGTAGCTCTTGAATGTTGTTTGGCATCGTCCACGAAACACCGAATAAATTAAGAACTAATAGATCGCTAGTGTTCTCGCAATGGAGAAGAAAGTGATTAACAGTCTCCTCATTCTTTTTGCAGGGGCAACACCAATTTACAAGAATGATACCCCGCCTTCTGAGATTATCAACCATAAGAATTCCACCCCAAGCTACTGTCCAAGTAAAGAACCCCATGCGGTGCGGGGCCTTAACCTTCCAAACACCTTTTCAGGAGAACAAGCACAACTCTCCAATCTATAAAGTGTTATAAAAGCTTTCCACTACAAAGTCCTCATTGCTGGTTGGGGTCCTTAACAATCTATCAGTTTCCCCCGGATTGATTTTAAAGGAGTAAAACCGAGGGAAAAGAGTCGAGAGATTCTAATTCCCAAACTTGTACCGCCCTAATGAAACTCGGATTCCAATGAAAGGAGGAACTAGAAGATTCCAAGTAATCCAACACCAGAGCCTCTTTGTCACAAGCTATCACATACAATTCTAGGAATAAGGATTTGAGATTAACTTCGACACCAAACATCATGTCAAAACCGAATACAAGACCCGTTCCCAACCCTGAAAGAGACAAGTTGGAGAAGGTTCCCCATTCATTCCTAATATTCTTCCAAAGGCATACCCCATAGGACTTCCAGGCTTCCTCTGAACACCAACCCCCACTCATGACCCCGTATTTCTCAACAATCACTTGTCCCTATAGAGAAGACTCCTCTTGCAAGAATCTCCAAAGCCATTTACCAAGTAAAGCTTTATTAAAAGACATTGAGATTTTTAATTCCCAACACTCCTATGGGAACTGGGGAATAGATAATCTTCAAGTTCACCAGATGAAGTTTGGGCTCAAAGCCTAGTCCCTCCCAAAGAAAGTCCCTTTGAAGGCGGTCCAAACATCTAGCTACACCGGCAAATAATGTCTCTTGATTAAGTTCAAGTGACCACCCCGAAACAAGTAAATCTTCTTTCATTCCGCCAATCTTCTTTCCATTTTCTCAACTACCTTTTCTCATATGGCTTTTGATTCAAAAGAAGCACCCAATGGGAGTCTCAAATAAGTCAAAGGCAAAGAGGAGATGTTGTAGTTGGGAATACAGGGGCCAGCTCTTCCTGATACAGAACTTCCCCAATGCTACCGTGACCGATTTCAAAGATTAACCTTTATACTAGAGATTGCCTCAAAACACAGAAGAATATGGCCCAAGTTATAGATTTGATCCCAGTGTGATATTTCCAACGAAACATTGTTTTGAATCCCTGCTCTAAATCCAGATGGGTAGCCACCAACCATAGCTCTAGAGAGCGTCCTACTAAGAGCCTCCATCTCAAGAAGAGGAGAGGCGAGAGAGGACCTCGTAGCAGAGGCCCCAGGAGCTACAAAAGAAGCCATGAGGACTACCATTGATCAAGATAGAGAAGTGGGTCGTGGTAATACAGGCAGATATCCAGTTTCTCCATTTAACACCGAAGCCAAGACACCCCAAGAGATAAAGGAGGAACTCTCAGTTGACGTGATCGTAGGCTTTCTCCAAGTCCAACTTACACATAAACCTTGGAATACCCGATTTCAGCCTTCTATCCAGACACTCATTTGCTATTAGAACCAAGTCAAGAATTTGTCTGCCCCCTATAAATGCATTATGATTGTTCGATATGAGCGATCCCAACACCTATTTCATTTTGATTGCTAGGACTTTAGCTAGAATTTTATATACACTCCCCACCAAACTAATGGGTCTAAAATTCTTTACTTCCAACTGCGTCAAGAATTTTATATACACTCATTTTGCTATTAGAACTGAGTCAAGAATTTGTCTTCCCCTATAAATGCATTATGATTGCTCAATATGAGCAATCCCAACACCTGTTTATCCTGATTTCTAGGACTTTAACCAGAATTTTATATATACTCCGCACCAGACTAATGGGTCTAAAATCCTTTACTTCCAATTGCCTAATCTTTTTAGGAATGAGAGCAATGAAAGTAGCGGATTAAGGCTCTTCTCAAATCTGTCATGCTCATGCAAATTGTGGAAAACACACATCAGATCATCCTTCACTATAGTCCAACAAGACTGAAAGAAAGCAATAGTGAAGCCGTCAGGGCCAAGTGCTTTGTCTCCATCCATACTAAGCAACACCTGAATCTAACAAAGGAAACTCCAACCCATCCAATTTAGGGTGCCAAAGAACTATTTCATTCAAGCGATTCTTGTAAAACTGGATGATTGTATTATTAATAGTCTTCTGATTAGAAGTAGTAGTGTCATCTATACGAAGACTGGAAATAATATTGTTTCTCCCATGAGAATTCGCAATTCAGCGAAAAAAGCTCGTGTTGTTATCCTCTTCTTTTAGCCAAGTCACCCTAGATTTTTGCCTCCAACTAACTTCTTGCTGAAGAGCAGGCTTCTCCAAATCTTCTCCTCTTCTAAATGATCAAGAGACTATAACTCCTCCAAAAGGAACTTCTTCCTTTCCTCTATATTATCAAATATGTCCTTGTTCCATCGTTTTAAATCTAATTTCAGCCTTTTCAGTTTATTAACCAAAATAAAACAGGGAGTACCAAGGAACTAATAGGAATCCCTCTGCTGTTTCACCATATCCACGATACCCTCCACTTTTAGCCACATGTTTTCAAATTTAAAAAAGTGTGGTCTTCTAGACAAGCCTCCACTATCAAGTAAAGTGGTTTATTGTAAATGTTCCTAATTTTGACTGGGAGAATCTGGTAGATTTGATTTGCTTTTAAGATTGCAGTAGTCTTTAGGGTATTCGATTCTCTTGTATACTCCTTTTGTCTGTCAATGATATTATTATTATTATTCATAAAAAGAAAAATGGTCAAGGAAGGCGGCGCTGGATTAGATCTGGGAAATGCTCTTCCCAATGTTGAGAAATGCTCTGGATTAGTTCTCACTATCGAATCCATATTTTCACCCCTTAAACTTCAATCATATGGAATTCATAAAGTATTAACATACATATTGACTTTTTATTGCACAAAAACAAGGAGAATCTCTGTAAAACTTTATCCCAAATATAACAAATTAAACCTCCAATGAACCATCTTAAAAAATCTGTAATGTTCCAGTGTATGAAATATTTTTATGGGAGATCTCATCCATCAACATTTAAACCAATTAAGATGACACGCATACGAAGATCACCAATATATCATATCAAAATTTTTACCATTGGATAAACTCAGTATACATGAGAAAATAATCAAGTTTACAAAAGATTCTCACCCTTCAGACATACCGTATCTCTCAATCCAGAGAGCAACATCTCAATCATCTCTTCTACGATATCTGGAACATCCATATCTTCATCTTGCATGCAATATGAGCTTTGTTCTGAGTTGGAGGAGTCTATGTTAAGATCATGACTGCATTGATCAGTTTTTCTGGATGCAGGCAAAGAAATAGTCTCCCCAAGTGAACTAGTTCTGCCCTGCTTTGATGGTTCAAGGGAACAAAAATCCAGTTGAGTAGCACATTATTTGGAAGCCTACAACAATTGAACTAATAAACTACAACCTTCCATAAGGGCATCATAGATAAGCCTTAGAAAAACAAAGACACCACTTGCCCAGGGGGTGGGGGGAGACTACAATCACATTGACTTCAATGTTACTGATATTGCCATCAAATAAGTAGCATAAAATCGGCAGGAAAAAAAAAAAAACAGACATATAGGGAAGAAGAATGTACCAGCACAGAAAGAGACAGATTTAATTCAACTATTTTACCCAAGAAACTAAAATTTATAAAACCAAAATTTGACTCGGTAGGATTTTTTGAAATTGGGAGAAAAACAAATAGAATATAACTCTTAACTCTCTGCTCAACTGGCATAATCTTAATAATATTTTCAACAAACATCTTGTTGTCAATCATATAACAAGAATTAGTTTTATAGTATTGTTGAAAACTTAGAAAAAAAAATGCTCAAACAGCAGAAAGCTGTGAAAAAAAAAAAAAAAAAAATTCTGGAAGACAAGACTGACAAGCAAGAAAGAACCTTTTACTTTGACTTTTTTTTATCCCTACTGGCCTGAAAAATAGACCCTCTTCTTTGTACATTCTCCAAAAATTTGAAAGGGAAAATTGCTAAATTGGTCCTTGGTGTTTGACCTCATATCAAATAAACCTTTGGGGTTTCAAAACGATCTTATAAATCCTTGTAGTATGCCTTTGTATCAAAATAATTCTGTCAGAATTTAAATTATGATTAAATTCATCACTTCCTATCAGCTTAAGCTTTTGGGATAAGTGGTTTAAAATGGTATTAGAGACACTCAATAACGTCATGTGATACTAAAGCACTGGATGATGCGGCCCTGATGAGGACATCAGTAGCCCACATTGAGTAGGTGGTTTATAAAAGGCACTCATGGGTATTAAGTCTCACATTGCTTACCTACTAGTGAAACTAAAAAATTATAAGCGATTTTAGGGAAGCTCCAAATTTACTAATCTTTTTGGGATGGTAGAGCAGATGTAGCTAGCGTTTTCCTTGGGTTGATAAAAATGGCATCAAAGCAAAGGTCCTAAATTTGAACATTGTCTTCGTCATTGATCTCCCATTTCAATTAAATATTTCACGTGTTAAGGCTCACTTATTAAGAGGGAGTTTGAGTTCACACGTGAGGGGAAATGTTAAAATATAAATTAAATTATTAAATTCATCAATTCCTATCGGCTTAAACTTTTGAGATAAGTGGTGGTTTAACAAATTATTCCGTACTAATTCCGGGCATTTTTCCAACAGAGCCTTGGCGAAATTACAATCTACCCTCCATTAAAAAGTTACAATAATAATAATAAATTTAAAAGTTATAACAATTTACCCTCTGGCCAACCATGGACCTTTGGGGGTGGTTCAATTACCCCAAAACTGGCCGCAAGCCCATGCCCAGCCATAGTGGGTGGCCGACCACCCCAAAAGGCAACTCTTAACCAAGTTTTTTTCTTCTTTTCTATTATATTTATTTTTTATTTGAAGGGCTTTGTTAGAAAAATGGTGGGAACTTGTATGAAGGGATCATTTTTAGATAGGCATACCACAAGTGTTTATAAGATCATTTTGAAACCCCGAGAATTTATTGATACAATATTAAACCCCAATGACCAATTTAGTCATTTTTCCAATTTAAAATTATGGTTACATGAAATTAAAGTGCTTATGGAGAGAACGCAATGATAGACAGTTCGAGGACAAAGAAAGAACCATTGAGAAACTCATTTCCTTTTTCTTTCATTCTTTTTACTCTTGGACGGTTGTGTTTCTCGCACCTTTAGTGTTTAGTTTTAATGATTTCCTTATTTTGTTTTCTTCTTCCTCTTAGATGCCTTTTTTGTATACTTCCTGTGTACTTGATTACGCTTTGCGCTTCTTAATGATATTTCTCTTACTTATCAAAAAAAAAAAATTAAACCCCCCGGCGCAAAAACCCTATCGATGGATAAATACACGAATGAAGTCACCAAGGTGGCCTTGGGCATGCCTGTTAAAGATTTATTGTATTAGTCGGGGAAAACCTTAGTGATTGGTGTTGGAAATGATAAACTAGAGAGAGAGAGAGAGAGAGAGAAAGAGAGAGATTATTGGGCATTGACTGTCAAGCAAAAACTTAAGTGAGCAGCAATCGACCACATATAGCAAACTTGAGTAGCTTGTGATTGGCTATCGATGGCAAAATCAAGTGGCTCACAACAATCTTGAGACTGTCAGCAATGACCTTAAAGTGACTAATTATAGATGTTAGGCAAACTGACAAGGAACCCATATTATCCCCCCTGGCCACATATAACAACACCACCTCCCCCGTGGTGTTGTTATACATGCCATAAATAGGATTAAAAAATCCAAATGGATGGTGATATGCAATCCAAATGGTCATATCAAATATTTAACATGGAGAATTTTGCTTCATTCAACCTCTATACATGGCAAGCTGAATGTGGACAAAATGCAAGTGTTGAAGAGAGCAAGAATTGAAATACCTTTTACCAATTGATCAATTTTGCAGTAGCACATAAATATAAGCACATCTCTATGGTTATACCACCTTTGTTATCCCATTTCCAAAATATTACTCTTCATATGGGGCGATGGCTAACAGGAAAAGAAAGAAACACATAGGCATCCTGGGAACTTCACATGAGCATGCTGGAACTTTGTACAAAAGCGGAACCCCTCACATAAGATGTGTTCAAACAACGTACTATATTATGAGCTCAACAACTGGTAATACACTTAAGTATCTAAATTACATACAGGATAACAAACATCTCAATGGTTCTGCTCTGTGAAGGTTGGTATTGCATAATATGACCAAGACGTTAGAATTGAAATTTTAAAATGGGAATAAAATTCAAGTGACAATCACAGTGGATGCTGCCAGAGCATGCAGCCAGCAATACAATGATCTTAAAACCATGGATTCAAGTAAGTTCATTTCAACACTATTAAAAGGTAAGTTATTCCTCTTACACCAAACTGTCCACATAAGGCAAAGTGGAATTGCACCTTAAATCACACCACTCTCATGATGATTAAACCTCCCTTTTGAGCCTGCCAACACCTCAACCACCACTAGGCATCACCTAATGTACCCCAAACAATGATAAACATCATAGCAACCCCTACTAAAAGAGTTATAAACTCTAACTGCAAAGCAAATACCAATCAGAGACAAAGGCAGCAAACTCAAAGGAGTGCAGGGCAAGCATACAAGATATTATTATCTCAAAATGTTGATATGTGAAATGTATATCATGGAAAGGTTTAGAATGAGAATATTAAAAATCTCAGCATGACTGACCACATAGCGCCAGGAAGGAGACCGGTGTGGGAGGCAAGCAAGCCCAATTCGTTGAATTAACTTCACCAGATATTTGCGAAGTAAAGGACTCCGAGCTGCAGCACTGGACTTGATCAATACTGAGACATCATTCCAAATCATTGGAATCACATCAAGCAAGAGTTTTCGATCACCAGCCTGTCTATGATGACTGATATGTAAGAGATGAAGCACTTAAGAAGGTGGTAGTTAATATGAATGCTATTGGATATAACAAACAGACAAAAAAATGCTTGAGTGACAAGATTTATGGCATCTGTAAAACATACACCTCTCTCTCTCTCTTTTTTTTTTTTTTTGTCAACCCCTATTTTAAGAAGAAAAGAAGGGGGGGGGGGGGGGTATATATTGGAGTGGAAGGGAAATGTACATAGAAAAATGTTACAAAGGAGAAATCTAGAGCCAAAAAAATCTCTATGCCAAGATTAAATGATTGAAGAAAAGCTACAGTACATCCCAAATGAAAATAAGTATCAAACAGCCCTGCATATTATGCATCACTACTGTCTCTTGATAACTATAAAAGAAATGAATCGTGTGTTGCCACTTAGAGAGAGAATAATCATCACATTCAGCAGATTTTGTTAGCAAAGCATAACCTCTTGCCATGCATCATTCCCTACTCCAATTTACACACATCAGTGATTTCTTATCTGGAATTATTTAGCATTGCACGTTGTAAGGATGCATGGGTGGCGGGTCATATGCAATTCCAAAATGGAAATATTCATTGGAATATATTCTTTACAAGACCAATGCATGATTGGGAGGTAGAAGTGGTCTCTTCTTTATTTGAGTTGTTGTATTCTCAAGGAGTAAGGTAAGCAGGTGAGGATAGAATTTGTTGGATCCCTTCCAAAAGGAAAAATTTTGAAGTGAAGTCTTACGATCATGAGTTATCCATTCCTATAAGTTCCCATTTTCCTTGGAAGAGTATTTAGAAAGTTATGCTCCTTCGAGAGTGGCACTCTTTGTATGGACGGCAGCTTTAGGGAAAATATTGACTTTGGATAACTTAAGAAAGAGAAACGTTATTGTGGTGGATTGGTGTTATATGTGCAAAAAAAAAAAAGTGGGAAATCTCCTTCTTCATTGTGAGATTGCAAAAGAATTATGGAGTTTACTTTTCGATTTGCTTGGTGTTGTTTGGGTTATGCCTGGAAGGGTGAGAGAAATGTTGATGAGTTGGAGAGGCCAAATGGGAAAACCATAATGCTCTGGAAGTGTGGAGGTTGGCTCATTTGTGTTTAATGTGATGTATTTCGAGAGAGCAGAATGTAAGTAGATTGAGAGACTGCGATGTTAGAGCTGAAAAAGATGTTCCAACCCTCTACACATGGATAGCAACATTCAATAGCTTGCCCGTTTCTAATTTTTTTGAGTTTTTGGATTTTTGTTCCTCTTTTTCTCCATATTAGGGGTTTCTCTTGTATACTTCATATGTACTAAGATTGCACCTCTCTGAGCTTTAATTGAATTGAATTACTTATAAAAATTAAAAATTAAAAAATAAAAAAAAAAAGAAAAAAAAAAAAAAAAAAAGAGAGGAATGACCCAAGATGAAAACCATAAGTCAATAGGGGAAAAAGGTACGAAAAGAAAATGTATCCTTGCAATCCTAAGTATCAAACCAGCACATAACCATAAGTCAGAGTTCACCAAGGAGTCCTGTTAACAGTTTTTGTCAATTCCAATTAAGAGTGTTTCCATTGAATTTCAGACATCCAGGCAAAGGAACCACATGTTATGGTGAAGAAAACCAGCCTAATTGTTCCCAAATCAACTGCTGAAATCATCAACAGAGCATTCATCCCACAAATGATTTAAAAATCTATTTTGGAGAATCAACTGCAATAGTGTAATCCTTCCATACTTTATGATAATGACTTTCTAGTTTACATTTAATATTTCAGACTTAAGAGCAAATGGTTCTTCAGCCATAATCTTTTTGAAAATGTATAGAGGAACCACTATGAATAATGCTTTGATGCTTTGGCATGGAATAGTACGGAATGAAAAGAATCAAAAGCAAACCTTGAAAATCGAAGCCAACGCTTCAACAGCACCAAGTAACCGGAAGTGAATCAAGACATCATCACTAAAAGAAGATAGGACTCCATGAGTCCATTCAACGAAGCTGAAGAAGTCAAAAAAGAAATAAGTCAGCTCAAGCAGAAAAGTTAAATGAATTCCTGAACCACAACATATATAATTTTTTTTATTTTTTTTTTTGGATGAATAATATATTTAAAGTTTCACTCCAGCATGATAGCTGAAACCAAAAATCTACAAGGAGCAAAAATGTTTACAACATAAACAAACCAAACGAACCATGCACAAAATGGTTGGTTTGGCTTGTGTCAGGAATAATATAAGAAATGGGCTGCCATGGTGCCATTAAATCAGCAGAAGAAAAACCATTATTAAAAATACTTTAAGAATAAAGAAATTAATCAGCATTACTGAGCTTGATTTCTATCGAAAAAGCCAAATGATTCACTATAGGTATAAGACACACAACATGAGAACAAGTTGATCAGTGCATTGTGACAGCTACCTGAAAAGGGCCTTTGGCATATCTGGCCGTGTAAGAAGCCTAGAGAGCAGTAATCCAGCTATAGTGCGCATAGGGCCCGCATTCGACAGGTAATCCTTAGAAAAACCTATTATCCTCAGTACGAGAGGGGCCAGCTCAAGGTCATCCAGATTGCTGTTGTTTGCAATACTAGTATCAATGGTAGAGATATCAAACGGAACCAAAACGAGTATGGAAAGCCACAAAAGTATTACACATTTAGCCTCCATCTCTCCTGTACTTTCCTGCCGTAATGATGTCAATGAATTCATATTGTGGCACTTCTCAAGTAGAGATACAGCTAGTTCTAAATCAGACACTTGATGAGGGAAGAACTTGATGACAGCCTTGTATCCACAAACTGTGACGAGAGAATATATAATGATGCATATAGGCTTGATTACTTCAAGAATTTCATCCGAAGCTACACCTGGTTCAATTGTTTTAGAACGAATAATGAACATCAGAGGGCAAACTATGCTCTCCAGGTAAGGCTCTAGTAGTTGACCCTGTTCCTGATACTTGTCCATCTGCAAACGAGTGAGAAATATTTCAACATGGTAAGCAAAAAGTTCCTTGCAAAACCAAATATGTGTTGCATAATATATTTAAGGTCCCAAAACATGTAATTCACACAGATTTCAGGAGAAAAAAAACTGCAATTACATTACTTTAAATACCTAAAAATCCGTAACTGGTCAAGGTGGCCGACATATCATTTGCTGTTTTCACTGAATATAAAGTCCAAACACTACCTAAACTTATTATCATAGCGAACCAAGTTCACACTTCAACGTGAGAAGGAAAACCCTCATTTAATAGAAGGTAGTTTTCACACGAGTCTTATGATTTTAGGATGAAGAGCAAAAAACAAAAGAAAAATGCCAAAGCAAACCCACCAGCAGGAATTGAGACAGTGTAGAAGTATGTTAGCAGTGGCAAACCTTTCAATTAAAGCTACAACAGCAGAGGTGTAAAATTATGATCTCAAGGTACATAATAGAATTACAACCCGAAAATGCAGATTCATTCATAATCTGCAGTTCTGACTTCAAATTCCAATACTGCTAAAACGAATCAACAAAACACTATCTCCCTCACAATCCAAGTGTTTTACTTTCCTTTTTGAGATGTCCAAAATATAAATCAACTTTCTCAAAGTGAAAGTTTTATTTCTACAAATAAAGATTCTTATTAACAGTCGTGCCACCTCTAACATATTAGAGCAAAGGACATTTGAGAAAGATCATTATATGTTTACATTTCTTATGGAAACGTAAAATGATGTGTGTATCAAAAATGTTTATATTTGAGAAAGATCAAAAATGTAAACGTATAATATATGTTTACAGTAGTACTAATAATCGTGTTATGTAAACATACAATGACGTGCGTATCCAAAATGCAAACAAATAACGATATGTTTACATTTGTACTAACAATCGTGTCATTTCAATCAAATTCATCTATTTTGGATCAAAATAAGTATGCCACAAAAATACAAACAGCTCATCTGGAAAATAACCACAGTATAAAGCCTTGATAAGCAAAACCCAATTCACATTACAATCACTGGAAATAGGGTAAGCACTTCAATTGAGTCGAATCACAAAATCTCAATCCCCAAAATGCATCATAGCTAATCCATTACAATATATACACATATAATACAAGATAGGGTGAGAGAGAGAGAGAGAGAGAGAGAGAGAGAGAGAGGAGTACGATGAATCGGATGGTGTGGACAGAGGAGGGGTCGGAGACGCGGCCATTGGAGACGATGTTGTTTAGGAGGGACTTGACGAACTTCCACTCAATGAGGAAGTACTTCTGGAGGACAAGCTCCTTGGATTCGTGCTCGCCGTCTTCTACGTCGTACACTGGCATTCCCAAATCCGATGTGTCTTCAGCCGTGACCGCCATTCGTGACAGCCGGAGAGAGAGTATAAACGGCTCGTCGTCTGGAGACTAGAAAAGAGTGAGTTTGTGTGAGGGAGAACGATGGCGCTTACTTCATCAATTCCCGCCTGTGTGTGATCTCCGTAAAGATCCGTTCACTTGGGCATTCTGTAAATTATTTAAGATTGTTAAAAAAATATATATATATATATTATTTTTAATTTCTGATGACAAATATTCGAATGGTAAAGATCGAATTTTTAATTAGAGATCATTTTTATAATTTTTATTTTTTTAATGTAAAAATTACCTTAAAAATTCTTGATCCTTCTGCCATCAACAGATTTTGTTGTGATTTTAGAGGCATTATGGATTCCACAGCCAAAAGACTGATATTTGAGAGGGAGGAGATTAACGGAAAATTTAAAAAAATAAAATAAATAAATAATCTCTTTCCCTTAGTGGAATCAAGATTTTGGTTCAAAGGCACAAGATTGAAAGATGAGAACAAAAAATGCTTAAAAATATTAAAAAATAAAACAAATGAAATAAATAAATAAATAGTTCAACAAAATTTAATTATGGATTAAAACATATAAATGTAACTTATAAGTTATTTTGTCATGTCTAGCGTTAATTTACTCAATTATCCTCGTTTAGTTTTCATATTTTAAAATCGTTGTATGATTTTTTTTCGTTGTTAATAGTCTTGAATACATCATTCTTAATATACGTAACCAAACAATCATTTACCCACTAACTAGGGAGGTGAAAATTTAATTTTGAATGGTTTATTTCATAAAATAAAAAATGATATTTTCAAATTATGAGGAGTTCCCCTTACCCACTGATCTTACTTTCAGTAGCGTAAACGACTTTTAATACTACTCATTGTTAAAAATGCTTTCTCAACAATAGTTATTGCAACTGACAGAATCAATGACAATGTTACTAGGAATAAATTAATGGATACACAATATCCTTTTTCATCTCTACCATATTCTCAGCAAGTTTTCCAATTATTTTGAGTGTTGCAAAATTTTTACTAGCATACATGTCAATGATGTATATTTCAAGTTAGTACCCAATGTAATAAGTTGAATTGTTGAAAGATCATTAGAATAAAACTAAGCATGCCGAATTAATTTCATATTATTAAAGGAGTAATCTAGCCTAAAGCACGCAACACAAAGTAATAATTCAAAATTCACCTCATCAAAGCGACTGTTAAGTTTCAAAAATTGCACATCTATAACAGTATAATAAAGTTTCACGTGAAAATAATTTGAATTTTTCATGCTTTGAGTTTTTGATCATGAACATGGTTGGCATAAATCATTCATACTATGAACAACAATATTTATTTCTGGCACAAAATGCACATATATTTCTTAAAATAGAGAGTTTCACCCATCATCTCGTATAGATTGTAAACACTACTTTGGAAGTTCAGCCAACTTTATTGCATTCATAATATTTTGATATTTTCATTGTAATGCTTAAGATAACTCACATGCAATCTTCAAAATACTTTTTATCAAATGTAAATTGGAAACAAATTCAAAAGTTGGAGCAAATTAATTATTATTTTTGTTTCCGTTTTCTGTTCAAAGTATAAATCATCTTCCACAATAACTTTAACCACATAAATGACAAGAAAAGAGAGAGAGAGAGAAGATAAACATGTGAATAAAGCTAACAAGTGCATCACAATAAGAATTCCAACGCATATCTCAATGTAATTTTAGATTCATTTCTTAATTTAAGCCGCAACCAGTAGAAATTTCATTATTTCATAGTGCTTTCTCAACTTTGGTAGTTCATTTTTCACGAAGCATCGCACGTCGCCTGCATAATGCTCTAACAACATTAAAAACACTATTAACTAAGCTATAAAAAGTAGCAATTTGGATATAGTTTTTGCAACAACAATTAATGTTAGTTGAAACTAATGCGCACAACAATGAACATATATGGGCACACGAATTATCTTTCAAAATAAGTATTTTAAGTCCACTCAACTCACTGTGCATATTGCTATCTCCATCTTATCTTTGTCCCCGCAACCTGCTAATTCTTAACCTATGCTTGCTAAGTACTGACTTAATTGTCATATTCACTTTTGCAGTTGTGGTATTGCTAACATGTGTAAGCTCATTCCGTTGTGCCAAGGCCCTAAGGACAAAAACATCTAGTGGGTGTTTTTTGGCATTTAAAAGACCACCTACATGGCTACATGTACCGTCTCTCCTACCTCCTCGTTATCCCCCACATTTCCATTGGGTGTGAATCTTCATTAGACTAAAATAAAAACTTTTTCGCATAATAGCATTAAGTGTCATTATAGCATTAAGTTTTTAAAAAATCTAAAATTAAAAACTTTTACTTATCATCTCTCTCTCACACATACATATAAAATCCGAGTTCTAACTTAAAAACGTAATACGTATCACACTAATAATATCAGAGATTCTTACTATTAATCCTACTATTAATGCTTTGATAATGAGAATCTAGATTTTTCTTATCACACTAATAATATCAGAGATTCTTACTATTAATCCTACTATTAATGGTTTGATAATGAGAATCTAGATTTTTCTCTTGCTACTTTTTTCTCTTTACACTTCTTTCCATTTTAAACTACACATTTGAAAATATTTTAAATGTTTTAATTTATATGAATTAAAACTAAAATTATGGTTCTTTTGACAGTAAAATTTTATGTAATTTATATATTTTTGCAATGTTTTATGTGCAATAGAAATGTTCCTTTAAGTTTCAAAATTAAATTATAATTAATAATCCCGCACATTGCGCAAATTATGAACTAGTGGTATTAAAAAAACATAAGCACGTACTATTAAATTCGTGTGTGAGACTTACCCATCAAAAGAAAATTACAGAATTCAGTAGTGTAACACTAAACAACCCATTATATACTGTAATACTCTTTCATGATTATGTATTTTCTCCCAAAAGACAAAAAGTGTTCAATTCCTGTCAGTGTCAAATAAAATCAACGAAAACCAAAATAAATAAGCCAACAACCAAGTAATAGGGTACATTATCTCTTTTTAGTTTTTTGGTTAAATACTTGAATTGCATGTTACAAGAATTTCCAATTACTGCTCTAAATCTAAATTGTCTTGAAAACAAAAGAGCTTATCCTGTAGCCTGTTGCTCATGCTATTTCGTATGACTCCTGGAGACTGGAATGTGCAGATCCTCACATATCCAATGGTCCGAATAGGTCATCAGAGGATTGTGTATCTCCTAAAATAGGTCTAGCTGGTTGATTTCTCCCAAGAGGGAAGTTCCAAAATGAATCAGAGTGCTGAAAGAATCCGTAAAATGCAACAGCCGATGCCAAAAACATTCCTAAAAGCAGTAAATAGATCTGCCACTCTGCATGTTTGACAGATATGGGGGTTAATAGTTGCCAAATGCCAAAACATTTAGAGAGAGAGAGAGAGAGAGAGAGAGAGAGAGAGAGAGAGAGAGAGAAACCTTTCCAATCGGCAGGAACATTTAGCTTAGTCACCACAGCTCCCCATTCAGAAGAAGTAGTAAGAACAACCCTGCAGAAAGGAATGCAACCCACATAAAATTAAGAAGCCAAAACCAAAAAGGAAAACCATAAAATGTCACCGAATATATCTCTTCAGAGGATTGTGGATAAGTTCATATTGCAATGAAGTCTCTTAATTTTGTTTGCTTTCAAATGACATGCCACGACTGAAACTCAAAATTAAATAACTAGCAAACTAGAACTATAACAGAGTGACTTAAAACTTTAGCATTTAAAAATTTTATAATTGAAGGATAAGAAAAAAAAAAAAAGCATTAAAACGGATGTCAAGGTCACCAAATATCTGGATGGAGGAATCAAAAAATGCCAGATTAGCAACTCTAAAGATCGGACTCCCAAACTTTGGCTTCTAATCACTGATCTCAGAACCAACTACTATTCATTAAAAAAGGGGGAAAAAAAAAAAACTAGAGTTATATTTTGGTGGAAAGACCAAAAACGCCCCTAGTCGCAAGTTTTATTTTGTTTTTCTTCTTGATTCGGCCAGTTATGCCACAAGTATGTTGTTATGATTCCTTAAAGTGCTACCCCTTACTTCATGGTTGTTGCTCCATAAGCTGAGAGCCTCCTAAGGGCATCAGTCCTTCTGGCGTCAATTTGATTCCTCTATTTAACATACTTAACTTATATTTGATCAATAGAAATCCAACCTTTATCCATAACCTTTACAAGATTGAAGATTAAAAACATCACAGAAAATCCTACAATAATGGTACAGCACTTTGTCTAGAACTTTGTAGAGGCTAATAAGGATTTCCGACAAAGTGAGGGCAACTGGTTTCATCAATAGACCAGGATTTTATACCCATTATTTCTCATTGTAATCTACAATAAGCATATTTCCATGTTAGATTGTATTACTCTTCTATTAAGCTCATGTAACTGTATGGTAGAATCATCAATGAAATAAGACAATATTTTCCGCTTCTTCCTCCAATTTTTTCTTATTTTCTTTCAACTTTAAGAGGACAGACAAAACATTCAATAAAAAAGAAGAAGAAGAAGAAGATTCATACAAAAATTGGCAGAGCATAATTTATGTAGCTTATCATATTTTGAAGGATGGATAACCAGACAAAGGCCTTTGAAGCTGCATGTCTTTCGTTGTGCTTAGTTTAGATCTTAGAAAGAAAAAATAAAGCAAAGGTAACCTTGGAGACACCAAAAGGTTATAAAAAGAAAAAATCAAATTTCTATATGTCAAGCATCAAGTTAGGATGCAGAGCCTTTCTAAAACATTCAGTATATCATTTATTTGTAGAAAGGTCTTTTGATGTTGAATTATCGACCTATAGTCTGATTCTAGACTTTCTTCCTGACAAAGATCAAGGACCTTTTCTCATGAATGTATTGATTTCTAAGAATTAAGCGAAAAAAATATGGCAATTTAGCTGACACCAACGCAATAAGAAATTTATACATTAATAAATAACAAAATTTTATCTGTGGACCTTACCTTTCAGTGGGACAAAACTCTAGCACTGCAATACACGCACCGAGGTGTAGCCTCTTACTCCAGTGAGAGACCTCCATTTTCTTTACCTCAACTACACATATATCTCCGTCTTTGCTTCCCCTAGAGGAAGAAAAATTGGCATATAGTCAGAAAAATATCACAGAATTCCGCAAAAGTATACTAACTCCCATCAAAGCAACATTTTCCAACTAAGAAACAACATAGTGAACTTATATTTCTTATTTTTGCATATAAAGGACACATTGATCATTTGGAAGCTATATATATATATATATATATATATCATTGCAAGAGGGTGTGCATGATCAATTACACCTGGTGAATAACTAATTATGTTTCATATTTTTCCCCACTGTTGGATTACATGTTCTCCTCATACTTGTCATGCACATCAAAGGGGGAAAACACTTCTATGTATCCATAAGCTTATATTGTTTAGATGTAAAAGTAACAGAAAATTTTAATTTTGAGCACCGACCAAAAAAAATAGCACATAATCTCTTATCAAATTGATATTTAGCATGCACAGCAGGCATGTGAAAAGCACATACTCCAACAATTGGTAAAGAAAATTACGAGTCTCAGGAAAAGTTATTGAAGGAAGTAATATTGGCTAATTCTTTTTCCCAACATGTATAACTTTCTCCTGACTCTATACATACATATGTGGGTGAGCACCTACACAATCACTCAGTTCATGCACGAATGCTTGGCTTGGAAATTCTATGACCACTATATTTCAACATTAAAAAAGCAAAGCTCCTATAAATAGAACCAGTTTGCAATAGTTCTATTCTGCCAGATTGAATAGTCAACAGCATAGATAGCTACATGGTCAGTACGGCACGCTAAGCATGTGCAGCTTCTCTCACTCTATATTTTTCCTTTCTCTTCGCTACTTAAATAGCTTTTTATGTGTAACGTAGTGGAGCATCCTATGATAAGAGAGATTCAAAAGTGTTGAGTTTTTGTTAAGAAAGCAGTGGATAAGGTGCTAAAATTTTAAATTGCATGAAGTTAACTAGTATTTTTTTTTACAGTAACATATTAGGCATGGTCTAGTGATTCAATGTCAAATCCATCCACAAGAAGAGTTTCCTCTATTTAATGGTATTGATGAAAGTAAATAATTACAGGAAATGTTGAAAATGCAAGCCCATACACCAGTCAAAGCAAGTTTCCTTACTCTGCAATTAACAGTAACATAAGCCTAGTCATCAAATAACTAAAGTCCAAATAGGTTAAATGCTTACAGAGCAAGATATTTCCCATCCAGGCTTGTGGACATTACAGAAGCAGGTTTTCTAAGCAGCCTCTTATGGCCAATTTTCTTCCATGTACTTATGTCCCAGACAGCAGTGATGGCCTTATCACCTGTTCATTAAGTACAAGTACACTCTAAGTTGCTGAATAGAAATGATTAAATAGTTTAAACTTCAAATTTGAGGTTATGACCTTTCTGAACAGTGCAAAATAGAAATGGCTTTGTTCCATCCTTCGAAAACCGACATAATTCAATCTTTTCATCCTGCAGGAAGGCAAACCACGTGAGACACCAAGATATAAGAGTTATCTGCACAATACCACCAGACTGTTCAATTTGATAAACCATACCGAGTTGCGAGTCAAAGTAGTCAAGGGAAGACCATCTTCCGTCTTCCATATTCTTGCTGAACCATCAGTAGATGTTGAAGCTAAAAACTCAGAGTCTAGGCTGGATAATGAACAAAGAAGGCACAAAATTCAGTATCTAGGCCTGCAATATCTCCAACTCTCTTTCAAAATTCTTTTCAGCCAACAGTTTGGGTGAGGGGTACGAAGGCATTGTTATTTCATTCACACTTTCTTTTTGTTATATAAATATAACTATAGGATATTCAGTTGACATTCTGATGGTTCTCCAATAACAGTCAATGATCCTTTGTAGAAGTATTGCAAGAGAACATTATGGTCTCCTCTCACGCTCCAAAACCACACTTTCATTGAAGAATATATTTGTTCATAGGCCCTCATAAGATTATACAAATATATGAAGCCAGCACCTTCATTTCTTGAACAAAAGTACTGGTCTTTCACTTGGCCTCTCACCTAATAGAATTTCCTATTATTATTATTATTATTATTATTATTATTATTATTATTATTTTAAATATTTTATTTACTTTAATAATAAAAAATGTAAATGAAAGTCTCTTTCCCATTGTCAGAACAAAAATATCACGTGTATCGTTATGGAAATATTTGGTACTTGAATCGGTGATCTGATGATAATATACATATAAAGAATAAGCACAAAAGTCCTTTCCTTGAAACCCACCTCCACTTATGAATAACTTCCTTTCAAATATCAAATCCCATAAACTCCTACCTTCGAAAAAAAATACAAATAAAAGAAAGGGGGGACGCTCTTTCAAGAGGCTAGTTTATCAAAAATATCAAGAGGGAAAAACTGTCCATATGGCTGCAGCAACCCTATCCAACCAAGTGTACACTTAATTTAAGTATGTTTTGCCTGAAATGTTTTTAGTGCATTGACACGCTCAATTAACATAAACAAATATGTTTAATGACTTTAAAGAGACAATACACAAACAATAAGCAAAACTTACCTAAAATCCATATCACGTACAGATTTATGTGCTTTTGGTTCATCTAAAATAACACGCACGCTTGGCCACTCCAAGATTCTGAGATGCCCATCCTATATTTGATTAAAAAATATACCAAAGTACATTGGTGTGATATAAAAAAATTTCAAACAAGGGCTGGACACCATATGATAATGAATGTTTGGATTATTGTTCTTGCTTACCACCCCACCAGTAGCAAATTTAGATCCATCAACACTAAAAGACATGCATTTCTGCTGACCAACACCTTGGAGAGGAGGTAGTTCCTTGGCCAACAGCCTTGTACTTGATTCTCGACCATACAACTCAAACAATCTGCATGTCACAAGAAACATTTAGTTATATTTCTACACCTTCTTGCATGAATGGATACCTAGCAAGGCTTAAGGGGATGCAGTTTCCACTACAATGTCAACAATTTGACAAGTAAAAGCTCCCCCCTCTCCAAACCAGTCCCCAGCAAAAATAAATAAAATAAAATGATCAAAGAAAATAGTGGGGCAAGAGGAACTAGCAATTGATACAAGAAAATGTCTGGAACACCTTTCGCTCTGTCTCAACCCAAAACCCTTCAGAGATCATTATAAAACCTACTGTAAGATTTACACAATATCTTGAACACAAAATGATGTTCTGCAGATTGATGAGAATCAAGTCTCTGCATAAAAAGAAAATTTCATGAATGGATCTAACAGAGAACACCATTAAATCATCTGGCTTCCAAGCACCCAAGCAAGCACTGAGCATAGAACTAGAGTAACCTAGGTAAGCCTTGAATAAGCACAAGCCTTGAGCCTAAACAACTAAGCCTACAACAAACTATGCCCTGGTGAGCACAACTAGTCCAATGAAAAACAGATACATGAACCATATCACTAACACGAACTAGCACAAAAAGGAGTTCTCATGCAGATCCTATTCACGCGCTAACAATTACGGTTTCTGATAACATTAGACACTGTTTTTTTTTCAATGGAAAGATTAAATTAGATTCATGGTCCTGCAGGACAGAAAGGCTAACTGCCCTGAGGTATTTCACTTGTTATTGCACTTGCCCACAAAGGTGGTTGAGCTTGCTATGCTGTCTATAAGCAATACCACTAAATCAACATTAGTTGATAATATCTCTAAATTCATTCAACTGAGAAGGACGCACATTCATAAATTAATCTTTTATTGCATTAAAATACATGATACACATACAAAGCCCCCTAACAAAGAGAAAAAGCTCCAAGGGACATTTATTTAGATGTCCATATTATTTCATTTCAACACTTTTATACTATCAGCTAGCTCCCAAGTAAGTACTTTGAAAAATGAAGAAAGAAGAAACGTAGCAATTCCTCTGGGATTTAAATCCGTACAACGAAGTTGTTATACACTTCCACACCACCCCTACCAAAATTAGGACCATTTGCAAATATGAATACGTCAAAATTCTCTCCTTTTTTTTTTTCTTTTTTTCTTTTTTTCCTGTAGGAAGGGAGGGGAGGGGAATAAAACATAGACTCATACAACAACAACAACAACAACAAAAAAGAAATAGAAACCATAATTCCCATGAAATTAACAAGAACCCCAGAAAATCTCTTGCAAAAGGGTATCAAAAATTGTGAAAATTTATAGCAAAGAGACTCACTTGCAGCCACCATTAGTCGTAGAGCACACGATATCGTCCCCGCTGGGGTGCACCGCAATCGAAACGGGATCGCCATCCACTTGCTCAATAACGTACGTGGTCTAAACCAAGAACAAGAAAAAAAAAACACACACACACACCGAGTCAGATAAATTCCATACCCATGTTCCTCTGTTTCGTCGGTGAGAAATTTAAGGAAAAACTAAGCTAACAAATCCCATCATGTAGTTCAAAATAGGCAGGGTTGCGTCAACGGTCAACGGAAACAGTTACGTTTAATTAAGAAAAAAAATATTAACGAACTGAAAACGACAGCGTTTAACAGAAACACATTGGTTTAAGCTTTAGAAAGAGACCAGAGGAGAGGGAGAGACAGAGGCGGTCTTGGGGTCGAAGGAGAAGATCTCGAGAACGGAAGGAGAGGAGTCCCCAAGCCTCGACCTGCCCAGCACCAGCAGATTCACTTTCTCGGGCCTCCGGATCCACGACCCGCACGTCACTGGACCCTGCTTCGACCCACCACCCTCCATGAATCGAAGACAGAGCGAAAATTGCTTTAGCAGATGAACGACGAAACCGCTGTTGGAAATTAAACACACTTGTCTTTCTCCTATTTATTGACAACGTTATATATATATATATATATATAACGCAAGGTGCACAGGTACAGAGAGGCACGATTTTGTTTGTCGCAGATTAAAATAGGATTTTTGTTGTGAGGTGGGGATGGATATATTTGGGTGGGTCGTACTTAAGAAACACCGTCGAAACAACAGTGGTGGGAAGAGCAATGTCAACTCTTATGGAGTCTTTGGTTTATATATAAATAGAAAAAGGAAAGTTTTGGGTTTGGCGGATATTCCCTCAGGATCCCGCGGGAAGAGGCATCATGTCGTTTATTTTTTTTTATTTTTTTTTCCGAATTAAAGTGCACAAATGTTTCATTAAAAAAAAAGTTTTGATGGGAAATAAAAGTGAAAGAAATTTTAATTTTTTAATAAATTTTTTTTATAGATCAATTTTTTAATAAAGTTAGTTGTTAATATTTTGACCTTTTTTTTTAAGAAAAAAATAATGAGTTTTAATAATTGTGTGGTTCAACCCCTTCATCCTCAGGGAGCTAGTAGACTACTCAAAAGTGTAATTGAGGTAGAGTGTACATTTAGAATGGAAATTAACTGTCTCCATCCGTTATTCGCCATTCGTACATATGTATGCGTATGTGGATCCAGTTAGTAAAAATATTATCCGTATACATTTTACATATAATATATATTTTATATTTAATAAATTCATCACAATATACCAAAATAACGTTGTTTAGGATTAGGAATAAGTTATGTTTACATTGGTTTGGTCGGTTGTATTGCTCTCTCATGTAATACTTTGACAAAAATAAAAAAGTAATGTGAAATTATTTTCAAAAGCCAAAATACCAAAAACTAGCCTAAATTATTTTTAAAATCGTTTAAAATATGCTATATTGGAGAATCAAAGAAGGCCCAAAAGGCCCATTACCTAATATATGGATAGCAGATAATAACTGCAACAATCGCACGGATGCGGTTAGTAAAAAATATAATGCAGATGTGGATGCAGATATCTAAAATTAATATCTGCATTATACAGATATGGATATTACAAGTAACCGCATCCACATTCACGTATACGCTTCTAAATTTAGGTAGGTCGACCATCCCTAAAAAATGTAACAGAGTGATCATTTACCCTAAAGTATAATTTGGGTGGGCCAATCACCCGTCAAAGGGTAATAACACCAAAATTAAAAGAGTTACAACAAAATTTTTCATTTAAAAAAGGGCATCAATTTAGGTAGTTCGATTTTTAATTGAGGTGCGTTTAGGTCAGGTTTTGTTATATGTTATGGTTAATGGCGGAGCCATTTATAGGCTAGCAGGGTTATGGTTGAAAAAAAAAAAAAAAAAAAAAAGAATGAAGAAAGAGTGTACTTCTTCTCTTCCAAGTAAATGATAAATGCATTTTCTTTTTCTTTTTCTTTTTCTTTTTCTTTTCTTTTTTTAATTTCTTTATAGTCTTGTCTATTTTTTTTAGATGATAATTTAAAATATTAGATTGCATAAACAAAGTATTGTGTTTACTATATAGTGTAATATGAATTTAATTTTTTTTTGCTTGAAACGTGTAAAGTAGTTGAATAAGTTACAATAGTGTTACTATGTCCATGTTAGTGAAGAAATTTATATACCAATTTTTAAGCAAGCGCCTTCGGTAATAAAGTTAGGATTTCATGCTTGATGAGCCCAATTCAACTCAACAAACATACATTTTTGGTTCCGCCATTTATTATGATTACTCTAATAATTAACTAATAGAGAAAGTAATCTAGGCACTTCGAGTGGCCAATCCTCCAACACAAGGCTTTGAGCAATTGCTACGATGCCCTTTTTCATTGATTAAAATTAACTTAAATAGAATACAAGTACAATTGCACACAGAACACCTCTATCAGCATGCCACAATCAACGACTAGACCCCAGATAGAGATCCAATTATTATTATTATTTTTAATTAAAAAGGTAGGTGAGGTCATACGGGAGATTGATTGTAGATATTTTATCTAGCTGTGACTATAATAGTATATTTTCATTAGGAGCGTACAAGAGGAGCTTAGATGAGGAACCGCATGCACTTATTAAAATTCGACTAATACATAGCCTAACCTAAGTCCATCAAAATATCAATGGAATTTAAGGCGGCTAATATTAATAGGATTGAAAATTTATATTTCGGTAATCAAACTCTCACCTTAGTATATGTCAAACCACTTTTGAGATTTCCTTAAAGTCACTGAACTACCACCGCTTACAGTAAATTCTAATAATTTTGCTCATAAATTATAGTAATTCAAAATGTAAATATAAGAGAGCCTATACGAGACTCACCGGTCAAAGTAGATCTCAAGCCGTTTGTCTATCTATTCGCATAGATAAGCTCAATACCTATTTCATAATTATTGTTCAAATTGATACAATTCTAAATAGCAAATTGTTACGGGTCTGAATATCTACACAACCACAAGAAAAATAATGGCCCTTAACTTGACCGGACTTGCAACATATATGCAATTGACTCAATGGACTTTACACAACTTTAAGAGAAATTATATTTATACAACAAATTTACACAACACATTTATATAGGGTGTGATTTATGTGTGAGTTTCGCTCCATATGAATGTGTTGTGTAAAAGTTGTATAAATCTTATTGTGTAAGAATCACAATCTTAACTTTAATGACTTAGAAAAAGTAAAAAATTAAATTAAATTATTAAAAAAAAAAAAAAAAACCCACTTGTGGCCCAACCTCCTCCTATCCACAAAGCCCCTTTTTCAACTAAATATCTCTGGCATTAATTTCAACGTGGCACTCCATGAACCATTCGTGAAATTCATGCCACTAATAGACTAAAACCACATCGCATCATGATCTAATCCTTTCAAATTCTTTAGATCAGATATTCTCAAATTATTTACATGAAATTTTAAAAGATTTTGATAGATGATTGTTAGAAATAAATGATTAGATAGTGTAATTTTTATTTAGGCAGATAAATTTTATAAGTGATTTTTCTTAATTATTTATCTAAATTCTCTCAAATTTATATAAATAATTTGAAAGAATCCTAATAAGTGGTTACTTTTATGCTTTCTAATAGAAAAAGACGTAAGTGATTGGGTAGTCTAATTTTTATTTGAGCAGATAAATTTTAAAAGTGATTTCTCATAATTATTTATCTAAATTCTCTTAAATTGTGATAAATAAACTAAAAGGATCTTACTAAGCGGTTACTTTTATGCTTTCTATTAGAAAAAGACGAAGTAATGAACTAATGATGGCCAAAACGACTTTTTTTTTATTACTATTATTCTCTAGTTTATTGTGTTGCTGTATTTAATATAAATAAATAAAGAATAAATATATTTTATTTTCATAAATTTCATGTGAAAACAATTATTAGAAATTATACCTCATTATATTGATAACTACAAAATATTTAAGAAAAACTTCACTTATACTTGCAATCATAATTTCGAAATTTAAAAATTTGTAAGGTTGGTATTCCATGTTTCAATCCTTTCTCATTTTTTTCATTTTTTTTTTTTTGTTAAAATGTCTTTATTTTTATTTTTATTTTTAAAAAAAAAAAAAAAAAAAAAGTGAAAATTTGCCATGGGTCAGTCCAGACCTTGAGTCCAAGGCATTTTTTTATATTTTATATTTTGAATTCTCACTTTTGTTTTTTTTTTTAAAAAAAAAAATGGGTGAAATTAAAATGAACGGAAATATGAAATATCCATGTTGCAGATTTTCAAATTTCTAGATAATGATTGCAAAACCAATTCTACTTCGAAGGGTGTAAGTAAAATTTCTCCAAATATTTATATCGTACAAACACCATTTATTTTTATAATTTATTTATTTCTCCATTATGTTATGAGTTAATTCTCATGTAACCTACAGGCATCATATTTTCATGCAAAGATGCCTTGTCACTCTTAAGATAGAATATATACGTGTGTCATGCATGTTGAACGAGAATATTATCTTCTTTATACACTGTTTTAAGGGCAAAGAAATATTTTTTTATTTTTGGAATTTTTGTTCGATGGGTATATAGTTGCAACGTGTATCCATCAAACAAAAATGTATCATTAGACATATTGAGATGTATAGCAGAATATCGTCGTATGGTTGTGCAAGCCGGCACTCTTATTAATTATCTATCGTGACCTTGTTGTTATAAAGTAATAGCAGCAGTTTCTTTAAATTTTATTTTCTTCTTTAAAAGTAGAGAAAACCTTTTAAAAAAGCCATACATGATCTTTTCCTCTTTACTTGTTAAATGATTTTCACAAACTAATAAAGAAAAAGAAAAAAGAGGTGGAATGGGATGCAACAGGCCGGTCGCTTGTTTGGGAATCGAAGGGAAAAGGAAATGAGAAGCTTTTAAACTTGTTTTAAGGGAAATTATTAAGAGAAATGCTATATACTATATTATTATTCCACTATAATTACACTATAATGATGCGATATCACTAATTCATCATTAATTTTTGTTTTAATTCATTGATAAATTGACAGTATCACGTTAGCATATTGGAATAATAGTATAGTATAAAGCTAGAGGTAATTTTTGATATCTAAACATGACTATTGTAGTTATTAGATGAATTATGATGTTTTATTAAGATTGCAAGTTAAACCGGTAGTGTAATTATGTGACTATAAATATTGTCCAGATGTTATAGACGTAGAAAAATAAAAAATGTTATAGCATTGTTCGCTGCAAGTTATTGTCAAGGTTTAACAGTAATGCATCAAAATATTTATAAATTCATAAATATTAGGGGTCGCACCTCTGTCAAGGTCGCAGAGACTCCAAAGGTCGTGAAGCTACATGATCTCTACAAAGGGTGTTGCAAAGCTTCCACGACCCACCCTTTATGGAGGTTGCAGAGGCAACCTTGCGACCCACCCTTTGCGGAGGTCACGGTGTCTCCACGACTTCCACCCATATGGTGGGGTGAATGGGAACCCCTAGCCGACCATGGAAAGAGAACTGGCCAGATTTTTTATTTATTTTTAGAACTTTTTAACATAACAATGTCGTTGACATTTAGTAGTATATAACATAATATATGACAAGTGATGCTAATATGTCAAATATGAGATGGTGTGGTATACACGTGGCGTGATTTTACATGCGACGACCTCACCACACGTGTAGGTGGCAAAATAGCGATTAATATTTTTAATGGAATATTAACGAATGTTCTAAAAACAAAAATTTGTAAAACTCATATTACATACTTGACAATTTAAAAAACTCAGGTAGCTATTTGGTAAACTAGCAAACCATCGGTACAAAAATGGTATTTAACCCATTATGTTTTAAGATTTGGGCTTTCAACTTTTATATGGAGACTTCTTGTGTTTTTTAAAATTTTGAAAAACTTCACTTAACTCCCCCGAACTTTCATCATATTTGCAATTATTCTCATAAACTTAAAAAATTCTAAATTTAGTCGATCCATTTTTCAATTTTATTCAATTTTACCCATCCATTAAGACAAAAAAAATAAAATAAAATAAAATCGTAAGTTACCAACTATTTAGAACCTCTCTCTCCACGTCATCACTACCTTTGAAGGGAAACGCGCGGGAAAAGTATTGTGACTCAAGATTGTCGCGTGAGGGCGCATCTGAGCTGGAGTGGGTTGCCGAAGGTGGGGGATGATGATTATACATGGTCTATTGTTCGTTCTGATTGTGTTCGAATGCTAGAAGGATTTGTGTAATTCGGGTGGTGGTGTGGAGATATGGCGAAAAAAGCTAGTAAGGGTCGAGGTCGAGGTCGAGGTCAAGGTCAGGGAAAGGTGTCTGGAACTATCGGGAAGATTGTTGTGCCGATTGTGGAAAGTGATCGATCTCCTAGTTTGGTGACTGAAGAATCATTGAAGCCTGAGGTTTTTGATGATGCGATTGATCCTGAGGGATCGGAATTGGAGAATCGGGTTGATAAATTGGATATGGAGATTGATCAGCATGAGGATTTTGATGAAGATTCCTTTGCTGAACAAGGAATTGAGCAGAATGATGGATTTGTGGCTGGGGAGATGGTTTATCATAGTGTTGGACAGGAAGAAATTCCTATTCATGATGGCCCCGATGATCCCCTAAGGTGGGGGATTGGGCGAATTTGTTCAAATCCGATAGAACTATGGGTTCTCTTCAATATTTTGAACCTAAGAAGAATGGGGGTAAAACTTGTGTTTTCCCGCCTGATGCTATTGTTGAGGAAGGTATTGTGAAATGGAAGTCCAGTTTAGTGGGGCAATTCATGGATAAACAATTGCCATATTTCCTTGTGAAGAAATCTGTGGAATCAATGTGGAAACAGTATAGTGCAGTTGAAGTGTTTTCCCTGGATAATGGCATGTTTATTTTCAGATTTCAGGATGAGGCTACCTGGGAGGAAATTCTGGAGAACAAGCTATGGCATGTAGCAAACAAGCCATTGATTCTGCGTAAATGGCAGCCAGGTATGCAGGTTCTCAAATTATCTCTTATTTCGGTTCCAGTTTGGGTTAAATTTCTCCATTTACCTATGGAGTTTTGGACTCCTACTGGCCTTGGTTTTGTGGCTAGTGGCATAGGCAAACCTTTGTATGCTGATAAGGTTACTGAGGAACAGAAACGCTTAGGCTTTGCCTGGGTATTGATTGAAATTGATATTACTTTGGAATGCCCTAAGGAGATAGATATTTGTAGAGAAAATGGGGATACTATTAATATAGTAGTTGAATACCCTTGGTTGCTTCCAAAGTGCTCTATTTGTGGAGGGTTTGGCCATGCTGCCTATGCATGTGTCAAGAAGGATAAGAAGGAAAAAAAATGTGTGGATTCCTAAGGTACAGAGGAAAGAACCAGTGAGGGACACTAGTCTCCAGACAAAGCAAAAATTGTCTTTTGATAGGACAATTAGGAAGCCTATGGGGGCATCAACTTCCAAAGAGAAATCGGGGGGTATCCGATTGTCTAATTCCTTTGAGCGGTTAGCGAAGGAGGACAAGGAAAATGAGGAAGTTCAGAGTAGGCAACCTATCACTTTCATGGATGTGTTTGAAAATGCCATTTCTTCTAAGGGTAAAGGGAAAGCCAAGGTGGGTAAGGGTAGTTTGGATGTGTGGGGATTTTCCCCTACTTTGGTGTTATGAATATCCTCTTTCGGAATGTTAGGGGATTGAATATGCCCCTAAAACAAAAAGAGGTTAGGAAAATGGTGAGAAAGCTTAGAATTTCTATTCTTTGTCTAGTGGAAACTAGGGTTAAACGAGAGAATTTTTCGAAAATTGTTGTTTCTATGCTTCCGGGATGGGAGGTGATTAATAACTATTATGCTCATATTTTAGGAAGGATATGGGTTTGTTGGGACCCAGGTATATCCTCCCTCAAGGCCTTGGACATTCATGAGCAAGTTATTACTTGCCAAGTTGACTCTGTAGTTACTGGTTCTCCATGGGCTCTCTCTGTGGTTTATGGCACTACTAAGGGACTGGATAGAAAAGATCTGTTACAAAGGTTGAATTTTCTTAAGTTCTCTGCTGGGTGCTTGCCTTGGCTTGATAGTAGGGGATTTTAATGTGGTTCGGACAACTCAAGAGAAATGGGGTTCTACTAGTTTGACTTGTTATGTGAAGGAATTTAGGGATTGTGTTTTTAGTCTAGAGGTGGATGATCTTGCTTATTATGGTTTTTTTCACACTTGGACTAATAAGCAGGCTGGTTCTGATTTTGTCTCAAGGAAACTTGATAGGGTTATGGCTAATGTTAATTGGTTGCAACACTATGGTAATACCTCTGTGGATTTTTTGGAAAAAGGTTTATCTGATCATTCTCCTTCTCTTGTTTCTGTTGCAAAGTATGTTAGCTATAGGCCTAAACCTTTTAAGTTTTTTAATTTCTGGGCTGAACATGCTCAATTCCTAGATTGGGTTGATGAGGGTTGGAAGATAGAGGTTACTGGTTATGCTATGTTCAGAATGTATTCTATGCTAAATCTGTGAAAGATATTCTCAAGATAAAAAATCTTGAAGTTTTTGGTGGCTTAAGTCAAAAGGTTGTCTAGGCTAGGCAGAATCTTGCCATAGCTCAATCTGAATTTCTGTCTTCTGGAGGTAGTATTGCTTGTCAAAGAAAGGAGAGAGAGTGTTTACATCACTTCATTTCAGTTTCGAATGCAAAAGAGAATTTTCTCAAACAGAAATCCAGAAATAGGTGGCTGAACTTGGGAGATGGGAATAATTCTTTTTTCCATAATTCAGTTAAGATTAGAAATTCTTCTAATCTTATCAAACAGCTGAAGGATGAGAAGGGTAATTGTTTTTATGATTTTCAGCAGATCAAAGAGTTATCTATTGAGTTTTATCAGAAGCTAATTGGTAGTTCTTCCCACGTGTTCTCTCAAGATAAGGTTCATCGGGTATCTGGGCTTATCAAGAAGAAGTTTTCTGCAGCTAGCATTTTGGGGATGAATACTGATATTACTAGAATTGAAATTCGAAAAGTTTTATTTTCCAGAGTAAGAATAAAGCTCCAGGCCTGGATGGGTTTTCTGCTGTTATCTTTCATTCAGCCTGGCCTATTATTGGTGATAATGTGTGTGAAGCTGTGCTGAAATTCTTTCATCATTGCAAGCTTCTCAAAGAAGTTAATTCTACTATCATTACTTTAGTTCCCAAGAGGAAGAACCCCTCTTGTATGGGGGACTATCGAGCCAATTCTTGCTGCAACATTATATACAAATGTATTACCAAAATTTTGGCTAACAGGATGATCCCGGGGTTGGAAGAAGTTATTAGTTCTAATCAAGGTCCCTTCATTCCTGGTAGGGGGATAGCTGAGAATATTTTGTTGGCTCAAGAAGTGGTTAGTGATTATCATAAGGAGAAGGGTAAAGCTAGATGTACTCTTAAGGTGGATTTGATGAAAGCGTATGACTCCTTGAGTTGGGAGTATATTATACATTACCTTCATTGTTTTGGTGCTCCTTCTAGTATATTGCTTGGATTCGGGAATGCATCATTAGTCCCAGCTTTTCTATAGCCCTCAATGGAACTTTGGTAGGCTATTTCAAAGGAAGGAAATGTTTAAGGCAAGGGGATCATATTTCCCCCTACCTATTTGTGTTAGCTATGGAGGGTCTTTCTCTCTTGTTAGAAGAGGCTGCTTCTAAATCTCTTTTTAGCTATCATCCTAAGTGCAGTGTGATTAAGCTCTCTCATCTTTGCTTTGCGGACGATTTATTAATTTTTTCTGCAGCTACTTTAGCTTCTGTTCAGTGCTGCATTGGTGCTCTTGCTGAATTTGAAGCTCTTTCAGGTTTGAAGGCTAATCCTTCCAAGAGTTCAGTCTTCCTTGCTGGAGTTACCCCTGCTGCTAAACAAAATCTTTTTGAGTTATTGCATATGCCAAAAAAGGGTCCTTCCTGTGAGATACTTGGGCGTCCCTCTCATCTCCAAAAGGCTCTCTGTTGCAGATTGTGATAGCCTTATTTCCAAGATGTCCTCTAGGATTGATTCTTGGCTAGTAAGGAAGCTATCCTTTGCTGGAAGATTACATCTTCTATCTTATGTTTTGGTTAGCCTGCAAATGTTTTTGGGCTCGGGTTTTTATATTACCAAGAAGGTTATACAGCTCTTGGAACAGAAATTTAATAGGTTTCTTTGGTCTGGGAGTGATGTGAAGTCTAAGGCCAAAGTTTCTTGGGAAAATCTCTATTTTTCAAAGAAGGAGGGTGGCTTAGGGATCAAAAGAGTTGCTATTTGGAATCAGGCTTCAATGTTAAACCATATTTGGAGCTTATTTACCAAAGCTGGTTCATTATGGGTGGCTTGAATTGAGGCCAATTGGTTGAAAGGTAGAAGTTTGTGGCAAATCCCTATTCCTAAGTCATGTTCTTGGAGTTGGAAGAAACTTTTGAGGCTTAGGGATATTGCTATGGCCAATCCTGAGCATGCTTTCTTTAGTTGGTTGGTGTTTTGTGATGCACTTGTCACTAAACATAAGATGGCATGTTGGGGTTTTTCTGAAAAATTGGAGTGCCTTTTCTGCTATGGTCAGATTGAGTGAAGAGACCATCTCTTCTTCAGCTGCAGCTTTAGTCGTCATATATGAAAGGCTATTATGGCAACTTGTGAGTTCCCTAATCCTCCTATTTTTTGGGATGAAGTTGTAGATTGGGCTAGAGAAAATATTTGTGGAAAGACCCTTCAGTCGTTCTTAGGAAGATTATGTGTTGGTGCGATGATTTATCATCTATGGAGGCACCGTAATGATCTCCTTCATGGCAATTCCCTTCGATTTGAAGAAGCTATTCTGGTGCAAATCCTGTGGGAAGTTCGTGGTAGAGTGCTGGCTAAAGGATGGTTTAGGAATTGTCCAAAGACTTAAGTCTTGTGTAAAGATGGAATTTGCATATCTTGTTGTAATTTCTGCTTGTTGCAGTTGTTGTAGGTGGATGGAGGTTCTTCTGTAGTTTCGTTGCTGTAGTTGCCGAGTAGCAGTTGGTTCTGCTACAGATTTTAGTTTCTGCGGTAGTAGCTAAGAGTTGCTACTCTGTATGGTGTTTGTTCTGCTTAGTTGTTGCAGAATTGGGGTCCTTGTTTCTTGGACTAGTTCCAGTTTTTACTAAAGGGTTATAATGGTGTGTTCTTGCTTTTAATAGATTTGATTCATCCAAAAAAAAAAAAAAAAAAAATCATAATGGATGGGTGTGGAAATTCTTAAAATAACCCTAATTTTTAAGGAAAAAGAAAAAAGAAATTGCAAGGATTTCAGATTTGGTCAGGATTTAATGAAATTTACAAAAATAATTACACCTAAATCTTCATTTTTTTAAAAACAAAATTGGTATTTTGGGAATTTTGGTTTAATTTAACGAAAAATCCAAAGAATGAGTGAAATTGAAAAAAATTAAAAGATTGATAAGCTAAATTGAGAGTTTTTGAAGTTTAAGGGGATAATTGCAAAAACGACGATAATTCTAGGGGTTAAGTGAAGTTTCTCCTAAAAATTTAGGAAAAAAAATAATATTTAACCCTAAGTTTTCATTTGATTTGAATTTAGCCATTGAGATTTCAATTTTAATAATAAGATCCTTATGTTTTACTCAAGTTTTAATTTAGTTCCTTTATCACTTTAAAGTTAACGATTTTCTATTTGTCACGTGTGTTTCTTTTGACACGTCATGGTCTATCTTAACGTCAAAGTTAATGGTTTTTCCTCAAACGCTACAAATCTAGAAGATTAATATGACAAAGAAAATGGTTTTTTGTTTTTGGAGTTGGGGTCTTTTTTTTTTTTTCTTTTTTTTTTTCCTTCTTTTTTTGATGATTTTGCACTTAATGATATGACATTGATATTTGGGTGTTGATATGAACGCTAGCTTGTTAATTGAGACACACGTGACATATGACAAACCATTTATTTTAACGGAAAAGTGGTAGATGGATCTATTTAAAATATGAACAAAACCTAAGGACCATATTCTATAAATTATGAACCCAATGACCAAATTCAAATAAGATAAAATCATAGGGGCTAAATATGATTTTTCTCAAAAATTTATAATCAAAGACTTTCGTGAAGAACAAAGAGAAATTGGAAGAGTATACTTTTTTTCTTTAAAAAAAAAAAAATCTATTGGCAAACGAAAGTAAATAAGGACGGAGGTAACATTTAAAATCATGAGAATCGTTCATTACAATTGGGAAAAGTCCACGTGCCCTCTTCAAATTACCACTCAATTGACAATATCCTCTCCAAACGTTCAATTGGGAAAATGTCCCCTCCAAATTTAAAAATTTAAAAATTTTCAATTTGGTCAATCGGGTGGTAGTATTTTTCAATTTTTAATTTTTTTTTTGTAAATATAATTTTTAATTTCGTTGTTTCTAGAATTTTTTATTTTATTTTATTAAGGGTATTTTTGTCATTATGGGGGACATTGACAATTTTTGCTAGTTTTGGGGGACATTGTCCTAATTGAAAGTTTTGGAAGAGGTACGTTGTCAATTGAATGGTAGTTTGATGTGGGTATATAGACTTAATGACAAAAATACTTGGATAAAAACAAAATAAAAAATGACAAAAATTCAAAAAAAGCAAAAAATTCAAAATAGTCCAACGTGATGCTCTTTTTTATTTATTTATTTTTATTTTTTTTAAGCATGGTAGTTTTGTTATTTTGAGTCATGTAATGGGGAAATTGTGTTTGGAAATTTATCCTATTTTCTAATACCCGTGAAATGCAAATAATAAGAAAACAACAAAATTAAATCAATCACACACGACACTAACATTTAAGTGGTTCTTTCAATATGAGGTACGTTCACCAGCAGAGGAAATCACGAATAAATTCACTATGAAGATGGAGTACAAAATAGTAGTGAAAAAATCACTCAGAACCCAAAGTCACAATACACTCTATTTTTCTCTCTCACTATAACACATTTTTCTTTTTCTCTCTTGTTTGGCTCCTCCAAAACCAAGAAGAAAAAATTCACGCTGCTGCTCTGATTGCACTCTATATTTCTCTTGGTTCACTCTTGAAACCAATAAGAAATCCAACAGGTGCGGCGCCTCCTTTCTTTTATTGCACACTATCTCACCGAAAGGCTAACCATGCCTTTATATAAAACCAAAGTCGGTCAATACTCCTATACCTAGGAAGATTGTTAGGAATATAAGGTTATAAGAAGAAGAATCAAAACAAAACACTAAAATTGTTAGGAAAAAATTATGTGATGAAGAACAAAAATCTGAAACAAAAAGATAGCTTTGAGGTACGATGAATCGCTATCTTTAAGATGATATTTTCCCCCACTCAGAATGATTTTGTTAATAGGTTTCTAGCAAATCATCTCCATAATACAATAAAACTTATAAATTCTACAGATAGCAATTCTAGAGAATTCCTACAATTTCACTTGTAAACTTCTAAAATTGAGAATGAAAAACTAAATCATAAAATCGGTGGAGGAATGTTATATTGCACATGTGAAAAGTCATAAATTTTCATTTTGTGTAACTGACAGCAGTTTTGATATGAATACTTTTATCGGTTCCATAATACCCAATAGAGTAGTTGGCCTAGTGGATAGGTGCCTCACTTCATCATCTAATGCCTGGGTTCAAGTCCTCGTAATTGTAATTATGCGGTTAAAATCTTTTAGCCAATAAAGACATCAAAATCGACATTGACCGCAATTATGTATGCGGTTAAAATCTTTTAGCCAATAAATACATCAAAACCGACATTTTGCAAGGGATTGGTTTTGAACCCCATGCACTCCAATTCAATGAGAAACAATTAAACCACTAAATGACACTTGTAATATTACAATTTAACAATAATATATAAGAACGACTCGGTGGGCTCCAATACAAAACCAAATAGGACTTGTAAAGAGTCTGCTAACCAAAACCAAAGGGAATGTAAAGAAACAGGTGGGGCCCACCATGTTGATGGATTTTAAGTCACCCATACCTTAACAATCTCCACCTTGACTTGAAATCCATCAAGTCACAACCACCTCTCAGTATGCTTCTGCCCATTGCCCCCAAGGACAATCATAATCTACAAGTATCACTCAAGTCCAAGCATCTCTTGAACTTAAGAATTGGACTTGGTTTAGACAGACTACCACGCTTCTCTACCAATCCTCTTGGCCACATAGTTTTCTCTGGTGACTATTTCTTCCTGTAGACCCATTTGCACCCTTTAGCCTTATTTCCTTTGAGCAATCCAACCAACTATCAAGCTTTACCTTTTTGTAGTAACTCCACATCTTTCGGCATATCATTCTGAACAAATGATGGATCTCCATTACAAGGTTGTCAGAGCAAAAGAAACCATATCAATAAAGTCATACCTCTTCGGTGCTTTTCAATCACATTTCTTTCTGCCTCTTGCTAAAGAATAAGGCTCTTTTGATGCTTTAAGTCTCTTGAAAAATCTTCGTCATCACATTTGTCTGTGAGTTAACGCTGTTTATCAAGCTCCACCTCCACGATTTGTTTTCATTTCTGGCTGTCAGTCAATGCTTCGTCTTCTTGAACCCTGTTATGCACTGTGTTCCCTAGAAGCTCATCTAAGCTGACAAACTCAAACTTCTCAGATTCCATCTCTATACCCACATGTTATGCACTTGACCTGTCCTTGTACACAACATGTTCATTAAAAGTAATTTTCCTACTTCTAATGATCTTCCAGTTTTGATTATCCCAAAACCTATGGCCAAATGCCTCATTAACTGTATCTCTAATATTTGTAGTCATATAGAGAGTATTTGTCTTGTATCCACGAGCCAAAATCCTGGCTCTCATGCTAACGTTCTACTTACCATTGTGAAAGCTAATAGCATACCCTTCTTCATCCAGTTGTCATACTGAAATCAAATTGTCCTTCTGTACTGGTTAATGTCTGATTTTCTACCGTTTCCATACCGAGTTATTGTTGACTTTAATGCGAATATCACCCATGCCCACAATATCCAACGCCGATTCGTTAGCCAAGTACACCACCAGCAACATAGATTCCAGTCTTCTTCCTTGGTTCCTTGCACCTTCTTAAAGTGCTAGTCTTGCCACAGTTCCAGCATTCTGGTTGATTACCAAATCCAGATTCGCTTTTACCTTTTCTGGATCTTGATCTGCCTCGACTAGAGTTTCAACCGTATCCTTTATCCTTTGTCTCGAGGTTTAAGGCAGCATCAGAACATGAGGCTTCGCTAGAATCCTTTCTGCACACCTTCTCACTTAGAATCAAATCCTGTATATCCTCATACTTGAGCTTACTCTTCCCTGCAGAACTGCTGATACCCATTCTCATGGCCTCCCAATTATTTGGCGCGTCATTTTTTTCAATTAAAAAATAATAAAATTTAAAACAATTTAAATATCAAAGAAAAAAAACAAAAAAAGAGAGAAAAATACTTTATTTATATTTATTTATTTTGTATTTTTTTTTTCATATTTTAAATTTTTCTCTGTGTTTTAAATTTAAATTTTAAATTGTTTTAAATTTTATTATTTTTTAATGGGATTTGATTCTTGTACAACACCAATACAACAACCCCTCACATAGGGTGGGCCCCAGTATTTGGGACCCACCCTCATGTGAGGGATTGTTGTACAGTTGTTATATTGGTGTCGTAAATCTAACATTTTCCTTTTTTAATTGAAAAAATAACACGTGGCAATGGTATTATGGGAATATTTCGACAAATAGGGTTTTCTTTGAGAAAATTACATTTAAACCTTCCAAACTACCAGCCGTTTTGTAAGTATCCCTCAGGCTACCAACCCTTGGGCTGGTCGACCACCCCAACCACCCCCGACTTTTTTGGTGGGTGGCTGACCACCCACTGGTTTTCAAGTTTTTTTATATAAATATAATTTGAGTTTTTTTTTTTTTTAGTAATTTTGATTCGATTCCAACTAAAGTATATGTGTTGTCACCAAACTAAGGAGTAGGAATACCGAATATCTATTCCATTACACTCTCTTTTAGGATGCATTTGAAATTGCGATTTCGTAGACAAAAAGTTCGATTTTAAACCAAATCGTAGAATATAAACCGTTTGAAAATTGAGTTTTTAAAAAATTGCAATTTGAAAATGCAGAAAACTATTTTTTTCAAATCGCAGGCAATTTGGTATTTTTTTGAAAATACAAAATTTTAAAAGGTTAACATGCAATTTGAAAGGTCAAATTATAATTTTACCAAACACTTAATTACAATTTTAAAAATTAATTTTTTAAATCGCACATTTTAAAATCTCGGACCTTGTTGCCGATAATATCAATTCCTTTGCTTTTTTATATGCAGTAATCAATTAACTTGATCCTCCTTCCTAACTCCAGCAACTTAACAACTACTCTCTCACTCTCTCTCACTCAATCTCTCTCGCTGTCTGTCCCTTCATTTCACACAGCGGAAAAAGCTATCGCTGCTAATCATGAGGCTCTTGTTTTGTACGCCACCCTCTCTCCGCCCCAATTCCTATCTCGTACGCCACCGCGTGTACACCACGACGACGAGCACCACCACCGACCTTCCTCTCTTTTCCTCCGCTTGGCTCACTCCGAAGCCGTCTCCTCCTGTACGTCTCCACCTTCTCTATCGTGCGCCGTTCGCTCCTCCCTTACGCCCTCCCTACTCTTCTGCGTGCATCCCACGCGCCGCCACCGGAGACTTCCTTCACGACGCCGGAGCCACCGCGGCTCTCATTGCCGGAGCCTACGCCCTTGTCTCCACCTTCGATCTCCTCACCCAGCGAAACCTCATTCCACAGGTTCAAATTTCTTCTTTTTTTTTTTGGATAAAATTAGTTCATATCTACATATATTTTGATCAAGGAATAAATTGAACAAATGATTAGATTGGCACTCTATAATTCTTAAATTAATTTATTATTATTATTCTTTTATGTGTTGGGTCCAGTCGTCGAACATGGATACTTTATGAACTCTTTTTTATTGTGTTACTGTGTTAGGACGGGGCAACTGTGATGCGTTGACCAATTTATAGCATGTCAGTTTTACATTGGGTTTTTGTCCTCAGACTCAGAGCCTTAGAATTACTCCAAAGCTCCATTAATATTTGCGTTGCTAAGCATTTTTTTCTTTCAATTAGAGAGAGTTGCTCACATTTATATATTGAGCTTGACTAATTAGATCCCTTATAATGTTAGGAACTTAGATACATTGAATTTGCAGGTTGTAATTTTTTGAATGCATCAGAATTTAGATTATAGAGTTGAAATACGTACCTCTGAATCAACTAAAGATACTAGGAACTTCGTTTGTTTCAACGTAAAGTATTCTGCAACTGCAAACATTTTGCAGAAAAACTATTCCTTTAGAATGAGGAGGGAGGCCAAGAAAAGTGTATCCCAGAAAAACTTCAAGTGCTTTTCTTGACTTATTATCTTTCTGGCTAGGTGTATCCCATATATACTCTGTGTACTTGGGCTGAGCTTTTTGCGCTTTTCTTGATATTTTGATTACTTATTAAAAAAAAACTAATGATTTTTTAGTGTTTTGCTGTCATCTTAAAAACAATTTTCATTGTTTGACTGATACTGAATTTTTCACTGTTGGGTGGCTCCTGTGGTGTTGGTGCTAGCAGGAGAAGGAGCGGTGTCTCGGGTGTGTCATGGTGTGAGAGTATGTTGGGAGGGGGTTTGAAGAAAGGAGCTGTAGACGGAAAATGTTTTACACCTTTTAAAAAACGTAAACCATTTTATGAAGAACAAGGGGTTGTATTATGGTTGATAAAAAATGTTTTACGGCTGACCAAGGTTTTCAAATGTAGCCAAACACCGGAAAATAATGAAAAAGTTTAATGTTGAAACAAATGGAAATATCTATGTCTCCGGCATTTTTAGTTTCTAGGAAGTAATGTTTGAAGTATCTTGTACCAGTTTTCTTGACATGAAGTGTCGTAGTTGGACTTCTTAACTGGTGTCTGTTGAATCTTTTTGATTTTGTACATACAATGCCTTCCAAATGCGCGCGTGCGCACACATATATATTTAATGGAAGAGTCAATTTGTTTGGTAATTTTCCTTGTGACAAGAAGGGATAATTGCGTTTTACCCCTATGCGGTTAGCTCGTAAAAACACAAAACCTCCCTACAGTTTAGGCCATAATTTTTAACCCCCTAATAGTCATGTCCAAAGAGTAGAAGTTAACATAAAAGCTACACATTACCTCTTAACCAATCAGAAAATGCCTAGTCATTGAGTTTTTTTTTTCCTCACTTTTCCTTAATTTTTCACTTAATTCCTTCACAATAAAAAATTGGTAGGACCTCTTTTTTCATTGAAAAAAAGAAACCAATTTGGCCATACATGATGATAGTGTGGATGAAGGTGTACAATTAATTCGTGATGTGACATAATGGAATTAGTTATTCTATTATCAGGCGATGGGTTGAGGTCTTGGGCGGGCAGCACAGCCTCCGGAGACACGGTTTTTTTTATTTTTATTTTTTTTTATTTATTAAATAAATTTATATATATATATATATATAGCTTGGTAACCCATCTTTACTTCTCTTTGACAAAATTTCTTTTCTCTACCGATTGGAGCAGAGTTTGAGCAGAAAGCTGGTGCATATATTATCTGGGCTGCTTTTCATGGCTTCTTGGCCAATTTTCAGGTATCCCTGCTCTCTGGATTCAAAATTGTAACCAGTTTATTATATTAACACCAGTGGTTCGAGTTGCTCTCCTCCTTAACTACTTCAGTTGGTCATTTAATCCTAGGATAGCACCTCAACAAAGGCTCGCTACTTTGCTTCTCTGGTTCCTCTTGTGAATTGCACGAGGCTTGTCATCCATGGTCTCTCATTGGCTTCTGATGAAGGACTCATAAAATCTGTTACTCGAGAAGGCAAACCAGAGTAATTTTTTTTCCACTTGTCATTGTCAATCTATTTGGATTCGTCTCTTTGTGATAGGAGAGATATTATTAGTGATTTTGCTTCGATATTTCCATGCTTGTAGGGAGTTGCTTAGAGGTCCTCTATATTATGTTCTAGTGTTGATTTTATGTGCTCTTGTCTTTTGGCGTGAATCTCCGGTTGGAGTGATCTCACTAGCAATGATGTGTGGTGGTGATGGTAATACCTGTTCCATCTCCAAATTCAGCTGTGCCTAACTCCTTCCAATCATTAACTTTTAAGTTGATGGCTTATAGGTGTTGCTGATATCATGGGTAGAAGATTCGGGTCCTCGAAACTTCCTTATAATCAACAGAAGAGTTGGGCGGGTAGCATTTCCATGTTTGTTTTTGGATTCCTGATTTCCATTGGGTGCGTTTGAAGCCAAATACTTTATCAAAACTTAAGTGCTATATATTGATTTTGGCATTCACATGAAAATTATCTTTGCACTGTAGGATGCTGTATTACTATTCAGTTCTTGGATATTTCCAATTGGATTGGATTTCGACGGCTCAAAAGGTTGCTGTAGTATCTCTGGCTGCAACTGTGGTGGAGTCCCTTCCAACCACGGAGGCAGTAGATGACAACATATCTGTTCCTTTGGCAAGCATGGCAGCGGCATTTTTGAGTTTTGGTTTCTAGCTCATTGCACTCTTTTTTTTTTTTTTTCCCCCCCCTTCCTTAGATTAGTCCTGTAATTGATGTGTTGTCTATTGTGGGTCTCCTTAAATGTCCTGTAAATCATTGCCTCTGTGACACATTTGTTAATGTTGTAATGAGTCAAACAATTAAGATGCTTTCTCTTTTTTATTGAACCAAATGAACATAGTTTATTACTTTACTATCTTGACTTTCAGAACAAATCCTATGGCTTTATTTCATAGCATAAGCCAACAAAATAGTCTTATCCAAAACCATTTGGAATTGATCATGAAGAGCTCTTTTGCCTTTTAATGACCTTTTTGATTTACTTTTTCATGTACATCTTATCTTTACTTTCTTTTTGTTTGATTTGTATCTTTCCTTCATATGGTTCTTGAATTTGCTATATTTTTCTTTAGGACTAAAGATTATTGAGGGCAAATGGTAAAGATCAGCTAGTTGTCCTAGTATAGATCATAATTTGCAAACCTTAAAGGGTGTTTTAGTGACCTAGCGCTAGGTACTAGCATTTCATCTTTTTAGGTTCCTCTTCACTTCCCTCTCCCTTAAAGTCATATTTAAGAGTTGCTAACAATCTTGTTTGTCACTTAGGTCTGATTATTGATTACATGAAGATTGTTAAATAGTGAGCACAACCTTATTAAAATTGAGTAATGCTATTTTTCACGCTTATTTATTATATTTATATTATGCCGTCTGATGTTGCGTGCTTTAAATGGTTTTTCATTCAACCACTTAATAAAAAAAAATGTTAGTCATTTACAATGCATTATGTCAGCTGGTATGACATGAGCATGAATAGCAGTATCACTCATTATAGTTTTAGTAATTGTTGTCAGGCTTTCAAAGCTGCAAGACCTCAGGGCATACTTGCTTTGTTAAAGTAAGCAAAATCATTTACTTCTATAAACTTTTTATTATATTTACTTCTTAGCAAGATGCCTGCAAATTTGAAAGATCATAGAGGTGAAAGATGATCAATGTTAAAAATTAAAAGAATAACAATTCTGTTCAGCATAATAAAACCCTACCCTTGCTTCATTCGTTTAGCAAGCCAATGAAATAGTCTTATTTATCCCGAAACGTCCGGACTTGTCAATGGCAACGTTCTTTTGATTTATGCCTTTTTTGATCTTGTTTGATTTGTATCTCTCTTTCCCTAACATATGCTGATGCTTCTCCGTTAATTTGGCAGTTCCAAAATCATATTTGGCACAAGTAATATATATAGCAACTACTGAACTGGATTCCAGGATATAAGATTTAATTTTTGTTCCAAATCTTGAAGAAGGTTCATATCTACAATGATTCCTAACCGTTCTACCAACAATTAAAGTTCATGGAAAAGAAAATAGACAATATAATTAAGCGAAAAAGCCAGAGAAGTGTTCTTAGATGAATTACACACGAACTTACAATCTATTACAAGAGTGCACATATATATATATATATATATATATATATATATATATATATATATATATATATATATATATATATATATATATATATGAAGAGAGTACCTTGAGGACAAACCACTAAGGTCATGATCCTTCATAAGACACTTTAATGGGGTAGGGTTGACCTGAATGAAGAGATAGTTTCCAACGAAAAGATCACCAAAGTGAGCCTGACTCTCCTTCAATCTCTTCAACACCCCACCCCAAGAAACCCTGACTGAAGACAGCAGCCTAACAGCCTAACTTTCCTCTAGAATCTTCTCAAGCTTGGGACCTTAAGCCTGAATCTCCTCCTTGAAGGCACCCTTTTGGACCTGCTGTACCAGTTCCTCGATATCAAGATTTATGCCTTTTTCGATCCTGTTTGATTTCTATCTTTCCTTTTTATGGCAACAGTTCTTTGCTCCCTTAAAGTTTAACAACTACCAACAATCTTGTTCGACAACTTAAGTATTTTTTATTACTATAAGATTGTTAAATAGTGTGCACAAACCTATATGATCTTCATAAATGTTGTCAAAAACATTTTAATGTCCTAAGACATTGGAGCATGCTAGTTTTGTTTCCATTGCAAAATCATCTGCCGATATATACTTGCGAGAAATTCTATGTCACACAGGGCTAAGAATGACCATTACACAAGATTAAGGAAGTAGCAATTCCATTCATCAACAAACCAATTATCTTTATTCTTTTTGAGAAAATGACTAGGATTATATTACAAAATAAGTAAAATTAGTTCTAGAATAGAACACATCAGAAATAACTGTAGAAAGAGAAGTTTATAACTCAAAGCCTCACATCTATCAATCTCAAGCTGCTGAGGTTGCCTAATTTTATGTTGTCACTCGGCAATTCTTCAAGCTGATCAATTGGGAACACTGGTTGGCTTCAAAAGTGATCATGTAGCAATTAGGAACACTGTTTGGCTTCATGCTGTTGCTTTTGTAGTGGTATGTTGCAACATTATTATGCTACTCTGCCTTGTATGGCAATAGTGTTAATATTGGCAGTACAACTCTCATTTCCCAAGAACAAAGATATCACAAAATTAGCCATTTCATGAATAGAAGAAAAATTCATGGAAACCTGAGCTCAAAGCTAAAGTGCTGACTCAAACAACAATGTTAAAGAAATAAGAATCACCTGAAAATATATACACTTGATCGTTGATGGATAAATATGAGTAATCTCAACAATTTACAAGAATCTGATCAGAATCCATAATCTTTCCAAGCTACCAAATCAACCAAAAGAGCAAGAGAAAGAGATTAGTGAATAAATGCATGTCCCATTATCTTAGTTTCAGTACCAAGAAAAGCTACCGATATACATAAACAATCAAGTAATTAAGCACCAGCTGAAAGTACTAACTAAATCAAATATTTGAACAAGTTTAAATAAATACATTCAAACAAAGTAAATCCCAATGTAATTAACAATTAACTCAAAAAACAACAGGTCTTCAACAACCTTTAAGATAAATGCTTTTAAGATTTGGAATTTGATACTTTGAAAGATAGTAGAGGACCATGGGAGAGAGACAGGGACAAAGGAAAACAAATATAAAATTCCCAAATGTTGCAATCAGCACACTAAACCCCAATAAATCATAGCAGTAGAGCTATCAAGACAAACACTAGAAACCCAACCAAATATTTATATTTAAAAATGAGAGACAAATACAAAAAAAATTAAGAACTAGTAGCAGTTAATAATAGGGAAAAAAAAAAAGCTTACCAAGCAATGCTCAAACTCAAAGAACCCAGCTGTGTAAGTCATCCTCACGCTCCCCTACACCTCTTCCATTTGACATCAACAGCATCATCAAAAAGAACAAGAACCATCCATATTTTCTTCACTAAAAAAAAGAAAAAGAAAAAAGAAGAATAAGAAACTGAAAAACATGACCAAAAACCAAAATCAAAGAAAACCAAACGTTTCGATACTGAGAGAAAAATGAAGAAAATGAAGGTGAAGAAGGTGGGTACTTCAAGTTCTATGAAAGATGAAAATAAAAATGACGATTAATTTACCTGATTAAGTCGAAGATGCATGGGTGCTTGAATGTTCTTCTTGCTGAGACGGATACAGTAAGTCTAACTCTGGAATGTGAGAAATTTTTGCCCAATCCTCACCTGTGTCTCTCTTGCATCTTCGCAATAAGATGGGACAATCCTTAATTTTTAGCCTCTGCAAAGAAGTTAGCCTACCCATTCCTTCGGGCAGCGATGTCAAATTGGAGCATCGAGAAATTTCAAAGACTTTAAGGGATTTGCAGTTGTGGATCCAGTCTGGTACAGCCGTCAAGTTTTCACAATTGTTAATCTTGAGATTTTCTAGAGTGGTAGCATGTTGAAGCCCTGAGGGAAGAGACAACAATTTTGAAAGTCCAAAGAAGTGAAGAGAGAAGAGGCTCTTAAGGCCTTGCCATTGCATCTCATCCTCATCGTTGGCAAACTCAAGCTCTGGACAATCCCCAAGCTGCAGGCGTTGGAGGGAAGTTAGTTGTTGGAGTGGCAGGGTTACTAGATCTGTAATGGAATGTAGTGTTAAACGCTTCAATTTCGAGAGAGGAATGGATGAAGAGGATGTTGTTGCTGCTGATATAGGGCTTTGCGGCGTTGCCATATTCATCATCATTGTATGTTGCAATGGCTTCCAGCTAGTATTATTTAGGACCAACTCTTCTTCAAGATGTGGAAACATTGGTATGGAAGTCAACATTGGGGACCCACTGATCTTTAATTTTGAGAGACGAGGAAAGGAAGGGAGTGAAGGATGCTCTGTTATTTCAACGAAATTGACCTCCACCGGAGAATCCCTCCTCCTCCACCAGCCCTTGAGATTATTGCAATAATAGAGCTCGATACACTCGAGGGATGGGAAGAATGGTTCTAGCGTTGATGAAGAAGAAGAAGAGAAGTCATTGCTATCTGATATGTACTGGATACCATCCATATTTTTAAGAATAAGAGTCTTGAGAGAAGGCAGTTGACTCAATGGTGGCAGATATTGGCATTTCTTACACTTGTATAATTCAAATTTAATAAGATTTGTGAGTGATGAAACCCAACTCGTAATCCTTAAACCCGGATAGTCATTCAAATATAAATCTTTCAGATTTGGGGGCAGTTGGAAGCCTTCAAATGATGTTCCATCCTCGACAACGTCCCAATCTCTTTCAAGATCCGAATTCCAAAATAAACGCAAATCATGAAGATGTTGTAAATCCTTTAGAGTTGCATCCTTAAATTCTGATGCAACACCTTTCACATGACCTAGATTTGTAATATTTAAGAATCCTCTCAGCTGATTTAGTCCGTTCAATTCTCGTAAATCAGCGCAATGACTGGAGTGAGAACCCGAGGGGACCACAAAGTTTGTTAACATCCGAAGATTATTCAGTTGCCCCAATCCACGTGGCATATAAGTCAAAGCATCACAAAAATCTATCTCAAGATGCTTGAGATTGACCAATTTTTTAATGTCTCTCGGCAATTCTTCAAGCGATTTACAACATACGAGTCTTAGTGTTTGCAAATTATGCAAACTGGTTATAGAATCGGGTAACTTCTTCATTTTTGGATTTACAGAGAGATTAAGATGCCTTAAATGCTTCAACTCCCCAATAGAGCTTGGCACAGAATCAAGATATCTACACGACAAATCCAACATGCGCAAGAACTTGAAACTTGAAAAAAGCTCATCACAATCAATCTTATACCCATAGCTATTGAAGAAAAGAATTGTTCGCATCCTACTTGCTTCACACAATGAAGAAATACGTCTATCGTAACCAACAAGTAATGATACATGACGATTTTTCTTATCAACGTTTGTCTTCTTATCATCCAATGTGGCGATCAACGATCCTGCCACTGATATGGCAAGATCATGCATGAGGTCATGCATTTTGCAATGAATTACGTCACCGAAGTCATCCGTTTCAGCTTCTTGAAAGAATGATCTCCATAGTAATTCCTTCAAATACTCATTACCAACCTCTTCTAAACATCGGTTTTGATCATCAGATGACAAGACAAATCCTTGTGCTATCCAATGCATAACCAGTTCTGATATACAAAACTTGTAATCCTTTGGAAACAGACAGCAATAAGCAAAGCAGTGCTTCAAATGTGAAGGAAGATGATCATAACTCAGTTTCAGAGTTGGTATGATGCCATTTTCTTCTTGAGAAATTTTTGAGAGTTCATTGTTCTTAAACGACAACCACTCTTTTTCGGAATTTTTGGAGCCTAGTAAACTTCCGATTGTCGTTATGGCCAGAGGGACACCTGAACACTTTCCTACCATCTCCTTCCCAAGTGCGACGATGTTTGAATTATTCGGCTCTTGTCCCTTCTCAAACGCCTTCAGCTTGAATAAAGACCATGACTCGTCTTCACCTAAACCCTTCAAGGGATATGATTCAACTGTTCCGATAATCTTTGCAACGCTTTCTTGTCGAATGGTCCTTGCAACGACTTCATTGCGGGTAGTCACCAATATTCTACTGCCTCTTGCACCACCCATCAGCACTACTTTCAAGCGACACCATTTTTCATGATCGCCATTCCACACATCATCCAACACGAGGAAGTATTTCTTTCCTTCGATTTCTTTTAGGAGATTTTTTACCAATGTATCCATTTCAACGGTTGCTGGTTTCTCCTTGTCTTTCTCCTTGTCTTTCTTATTGTCTTCTGCAGATTTTAAGATTTTTGCAACAATATTTTTAACATCGAAGATATCAGAGACACACACCCACATTTTGGGTTCAAAGCCATTTTGAACCTCCTCATCATTATATACGAGTTGAGCAAGTGTAGTCTTTCCCAATCCACCGATGCTAACAATTGGAAGGACTGAAACATTCTCTTCAACTTTGGAGTCCATCAAACAGTCAATAACAGCCTTCTTATCATTCTCTCGCCCAATAACCAGTTCCTCGCGTACCAAAGAATGAGTTTGATCCCTCTCCCTGTTCACGACTCGTGTCTCCACATGGCGTACCTCCAACTGGAATTTCTGCCTATCGGCGTTGATGGCATCTAACCTCTTTCTTATAGCCTTAATCTTCCGGGCCATTATGACACGATAGGCAAGCTGGTTTGATTTGGAAAAGAAGATGCGTACCTTTTTGGCCTTCTTATCACGGGTCATTATGTCTCTCCGTAGAGCTTCAGTGGAAACGGCATCCAGCAAGTCATCCGCATCGTAAACGACATCTTCTAGCCTTCCGAGCCAACGACTAACAGCACGATCTCCAGCAGCCTGTTTCTCCTCCGCATCGAGAAGCACATCTTTGATTGTTGAAACGGTGTTGGCCAGGCTTTCAATCTCATCTCTGACACCCCAGAGCAGTCCGATCTTTTTGGCAGCCGATGAGCACAAAGCCTCAATGAGTCGCTCCACAGGAACGAAGAGAAGTTCGGCCATTTCTTGAAAGTGAGTGAAGAAGGAATGTTCAAAACTCTAAAGTGAAGTAATTGAAGACCGATCGAGTTGAAAGAAGAGTGAGTAACCCAGAGTAACGAGTGGAAGGCAAACGTGTTTGGAGCAAATTATTTTTGAATATGCGTGACAGCAGCAACTCTGTCCTATATTTCAGCCAGCTGTCTACAAAATATTTGGGTTAAAACAAATAATAATAATAAAAAGTAAAAAAAATTGAAATATTTGAAAGTTAACTATCTTAGAAAAAAATAGAGAATGAGGTAGAGCCAGTAGCGGTTGGAAAGTTAATTATCATGTTTGTTTCGTTTCACAACTGAGGTACCTTTAAATGTTATTATTGAATTTGTAATAAATTATAATTTAATTTTGAGAAAAAAAAAAAATATTTCCACCCTATATAATTATGTACACAATTAATAATAAAAAGTAAAAAGTAAAAAGTAAAAAAGTTGAAATGTTGAAATGTTGGACAAAATTTGGAGTTGGCTTGGGAATGAGTGGAAACGTGACTCAGGGAAATCTTATCGTGGTTTTTGAGACAGATGACTTCACGTGAATAAAGGTGTTGATTCTTTAAAAAAAAAAAAAGAATAAAGAATAAAGGTGTTGATTCTTTCAAAAAAAAAGAAAAAAGAATAAAGGTGTTGATGAATAGACTACTCTACTTTCTCTTCACTCGATGCTTTGGCTTTTATCTTCAAATTCATTAGATTAAATTTTGTTCCTGGAAAATACTCTATTTTTAAAATTTTTATTTTTAAAAATAATTTTCAAACGATATTTCATCATTTTATATATCTTATATCTTATAAGAATATAACATATTTTTTAAAATGATAAATTACAAAAAATTATAATATATTATTTAAAAATTAAATTTTGAGAAAAAATTTTGAATGTGTAGTACTTCTCTTTGTTCATTCAAACCTCAATCAGTTTATCAAAAACAATAAATTCTGCACTACAGTGTCCTTTTTTTTTTTTTTTTTTTTTCTTTTAGGAAAAGAAAACCTTTCATTGAGATCAAATAGCGTTACAACAGCAGACACCACAAGAGTGAAGCATAAAACAGACACCCTAAAGGTGTTCAAACATCTCAATACAGTACAGACAGTTGCTACTAAATAAACCCAGCCAACAGAATGATGCCTCTGCGTTGACATACACTTTTACTTGAACAGGGAGTCGGTCACACATTCTGGGCGACTGCCAATGACTAGATTAATGTACGTACAAAGCAAACTGTCCAAAGAAACACAACCTATAACAAAACAGGAAAAGCTCAACAGAGAAAACTGTCTGCCGGGAAAGCTGTCTTAATATCAAAATAATTTATTTTAAATTTTTAGTAATAATAAAATAATTTTATAGCCTACGCACATTCGATAAAAACCAAAGGAATCCCTTGTGCGACACAGCAGGTACTTTTAAGAAAAGCATTATTAACCCTTTACTCCACCCAGTTGTCTACAAAATGTTTTATATTGCGTTCATGATTTACCAGTAAAAAAAAAAAAAAAAAAAAAAACCCTTTATATCATAAATAGAAACAGCTTCATTGAATTTTCAAAAGAGTAAAAAGGGGTACATTTAAACAGTGGGTTGAATTCAAAAGAGACAGCAGGCCATTTTCATTCTATGGAAATAGTTTAATAGAAGAAAACTTTCATTCAAATCTTTCAAAATTAAAGCAACAGTAGTAGTTAGTTTATATTATTATTATTATTATTATTATTTTATGTTTAAAGAAAATTTTATGAAAAATATCAAAAAAATCTCCAACAACAAATGCTCTATAATTAGATAAGTGAGTTGGAAATGAATAATTATTCCATATATATACATGTCTACTATACATTTATCCCTTCAAAAAAAAAATAAAAATGTCTACTATACATTTTCTATGCATTATTTTAATGTAAAAAAAAGTATATTTAATTGATTTAGAAAAGAGTTGAAAGTAGGAAATAAAGAAAAAAATTAAATAAGAGTAAAAAAGTAATATTTAATTGATATAAAAAATTTAAGGGAATATATTGTAGGACGTTTTTTTATAAGGAAATAAAAAGTAATTTTATTTTCTAAATATAAGAAAAATAGTTGAAAATTTGCTGCTAGTACTCTTTATAAGTTAAACACTTAATTTTAAAGATTTTATTTTTTAAAAAAATAAAAATAAAAAATGTAGCATGAGAGATCAATTGTGATTGTTTTAGTTGGGCATAATTAAAATATTATAAAATTTTTATTCTAAGTTTGATTGAGTTATAATCTGACTTAGTTCCATTGATCATCAAAATATTAGTAAAATTCTTGACGATTAATATTAATAAAATTTTTTAAAAAAATTATTATTTTGAGAGTCACCCAACAGCACTTTAAGAATTTTGTTGAGACCACCATTGTCAATTTGTCATTCAATTTTGAGACTTGTTTGTTGATTATATACTGCAAAACTTTCCTCTAAAGTTTATGGTCACCATAGTAATTTCCATCCCTTTTCTTCTACACTATCAATTAAATCTAACATGAAATTCAAATTCTGATTAGAGAAATCCCGAAAGTATCATAGATTATAGAGGTGATTTTTATCTGCTTTGTTTCTGCTTCATCAATTACTCGCCCGTGCCCACCAAAAGATAGAGTTTGCCTTCACATTTCCAAGATAAAGGGAAAAGAGGGCTGCCTAAATAGACAATTGGTTGAGCAGCCACTGCTTTAATTTATAAAACAGTTGATAATTCAATTTTCTCCTTTGTTAAATTGTGTGGGTTTGATAGAAAAAATGGTTAACATTCGTTGAAGCCTCACTCCACTCCCATTGTCTCAAGACTATCCACCGTCCCTAATATGCCTTCAAAACATGGACATTAAATTTTATATTTTTTATTAAAAAAAATCTAGTTGATGGTTTAAATTAAAAATGCAAAGCCAGCATTAAAAGTGAAATACATCTTTCCATTCAGCATACATTAATAATTATCGGTATTTCTTTTTTTCTTTTCAAATAATATTGGATGAGACATGCCAAGTCAAACAAAGGGCTCTTTTAGCAAAGAAATGGGCATTTCCCTTTCCCATTTATCCCAAAAATAACTAACTTCAAAACATTCCAACTTTATATCACATCAATAATTTTTTATTATTATTTAAATAAAAAAATTCACTACAATACAAATTTTTTTCACTTTTCTATACAAATTCTTTTTACTTTATATCATATCAATCAATTCTAATTTCCACTATCAATTCTCCTTCCATTACCAAACAAGCCCAAAATAAACTCTAAAATGCCAGTAAAAACGCGTCTGGAAATTGATTTGAAGAAAAATAAGCACGCTCTCATCACTGGGCCTACCAGTAAACACACTAAATGGCCCTCGAAATGACAACACGATGACTTCAAATGTTTGACAAAATTTGGAGCAATTATTGTTGGGAATCTTACCGTGGTTTATGAGACAACGCTTGGCAATTCGAGTTCACGGATTGGGTTCGTGTCAACCCGGCCGACCCGATTGTATAAACGGGTTCGACACGAACACGACCCGATTAATAATTGAGTAACCCGAACACGACTTGATAAACACGATTAGTAATCGGGTAACCCGTTAACCCGACACAACTCGTATACACATATCCAAATGGACATTGCTGATAATCCTTAGCTTCCAGGTATACATTCAATTATTCAAACAGACTTAGAAGACGTTCGCAATTACAGGCTGATCAATGATCCATGGCCCATATCAAATAATTCAGAAAAATCAATCAAAACCCATATTTATATACATGTTTTTGTTTGAGTGAGCATCAGGGTGTACCAGGGAGAGAGCCGGAGAGAAGATGCAGAGGGCAGAGAGACGAGATCGAAGTGGCCAATGAGTATTACTTCTTTCCGAGCTAGGAGAACGGTGATGGTGATTCGGTGAAGACTGTCAAGTGGTGATTCCAAATTCCAATTTCCACAGATTCGGGCACTAAAGAGTTGAAAAGTGATGAAGCCTGAAGGGCGTGCGGCGGTACTGTAGTGCGGCCGTGATGCAGTACAGCGGTGCGGCGGTAGCAGCGGTACTTCGGTGTGGCTGTGATGCGGTAGCAACGGTACTTCAGTGCGGCCGTGCGGGTCTGCAGTCTACTGCGGCTAGGGTTTTGTTCCCTAGTCTAATGCCTCACTAATTTCTAATTCAGATTCAATGATTCTTCACGGAATCACGATTTCATTTTCACGTTTTTTTATAAATAAATAAATAAATAAAAAGGGTAGCCGGGTCACAATCGTATTCGTGGGTCAACCCGCGGATTGACCTGCAAAACACGATTATAATCGGGTAAAAATCGGGCTGACCCGATTATGATCCGATTATGACCCGAACCCAATAATACTAAACTCAAACCCGAATTTTTCGTGTTGGGTCCTCTAGTCGTATCAAAAATTGCCAACCCTAGGAACAAAGATGTCTTCACGTGAATAAACATGTCTACTTCTTTTCACCCGATGCTTTTGTCTTTTTTATTCAAATTCATTGTATTAGATTTTGTTGATTCAGACCACTCAACCCTCTGATGTTTATGGTCACCAGAAATTTCCATCCCTTTTCTTCTGCACCATCAATTAAATCCAATATGAAATTTAAATTGTGATTAGACAAATCCCAAAAGTATCATAAATTATAGAGGTGATTTTTATCCAATTTGTTTTTACTTCATTAATTCACTGGTGCCCACCAAAGAGACAGTTTAGTTTCACATTTTCAGATGATTTTTTTTTTTTTTTTTTGAAATTTAAAAAAGTACACTTTTTATGTTTTCAAATCTCAATTTCAAGTAATTCTTCCTTTTGAGATTATGTTTACGAAATTACAAGGTCAAACGTCTTTCAATTCACATTTTCATTTCAAGCTAAGGGGAAAAGAGGGTTCTGTAAATAAACAAAATCAATTGCGCAGCCACCGTCTTAACTTAAAAAACAGGTGATAATTCATTTTTCTTCTGATAAATTTCGTGAATTTCATAAAATGGTTTGCTTTCATTGAAGCCTTCGCTCCACTCCCATAGTCTACGGACTCTTTATTGTCTCTAGTATGCCTCAAAACATGGAAATTACGAGAGAAAAAAAAATCTTCTTGATGGTTTAAAAAATTTATTTTATGGTTTAAATTAAAACCTGCAACAAAAATAAGGACGCGCTCACCACTGGGCCTACCATAGAAAAACGCTTCGGCCCTTGATGTGACAACACACTGCCTTGACCCTCACCCCACACTGTTTATTGGCTATAGTACCGTTTATGGAAATCTTACCGTGGCTCTATGAGACAAAGATGTCTTTCACATGATTAAATATAATGTATTTATCTATTAAATATATATATATATATATTTATGGACATTATATTTAAATGGACTATTATGTCGTGATATTAAACAATAATAAATTTTTTTATATAAAATGATTAAATTAATTAAATAACTCATAAACAAACTCAAATGAATAAAACTTGAATAGATTATCTAGTGCAAATTTTTTAGAATGTAATTTATGACACTTTAATAAAGGGGCTAGAGCACTCATAATGGTTTATATAAATTTTTATACAAAATAACTAACTAATACTCATAATGGTGCGTTTGAAATTGCGGTTTCGTAGAGAAAAAGTACGATTTTAAACTAAATCACAAAAAATAAACCATTTGAAAACTGCATTTTTAAAAAATTGTGATTTTAAAACGCAAAAAAATGCTTATTCAAATCGCAAGCAATGTGGTACTTTTTTGAAAACGCAGTATTTTAAAAGGTTAACTTGAAATTTTAGAGGTCAAACTGTGATTTTGCCAAACGCTTAACTGCGTTTTTAAAAATCACTTTTTAAAATCGCAATTTATAAATTACATTTTTTAAAATTGTAAACCCAAACGGACCCTGACTTAGCAAACTACCTTTTAAGACCATACAACAATTTATCCAAACCCTTTCTCTGTTTTATTAAAATAATAAATTTTAGAATATTTTATTTATTTTAATTAAAAACTCATCTCTACAACCGGGAGAAAAAAAAAAAAAAAAACTCTTTTCTAACAGCATAATCACAACCTTTTTCTCCATCAATCACCAACATAAGATCACCAAAAAAACTATTAGACAAAACCAAATAATGATTATGAATCACAAGATTTAAGAAGGATATATCATTTTTTAATATTGAAGAAGCTATGAGCCAAATATCATTTCAAACTGAAAAACTATACAAAATAAGAAGTTATATTTTGCTTGATGAAATAAACCAGCTGTACACTTGCTTTATATACAGGAAATGAACCCTTCAATTTTGCCTTTAGTACATTGTATTTCTTTTACTGTCTTTTTTTTTTCAATTTTTTTTTTCTTTTCATCCATACATTTTTCTTACGGTCATATTTTACAATGATTATTTCGTTAAATTGGTCATTTTTCTAACACAGTAATTTTTTTAACAATCATTTTTCTAACTATTATTAAAATTTACAACTATTCTACACTCTGCTATATAAAGAATTGTAATCCTTAACCTGTTTATGTAGTAATAAGTTCAATCAAAATTAATATTATCCATAAAATTGAAAAAAGTTGTAAATGTTAATATAATTTTTTTTTTTTGTGAAAAAGTAAAAAATAGCTATTAATTAATTAGAATCACATGCAATTGTGAAAAAAAAACAAGGTGAGAGAATGAGAGAGGCCAAAAGATATATTAAAAAAAAATATTTATAAATGGTGTAACTCCATATAATATTCATAACTTCTTTATATTTTAAATAATAATAAGATAAAAAGCTTTTTATAATTTTGCATAATCATTCTAGTTCAAACTGTATTCAAAAATTATAGCCTACGCAGTACGCACACACGACACAGCTCTACTTTTAAGAAAAGCATTAACCCTTTGATATGACAAGTTGACAACACCAACCCTTAGTCTACCCAGTTGTCTACAAAATGTTTTATATTGCGTTCATGATTTACCAGTACAACCAAAAAAAAAAAAAAAAAAAAAAAAAAAACTTTATATCATAAATAGAAACAGATTCATTGAATTTTCAAAAGAGTAAAAAGGGGGTACATTTAAACAGTGGGTTGAATTCAAAAGAAACTGCATGCCATTTTCATACTATAGATAAATAGTTTAATAGAAGAAAACTTTCATTCAATCTTCCTGAATTATAAGTTAAATACTCAATTTAAAGATTTTTATTTTGTTTTATTAAAAATCTACTATGAGAGATCGATTGTGATTGTTTTATTTGGGCGTAATTATAATATTATAAAAATTTTATTTTAAATTTAATTGAGTTATAATCTGACTCAATTCTATTGATCATCTAAATATTTGTAAAATTACCGATGATTAATACTAATAAATTATAAAATAATAAATAATTACTTTGAGAGTCGACCCAACAACACTTTATGAATTTTGTTGAGAAGACCATTGTCAATTTGTCATTCAGTTTTGAGACTAGTTTGTTGATTATATACTGCAAAACTTTCCTTTAAAGGTGAAACTTCCATCCCTTTTCTTCTACACCATCAATTAAATCGAACATGAAATTTAAATTCTGATTAGACAAATCCCAAAAGTATCATAGATTATAGAGGCGATTTTTATCCGCTTTGTTTTTGTTTCATTAATCACTCCTGCCCACCAAAAGATAGAGTTTGCCTTCACATTTTCAAATGATTTTTTTTTTTCTGAAATTTGAAAAAACATATTTTTCTTTTATGTTTTTAAATCATTTTCAAACAATTTTTTTTTCCAAAATTTTGTTTACGAGATTACAATGTCAAATATCTTTAGCTTCACTTTTCCAATTTCAAGCTAAAGGAAAAAGAGGGCTTCTAAATAGACAAAATTGATTGAGCAGCCACTGCTTTAATTTATTAAACAGTTGATAATTTATTTTTTTTCCTTTGTTAAATTGTGTGGGTTTCATTAAAAAAAAAAATGGTTAACTTTCGTTGAAGCCTCGCTCCATTTCCATTGTCTTGAGACTCTCCACCGTCCCTAATATGCCTTCAAAATATGGACATTAAATTTCTTTATTTTTGTTTTAAAAAAATAACATCTAGTTGATGGTTTAAATTAAAAATCCAAAGCTAGCATTAAAAGTGAAATACATCTTTCCATTCAGCATCCATAAATAATTATTGGTATTTTTTTTTTCTTTTCAAATAATATTGGATGAAGCATGCCGGGTCAAACAAAATAAACTCTAAAATGCCAGTAATAACCCCCTCTCCTTTCCTTCTCCTTATTTTCACATCTTTCAAAAAATATCAATTTAAAATATTATAATTTTTTTTTACTTTTTATATTACATCAATAATTTTTATTATTATTTAAATAAAAAAATTTACTACAGTATAAATTTTTTTTTCACTTTTTTATATGAATTTTTTCTACTTTATATCATATAATTACTTTTTATATTTACTCGATCAAAATATTCACTCACAAGAGAAAGGGGGAGGGAAAGGGGTTCTTAAACGGGCCAAAAACGCGTCTGAAACTGATTTGAAGAAGAAAAATAAGCACGCGCTCATCACTGGGCCTACCAGTAAAAGCACTAAATGGTCCTTGACATGACGACACGATGACCTGAAAATGTTTGACAAAAAAATATTTCCACCCAATACAATTATGGTCATGGACACAATTAATAATAAAAGGTTGAAAAGTAGAAATGTTCGACAAAATTTGAAGCAATTATTGTAGGGAATGAGTGGAAACGTGACTCATGGAAATCTTGTCGTGGTTTTTGAGACAAAGGTGTCTTCACGTGAATAAAGGTGTTGATGAGTAGACTACTCTACTTTCTCTTCACCCGAGGCTTTGCCTTTTATCTTCAAATTCATCGTATTAGATTTTGTTCGTTCAAACCTCAAACAGTTTATCAAAAGAGGGGTAAATCAATTTTTTTAAGCAAAAGAGGTGGACAAAGAGAGGATGAAGGGAGGATTTTTAGCATTTTCTTTATAAAAACAACAAATTCTGCACTACTATCTTAATATCAGAATAATTTATTTTAAATTTTTAATAATAATAAAATAATTTTATAGCCTACGCACAATCGATAAAACCATGAATTAAATCGAACATAAAATTTAAATTCTGATTAGACAAATCCCAAAAGTATCATAAATTATAGGAGTGATTTTTATCCGCTTTGTTTTTGCTTCATTAATCACTCGTGCCCACCAAAAATAGAGTTTGCCTTCACATTTCCAAATCATTTTTTCTGAAATTCAATTTTTTTTTTTTCAAATCATTTCCAAACAATTCTTTTTCTAAAATTTTGTTTATGAGATTACAATGTCAAATATCTTTCGCTTCACATTTCCAATTCCAAGTTAAAGGCAAAAGAGGTTTAAAAAAAAAAAATTCTAATGGATGGTTTAAATGAAAAATGCAAAGCCAGCATTAAAAGTGAAATACATCTTTTCATTCAGCATACATAAATAATTATTAGTATTTTTTTTTTCTTTTCAAATAATATTGGATGAGACATGCCAAGTGAACCAAAATAAACTCTAAAATGCCAGTAAAAATGCGTCTGAAACGGATTTGAAGAAAAATAAGCACGCGCTCATCACTGGGCCTACCAGAAAAATAAGCACTAAATGGCCCTTGAAATGAAAACACGATGACTTGAAATGTTGGACAAAATTTGGAGCAATTATTGTTGGAGAATGAGTGCAAACGTGACTCACGGAAATCTTTATGACACAAAGAGGTGTCCACGTGAATAAAGGCATTGATGAGTAAGACTAGTCTTCTTTCTCATCACCCGATGCTTTTGCTTTTGTCACCTCATCTTATCTTCCAATTTCATTGTCTTAAATTTTTGAGTTAAATACATAATTGTCTGGTTTAAAAACCTTAACTACTCTCAATTCTCCCTCTTTTTCTTTTCACTCCTTCTAAAAAAATCAACTAAAAAATATTTCAATTTTTTTACACTTTTTATATCACATCAATCATATTTTATTACTATTCAAATAAAAAAATTCACTACAAAACAAAACTTTTTTATTTTTCTATAAAATATTTTTAAATTTTATATCACATCAATCACTTTTTACTATATAACACAAAAATATTTCACAACACAACTACTTACCAAACAAGCCCAGTATCACTGTAAACTTTTTCGTTCAAAACTGATAAAAATTCATGTGAGCAACACGTAATACTATTCAAAATGCAATACATGACTACACTATTTTTAAAAAAAAAAAAAAATTTAAAGCCTTTTTTTTAAAAAAAATAATAAAAAAATTGTATGGGAAATTGGCCACACCCATTTGGCGTGAGGGTGGTTTGGCCATGGGCCAACTCCAAGGGCAAAATCCTAAGAAAATAAAATTTGAGTTTTGCCTTTGGGTGGCTGAACCACTCCTATAGACCACGGGAATGGTTCAGCCACCATGAGCAAAACAGAAAGAAAAAAAAAAAAAAAAAAATTGACTTTTGCCTTGGAGGTGGCTGAACTACCCTCATAGGCCTCAGGGGTGGTTCGGCCAGCCCCAAACTAGCTGGTTTGGTGGTGGTCAACCATCATGTGGGCCAAAAGGGATGGCTCAACCACCCCTACAAATTTTATTTTATTTTTTTAATTCTTTTATTTTATTATTATTTATTTTATTTTTTAAAAAAAGCCTTTAAATTAAAAAACGAAAAAAAAAAGTGTAATAATGTGTCGCATTTTGAATGGTGCCACGTCATTGACGTAGATTTTTCTCAGTTTTAAACGGAAAAATGGACGGAAGTACCATTTCTGTCTTTTTTCATACCACAGATACTACCTATAATAAAAATAAAACCTTAGAGGTAAAAAATAAAATTTTTAAACTACAAGGGGCAATTGTGTATTTAACCCTAAATTTGTTTCATTGAGACAAATTCTGCACTTGTATCTTAATATCAAAATAAGTTGATGCGAATTGATGATATATCTAAATGAACATTTATAGGCTCAATTTTATTGGAAGATTGATTTTTTTCTTTCCCCAATTTGAGAGTGGTAGAATTTTAATTTTTTAATTTCTTTTTTAACATATGAAATATTTAATTTCATTCTCTTTCATATTTTTGATTTATTTATATTATGTAGTTCTATAGATTCAATGATAAATTTACAATAAAAATAGACAAAAACATGACACCAAACACATTTATTTTAATATATTGAAATATTTACGTTATTTTATCTACATGAAAAGTAATGTTATAAGGAGTTTTATTTGTGCCATTTCAAATTTTATGTGACTTTTAAAATTTTCGTTGAATAAAAATTCAATAACAATTATCTCAAATTGAATGATAATTTTAACTTGTTCTTTATATATATATATATATATATGGAAAATATAATATATTTTCCGTATATTTTATATTTGGTTGATATTGTGATATTCTCTATTTACGGTGAATTGTAACCAAATCACTATGATTTGATTATCATACAAGTGTTTACTCTAAACCCTACAAATAGAGACTTTTGTATTATAGACAATCAAGTTAATAAGAGCACAATGTAACCCTTTGGGCTTTACTCTGTGAACGTAGATTATAGACCGAACCACGTAAAATTTCTGTCTCTTTTCTCTCTCATGTTTTCGCTATTCTCTGTTTCTTTATATTCATACACATATTTCAACAAAATATATATATATATATATATATATATATATATCATTTTTCCTTTTTTTTTTCCTTGTATCAAGTAAACATTTGCCACGTAACTGTGTATAGATTCTGAATGAAGAAGGGTAATTGATCCGTTTCAGGTTGCTGATCTGGCTGTCGTCAGCTTTGAAGTTCATTTTCATGATGAAGGGTAATTGTGGCTTTTTGTCGAGGACTAATAAAACCTTGCTGCACGGTAGTGGCCAGTGAATCTGAAATAGTGTTAGAAATCATTCTTTTATTATTTTTGTGTTCTGACTTTTAAAATCACAATTAAGCTTATCATTAATTACTATTCAATTTTGATTAAATAGTGATTTTAAAAGTCACATCATTCTTGAAGGGACACAAGAGTGACAAAATAATGACTTCTAACATTATTCATGAATCGGACACCAAAGAAAATGCAAGAGAAATCGAACAGTAAAAATATAGACCGAAGGTGTCTCACTCACTCACATATGTCTAATCGTCTAAGGTTCGTTTAAGTGTTCAATTTTTTTATATTGTATTATATTATTCTTTATTGTATTCAAAATTATGAATACAGAAAATTTTGTTTTTTGAAATTAGGGTAAAATATAATCACCCCCAAAGTTGTCATCCGTTTTCATTATTGCCTTCAATTTTTAAAAATTTGCAATGTACCCCCACATAGTTTTTTCGATTTTTCAATGTCGCCATTTCATTAGCCATTTCCATCTACTCTAATGAAAAGTGCATCACATGCGGAGCACGTGATTTTTCAAGTACTTGATGTCTCCATTTTACCTTCATTTTGTTCCAATCAATTACTAATTGCCTTAAAAAATCCCATGCGTGTTTCAGACAACCAGACCACATTATTGTACGAGGAGACCACGTGGAGACACCAAACCACGTCGTTGTATGAAGATCCATGGCACTGACCCACACAACCGTAGGGGTGTACAAGCGGTTATAACCGGCGGTTATTGGCTAAAACTGCTAACCGCTAACCGCCTAGCGGTTATTTTATTTTACCAACCGCAACTGCTAACCGCCTAGGCGGAAGCGGTTATTTTTATAACCGCCGGTTAGCGGCTATTGCCTCAATAACCAGCGGTTTTAAAACCGCTTTTGAATTCTGGTTTTGGGCTGGGTTTTGACCGGTTTTGGGCCGAGTTTTGGGCTATGTTCACACAAGTTTTGGGCCAGGATTACACCGGTTTTGGGCCGGTTTTTGTACAGATTTTATTTTTTTCAAAAAAAAAAATTAATACTTTTTGGGCCTTTTGTCCATTAGTACAAAAATAACAAATCTAAATACAAAATTACAAATCCAAAACACAAAGGCACAAACAAATAACCATATAACCAAATTCAATCTAATTTTACAAATCCAAATAACCAAATTCAAAACCAAAAAATTACAAATCCAAACATATTCTAAATTCTAAAACCAAACAAATCCACATACTCCAAATTCCAAAACCAAACAAATCCAAAATTCCAAATAACCAAATACTCAAAAACATTACAAATCCAAAATAACCAAATTCAAAACCAAAAAATTACAAATCCAAATAACTACATAGGCACATACTCTAAATTCCAAAACCAAACAAATTCAAATAACCAAATACTCCAAGACATTACAAAGATTAACATGCTTACTTCTTCTTTCTACAGTTTCTCGGGAACCAAACGGAATATACAATGGAAAAAGATAGCAGAAAAGACAGCGGAATGGGTTAGTGCTGTTCTTTGATTATAATTCAAAAAGCTGATATCAAAGACAATAAAATTACATACCAGAAATTCCCTTCTTCTCCAAAAGCTCGATCAAACCCTAATATTCAAAGCAATCCCCCAATCAAAGAAAGAAACAAAAGAAACTGAGAAAAAAACAGAGAAAGAAACAAAAGAAAATGAGAAAAAAACGAAAGAAATGAAAGAACCTTACAATGTAGCAGCGGCGGCAGAGACGAGATGATTGGAGAGGTCTGTGGCAGGGCGAGCGACACCATGACAGGGCGAGCGGCGCAAGCTGCAGGTGAGGTGAGTAGTCTGCACGCAGTCTGGACTAAAGAGAGCTTGAGAGGAAAATGAAATGAAGAAGGGCAGAGCTGCTGCAGCTGCACGCCTTCTGGACTAAAGACTAAAGAGAGCTTGAGAGTTGAGAGGAAAATGAAATGAAGAAGGGCAAAGGGCAGAGGTGCAGAGCTTCAGATTCGCAGAACTTCGGCAGAGGCAGAAAGAAGGCGCCGTTTGACAAACCCTAAGGCCTAAACTGAAAAATGAAAATATGTATTTATATAGTCTAAAAAACGGCGTCGTTTTGGGCATTCAGCAAGCCCAAAACGACGCCCCTCTCCCGAGTCTCCCCTCCCCAGTCCCAATTTTTTTTTTTTTTTAATATATATATAAGCGGTTAGCGGTTATTTATAACCGCTTTTAAAAGCGGTTAGCGGTTATAGTAATTAGCGGTTAACGGTTTTTAAGCGGTTATAACCGCTCCGTTTGTACACCTCTACACAACCGTATGGCCGATTTGGTTTGTCCGGGTACACCTCGCACCATCCGTGGAGTTGTGCCGCCTACAATGGCTGTCAAACCGACTGCATGAGATCAAGACCACCACGGCCACGAAGCTGCAAATGATCGTTGCGAGGTCGATGACCACCATAGCTAGCGAAGTTGCGGGGTGAAACGAATCTTGAAGCCCACCCAACCGTATGGCCGATTTGGTTTGTCTAGGTACACCTCGCACCCACGAATCTTGAAGTCTTAAGTTCTTTCTTTGAAAATATCTTCGTCTCCAAGTGACCATCGGTAACCCAAGGAGCGTAGATGCCACAAGGGAAAATGCGATACAAAAAGACCTCAATTGAGACACTATCGAATTCAAGGCTCGCTATTTTCCACTAAAACCTCCACAAGTCGTCGTTGACGTTGAATGACAGAAAATGGCCTCCCTTTCGAGTAGGTGCGAACCTGGTTTTAAGCATGTACTCGATATTTTCGGGGTTGGCGGTGATTGGGTTGCCTAGGACAGATGTGAACGTGTATAGTCCAGGTTGGTGAGTTCCAAGGAAGATGCGTATACCAATAGTAAGCATAAACGACAACGTTTTTGAGGGATGGTAAAATGGAGAAACATGCATCGAAAAAAATCACGTGCCATGTACGTGATGCCCATTCCGTCTGGTCTGAAGGAAAAGGCTAACAGAATAGTGACATTGAAAAATTGGAAAATTTTGTTAGAGTACATTGTAATTTTTTAAAGATTTGAAGAAAGATTGAAAATGGGTGACAATTTTGGGGGATGAATGTATTTAACCATTGAAATTATGTTTTGATGGTTTAAAAAACTAGAGACAAATTAAAAAAAAAAAAAAAATGAAGAAAACTTGAACATAACTTAAATTTAAAAAATTCATCAAAATGTGTTTTACAAAAATAATAAAATATATTAAAAAAAACATGGGTTACCAACATGTCCCAAACCTCTTCGCCCTAAAAAACTCGAAGGGGCAAAATTTGGTGCCAATTTTTCACAATGTAAAATATTAGGAAACATGATTTATGACACTTTAATAAGGGGGTAACAATTATTTGGATTCAAAGATAAATGATTGTTATACAACACTTGTCAAACTTTGCATACGTGACATTTTTTATTTTATTTTATTTTATTATTGTGTTTTCAAAAAATGATGAAATTATTGTGGGGAACATGCTAGGTCAATTTCTTGAAAATAAAAATGAAAATAAAATATAAAATTATTTTTTGTCTTCATAAAAATAATTTAGGTTTATTTTCATCTTTTTGCTCGTATTGGGGGAGATATTGACATTTTTTTTTTTTTTTTGAGACAGATGTTTATGAGATTGAAACCATTTTTCCTTTATATTGGTCTCATGGCAGATCATATGAATATAATTTTCTAATCACTTTGTTGTAGCAAGTTAGATTTGGCAGCATTATTTGAGGAAAAAAAAGGATCCAAAAGTATTCTTGTGTTAATCAAAGGTACGGTTAACAATTTAAAGGTTACCCCTTTAACAAACCCCTAAAAGTTACATCGAAAAACAAAGAGTGGAAATTTAAGAGGACTTGAGGAAGAGCAGAGTAGAAATAATTGTCAATTGTTACTTAAAGAATGAGTAGTGAATTATTTTGTTAAAAACTTGTTGGTGCATTCCAAAAGCTTAACAAGCAAACAAGCCGCAGATTTAACTAATAATGATGGCAAATATTTTATAAAAACTGCATTCCAAAGCTTATTAAACTTCTTTACAAAATGCTGGCAAATCTATGAGCATTAAAATATAGCAGAATTTGGGATTCGAAATTGGAGAAAAAATTCACCGAATTAGCCAGATACTATAATATATAAAATACTTCATCCTCAGTCTCATCTCCAATAATTAGTAAAAAAAAGTTAATAAATGCAGGTCTTGACGTCAACAAAATACTGAACAACCTTTTGATTATGCATTGGAATCTCTATATATGTTTGATAAAGCTCATATTGATTTTCAGGCACCCAACCAAAGCATTGTGGGTTTCGTATTTCGGTTAAGTGGGTTCGCTAGCCCATAAACCTAACAAAAATACATTGTTTTAAAAAAGTTTAAAAATAAAAAAATAAAAGGGCGCTCTTGTTTTGCTCCCTCGATCCGCTTCTATTGGGTTTTGATACAACATGTGTGTTACTGTATTAGGACATGGCAATTATGTTTGTGAAGTAATGTTAGAGATCATTTTTTTATCTCTCAAATTGATATGACTCTTAAAATTATTATTAAATTTACATTGTGGTTTTGTGGTAATTAAGAGCCTTAGAATTAATCAAAAAGCTTCATTTATATTTGCTTTTCTTCTTTCAATTAGATAGAATTAAACCTGAAAGGCTCATACAAGGACGTTTACTTGCTAATTTGAGAGATTATGGGGGGGGGGGGAATGTACAGTCATTCCATTCATCAACAATCGAGCACACTGTTTTGAAAAATGACCTTTCCATTGATGAACAAATGAATCAATTCCAAATAAAAGAAAAATCTCTACGTATCTCTCTCTCTTTTTTTTTTTTCCTGGTAAAATGAAGGAATATGACGTTGTTTGGTAACGCCCTGAGCAGGCCAGAGTAGTGGGAGAGAGAGTTTTGGTATTTGTTTTATTTTATTTTATTTTTACCTTTTCCAATATCAATCAACATCAAAACATTCAATTTTTTTTTTTATTTTTTATTATTACTATTCAAATAAAAATTCATTAAAATACAAAATTTTTTATTTTTCTATACACACTTTTTACAACATGTCTGTCATTTACCAAACATACCTTATGTTACAAGATACAAAGAAATAGTTCAAGAATAATACACATCATAAATAACTCTATAGTCAACATGGCAAATGAGAAGCTTGTAAGTCAAAGCCTCACATCTATCAATCTCAAGATGTTGGCTGAGCTTGACTAAACTTATATAATGTAATCGGGTAATTCTTCAAGCTGATCAATTAGTACAGTTTTGAGATTTTATCTCATATCAGTTGTGGAAGGGATTTGGTGGTCAGTTTATAAGTGAGAGAAAAAATCTTACCTTATAAGCTAGTTTTTTGGGTTAAAAAAGGCCCAAAACCACCCAACACAAGTATCAGAGCCGAGGTTACAACAAGCCTCAACCCAAACTGTGGAATGGGTCGATCTTAGTTGATCCATATCTTGATGTCAAAGCCTCACATCTTTGGTACTTTTTCCTGTATGGCCATAATATGTTAATATTTGTAGTTTAATGTTGGGATTTATCCCACATCGGTTGTGGAAGGAATTGGGTGATCAGTTTATAAGTGTGAAGGAAAGTCTCACCTCATGAGCTAATTTTTAGAGTTGAGAGAGGCATAAGACCATCCAACATTGGTATCAAAGCCCAAGTTACAACAAGCCTCAACCCAATCAGTGAAATGAATCGATATTAGCCAATCCAAGCCCAATGTGTAAGAGGGGAGATTGTTGAGATTTATCCTACATCGGTTGTGAAAGGGGCTGGGTGGTTAGTTTATAAGTGTGAAAGAATGCCTCATTTTATAAGCTAGCTTTTAGGGTTGAGAGAGACTCAAGACCACCTAACATACAACTCTCCTTTTTTAAGAAGAAGGATCTCAAACCTACAATATTGATCAAGATGATAAAATATTAGCAATTTCATCAATAGAAGAAAAGATCATGAAAACTGAGCTCAAAGCTCAAACAACATTAATGTTAAAGAAATAAGAATCACATGAGAATATATATACTTGATCATGGATGGATATATCTGAATGATATCAACAATTTAGAATCTAATGAGAATTCATAATCTTTCGAAGCTACCAAATTAACCGAAAAGAGGGAGAGAAAGAGAGAGTGGTGAATAGACGCATGCCATGTTATATATCTTAGTTTCAGTACCAAGAAACAATTAAATAAATCACCAAATTGCAATAACTAGGTAAAATTACTAACTTAATAAAATATTTGAACTACTTTAGTTTAAATAAATACATTGAATCAAGTATGCAAAAGGAAATCCCAATGTAATTAACAATTAAGTCAAAAAAACAACTACCTCTATTTCATACCATATTGAGTCAGAGTAACACCAAAAAAATAATCTCCTAGTTGCAACAAAGAAGAACATTTTGTACAAGGTTTCCTTGTTATTTCGTCAGCTATTTAACCCTATTTTTTTTTTTTTTCAACTCAAGCTATGCCACATGACACCCAAGCGGATTGTCCCGTGAGTTTATGTACTTAGTTGTGTGTATCATAGAATGATCAAATTCAAATTTAGGTGTTGAGGGGAAGAGTTATAATTATTAAAGTATTAACTAATTGATCAAATTTTATCATTTCTTATTAATTTAATTTTTTTTTAAATAAATAATAATTTAATATGAGTACGAAAATATAATCTCTGATTAGAATCCAAACTCCACACTATTCTGCCACCAATTTCATTAATTTTTTTCACTCATCAATTGTCATTGATGTGTTCATTTAGATTAGTCCTATAAAATTATAAATTGATGTATTCTGTCTATTGCGGGTCTCCTCAAATGCCCTGTAAATCATTGCTTTTATGACACATTTGTTAATACCGTAAAGAGTCAAACCATGAAGATGCGTTCTCTTTTTTATTGAACCAGATGAACATATATAGTTTATTACTTCACCATCTTGACTTTCAGAACAAATCCTATGGGTTTATTCCAGATTTAAGGACCCTTCAGCGGTAAGCCAACAAAATAGTCTCCTCCAAAACCATTTGCACTTGATCATGCAGAGAGCTTTTTTACTTAATTTTTAACCTTTTTGATTTACTATTGTCACGCACAGCGTATCTTTACTTTCTTTTTGTTCGATTTGTATCTTTTCTTCTTATGCTTCTTGGATACCGCCTGAGTCTTATTGCATCAGTTCTTTGCGTGTTTGATTGACCTGGCGTGAGATTCTCGGATATCATTTTGTGTATTTCTCTTCACCTCTCTTATGGCCTTATTTGGTAATAGAGTGTGAGTTGGGGGTAGTAGTAAAAAGTGATAAAAAAAAAAAAAAAAAAAAAAAAAAAAAAAAAAAAAAAAAAAAAAAAATTGTATGAAAAAAAAAAAAAAAAAAAAAAAAAAAATTGTTTTTTATTATTTAAATAGTAATAAAAAATTGTTAATTTGATATAAAGTTAAAATGTTTTGAAATTGATTGTTTTTTAGAAAAGTGAAGAGAGGGGAGGGAGAATTTTCTCTCCCTTGCCAAACAAGCCCCTAAAGTCATCGATCTCTTTAAGAGTTACGAAGAATCTTGTTTTGAGACTTGGGTTTTATTAATGATTATTAGAAGATTGTTAAATAGTTATGTGTTTCTTTTTGTATAGTAATACTTTATATGTCGATTACTTACTAATTTTTTTTTTAAATAGTGCACACAACCCTATTAAGATTTTAGTCATTATTGTCTGACTTTCTATATCCTAAGACAAGATTCGGTGATTTCATTTGTAAGTGTAAATGTGAGATAATATTTGGTAAATATCGTAAGCTCACCGCACAATCTTTAAAAATTTTATTTTCAAAGCTTTGGTAAATATTCTAAGAATGATCAATATTTGGTATTATTTATTTTCTTTTATACGTGAGTGAAAATAAAATTTCAACAACAAACCAAAGCTTAGGAAAATTATAGATAATCAAAACAAAACCAAAAAATAAAACGATTTACTGCGACAATTTATTCCACAACCCCGAAGAGAAATTTCAAAATTGAAAGTAAAAAGGAAAGTTGTCGGTGGTGCTGACAGTAATAGGCTATGGTGGTATTTGCGAATGCAGAAAGTATTTGAAAGATTTTAAGTTTCAGACCGTTTTGTCGATGTGAAATTCCTACTTGTTCAAGGACTGCCAAATAATTCCAGTAGAAGGTTTTATAATAGTGTAACTATAAGGTAATTTTTGCTATTTATTTATCATTTGTTTTCTTTTTTTCGTTGGTAATTTATGACATTTTTCCGTAACTTATATGAATGGCTGTGCAAGATGATCGTGATTGCAATTTTTTTCATTGGTTGATCTCGAAATGTGGAAATATGGATTAAGAGTAATGAGCTGGCTGAAGGAAAAATAAGAGGGAATGAAGGCTGAAGTTGCGAGAGTTAAAAAAAAATGATGGATACTAACAAAATACAAGGCGAATATGTACCAAGCTACCTTAGTTTTTGCTATTTTTCTTATGCTAGTGGTTACAACAATACTAGTGTTACTGAAAGATGATGTTAAGAATTGAACCATTTCATGTAGCTTTGGGAGCACAAAATTTAGGAAGTGAACCTTTCCAGAACTTTGTGTAGTACTTTCTATCTGTATATGTGTATTTGGTTGTTTTGAATAACTGCAGCTTTGGGTTTGTTACATTTTCTTTTATGTGTGATGGAAAACTTGATAAAAAATAAAAAAAATAAAATAAAATAAAAAAAAAAAAAAAAATTCACACATTCCAAGGGTCCAATAATCATTGCAATATTGATATTGTCAACAGGTTATAACATGCCATAATTCATAAAGAGATTACTAGCTGATTAACTGAGCCATAGTTCATAAAGTGAATATTGTTAACTTAAGTAAGAATCCATATGACTTCAACATACTGTGATGGCCTTCAAAACAGTCACAAAACAGACAAAATTAACAAAAGATTTAAAATACAAAATCAACAGGATCCATATTACTTCAACACCATTGCTTTCGGCATGAGTATACGTGCCGTGGCAATCATCAGAATCATCTCCCATATTTCAACTGGCTGAACCAAGAAAAATAAAGAAGTCGGTCAAGATCCTAAAAAAAACAGTAAACAATCTGTAAAGAGATGAACATAAACAGCCCCAAGCAGAGATAGTTAAACATTACAAAATGTTTAAGAAGGTTGCCTTCTTTTTTTCAGTGGCGGGGACTAGAAAGAACATAATGACAACAGATAACTTATGGAGGAAAAAATTAATGGCAACAGATAACTAATCATGCATCTAGCATTCACCTGCATAGGAATTGAAATTAATATAGCTATATATCAACTTTTAAATTTTGAGCTCAAATGCTGCAAAAGCAAAATTGATATAGAAAACATAGATTATTAGCCAAAAAGAAAAATTTCCTACAAGCAACAAACTAAACAAACAGGAAACAGCAGTGATGATAGGATAGTAATGATCCACTTAATTTTGTCATTTTCTTCTACAATTCTACTATTAAGTAAAGCAACATCTCCAGCAATCATGCAGAAATGATGCTCAAGAGGCCCCTTACAGACCTGCCTATTGCTTGATTTTGGGCTGGATCTGCAGGCACTGAAGTTTTTACTGTCTATTTCTGGAGAATCCTCTTTTCTAAATTGTATGAGTCTACTCACCTGATCAATTTTGTAATATCATGAATCATTTAGTCATCATGAGGAATTTCTCTTTTTTGAGAGTAAGATCTGGTAGTTGAGATTAGAGCCACAAGCAGCCATTTTATGTTCATTATGTAAAGGTAGAATTCAACTAGGGGCAAATATCTTGATATTCACTTTGAATCATGCAGAGACGAACATAAACAGCCAAAGAGTCATAGCAAGCATCCACTCATACAATGATGAGGCTCTCCCAACAAGTTTTGCCTCATCTTATTTCCTAAGTTCTCATACGGTAGGCTTTGCAATATACCATTTGTATTTGGGGACAAAAACCAAAGATTGCCAGCAAGGTTTACATCCATGAATAAGGTTCAGAGAGAGGCCACATCGCAGATACAAGTTCCGATTTTCTATTTCCTTCTCTTTTGACAAACAGGGGAAAGAATACTCACAGTAGATATGTAGCAAACACTTTTCTATTTCCTTCTCCTAGACCTTCACTGCATGTTCTTCCCTCCATTCATGAGATCCCTGCAAATTATGACAAAAAGCATTACAGATGGTAGGAGGTATTTTATTCAAGTCAATAAACTAACTTTTTTTTATCATATCCTTCAGTGACTCAGTCTGCTCACCTGTACATCAATCACTAAATGAACAAGGCAATACACATGCTCACCCAATCCAATCAATGAGGGAAAATTTCTTTGTACAGTTTCCCTTTTCCCTTTCAGTGAATAAAAGGCAGCTTATTTTCTAAAATTTCTGAAAAGCCAAATTCAAATGCTATGCATTCAGTATCTTCATTTTAACCAATGTCGCATTTGAGGGCAATGCTTCCTGACTATCTTCTGTAGCCTAGATATAGGAATACTTCTTGACTCCTCAACAACCATAAAGTGTAACCAAACCATTTAATCACAGCCGATATGCTTCTATCAGCTATTAATGGTTTAAGGCAACCCATACATTCTTAAACTGAAATATTATTTTGGCAAGTGTTCTTAAACCAGTATACTACTGGAAAGAGATGCATAATCCATTATCCTAAGATTGGGCTTTTATAATTTTTCGAAGTAGGAACATGATTATGAATACTTGATTCAGAAAGGTTCAGAAAACCAGAAACTTTGATCCATAAATAAGAAACTCCCCACAAATTGGAATTTGACAATATCTAGCCCATAAATGCTTGAAACCTTCCCTTTTCATTTATTGATCAAAATTTAATAAAGAATCATTAGAATCATCTCCCATATTTCAACTGGCTGAACCAAGAAAAATAAAGAAGTCGGTCAAGATCCTAATAAAAACTGTAAACAATCTGTAAAGAGATGAACATAAACAGCCCCAAGCAGAGATAGTTAAACATTACAAAATGTTTAAGAAGGTTGCCTTCTTTTTTTCAGTGGTGGGTACTAGAAAGAACATAATGGCAACAGATAACTTATGGAGGAAAAAATTAATGGCAACAGATAACTAATCATGCATCTAGCATTCACCTGCATAGGAATTGCAATTAATATAGCTATATATCAACTTTTAAATTTTGAGCTCAAATGCTGCAAAAGCAAAATTGATATAGAAAACATAGATTATTAGCCAAAAAGAAAAATTTCCTACAAGCAACAAACTAAACAAACAGGAAACAGCAGTGATAGAGCAACATCTCCAGCAATCATGCAGAAATGATGCTCAAGAGGCCCCTTACAGACCTGCCTATTGCTTGATTTTGGGCTGGATCTGCAGGCACTGAAGTTTTTACTGTCTATTTCTGGAGAATCCTCTTTTCTAAATGGTATGAGTCTACCCACCTGATCAATTTTGTAATATCATGAATCATTTTGCCATCATGAGGAATTTCTCTTTTTCGAGAGTAAGATCTGGTAGTTGAGATTAGAGCCGCAAGCAGCCATTTTATGTTCATCATGTAAAGGTAGAATTCAACTAGGGGCAAATATCTTGATATTCACTTTGAATCATGCAGAGATGAACATAAACAGCCAAAGAGTTACAGCAAGCATCCACTCATACAATGATGAGGCTCTCCAAACTAGTTTTGCCTCATCTTATTTCCCAAGTTCTCATACGGTAGCCTTTGCAATATACCATTTGTATTTGGGGACAAAAACAAAAGATTGCCGGCAAGGTTTACATCCATGAATAAGGTTCAGAGAAACAGGGGAAAGAATACTCACAGTAGATATGTAGCAAACACTTTTCTATTTCCTTCTCCTAGACCTTCACTGCATGTTCTTCCCTTCATTCATGAGATCCCTGCAAATTATGACAAAAGCATTACAGATAGTAGGAGGCATTTTACTCAAGTCATTAGACTAATGCTTTTTTTTATCCTATTCTTCAGTGACACAGTCTGCTCACCTGCACATCAATCACTAAATGAACAAGGCAATAGGCATGCTGACCCAATCCAATCAAAAGACTACTATATCCTGTAAATTTCACAGATATGCTTTACACGTGCTTATATGAGCTGTTATGAGCTGTATTTTCTTGTTAGATAGTTAGACCACATGTTTAATATCCAGACTGTTTCTGGATTACAGATGTAACTTAGTAGATATTTTTCTTTCTTTACCTTTGTAATCGTACAGTATATAAGTTGTATTCTGTTTTCTTTCTCATAATTACATAATGAAAGCAAGTCTCAAATTCTCTCCAAATACATCTTGTTCTTCATCCTCTGTTGTTGATTTACATCTTCTGTGATAGTTTACTATCTGAAATGGTATCAGAGCAGCAGGTATTGATCATCGCTGTTCTTCTCTGATTGTTCTTTGTTCTCTGATTGATCTTCATTGAATTCTCTGTTTTTCTTTGATTCAATTCATATTGTTCTTGATTGAATTTCTTGATCCTCCTTTCAATATTCTGATTCAAAATGCCTTCTGCTAATCCTCAAACTTCTAATAATGAAGTCGAATTTGTGGAATTTGTTCTACCAAATTCTACATCAAATTCTGCGCCTTCTGCTGCAGAATTTTCCAATCCCTACTATCTTCATCACGGAGATAGTCCAGGGACTCTCCTTGTTTCTCAGCCTTTAGTTGGAAACAATTATCATACTTGGAAACGATCAATGGTAATGGCGCTTTCTGCCAAGAATAAGTTAGGTTTTATAGACGGTTCTTTGGTAAAACCTAATGTCGAATCTCCTGAGTACTTTGCTTGGAACAGATGCAATAATATGGTGCTTTCGTGGATTCTCAACTCTGTTTCTCAAGAGATCTCTGCAAGCATTATTTTCATTGAATCCGCTCATGAGATGTGGAACGATATCAAAGAGCGATTTTCTCAGTCCAATGGACCTCGTATTTTCCAACTACAGAAGGCTATATCTGCTCTTTCACAGAATAGCAACTCTGTTACTTCTTACTATACTGCTCTCAAGGGTCTTTGGGACGAATTGAACAATTATCGTCCCTTGCCTCTCTGTTCCTGTGGGACTTCCCGAACAATTCATGAATTTCAGATGCAAGAATATGCCTATCAGTTCTTAATGGGACTCAATGAGTCTTATTCTCATGTCCGTGGGCAAATTTTGCTTATGGATCCCTTACCATCCATAAACAAAATTTTTTCCATGGTTGTTCAAGAGGAGAGGCAGAGAGAGATTACTTCTACATTCTTTGCTCCTATCAGTGATACTCCAGCTGCTATGGTGACAAGATATAATTCTTCGAAGCCATCAACTTTCCAAGGTCAAAAGACATAGTATCCTCGTAAAGAGCGTCCCATGTGTACTCATTGTGGTCTTCTTGGGCATACAATTGAGAAATGCTACAAGTTGCATGGATATCCTCCCGGATATAAATTCACAAAGGGCAAGCAAATTTTTTCAGCTAATCAAGTTTCTGAATGTTCCATGTCTCAGCCTCAGCCTCAGCTTCCTATCACTTCTGATCAGTGTCAACAACTATTGGCACTACTACGGGCTAAGGTTGCTGATGATATTTCGGTTCCACCTGCTCCAAATGATAATCAAGATCATTTGTTCTCTGAGATAACAGGTAATCCTTTTTGTTTTTCTGCTTTTCAAACACATAATCTTGAAGGAAAACATTCGGTTTTCTCTTCACAATCTCTTTTTCAATTAGCTATACATAATTCTCATAGGTATCTGTGGGTCATTGACACGGGTGCCACAGATCATATTGTTTGCTCAGTTTCATTTCTTACATCTATTACTTCTCTTGTTACTAAAAAGGTCCGATTACCAAATGGCAATTCTACAGTTGTCACACACATTGGCACTGTTAAAATTTCTGCCAGTTTAATTTTGACTAATGTCTTGTGTGTTCCCTCTTTTTCTTTTAATCTCATCTCTGTGAGCAAGTTAGTTAAGTTCTTTAACTGCTGCTGTATTTTCTTGTCTGAATTTTGTTTCATTCAGCAAGTGTCCGGCTGGAAGACGATTGGGCTGGGTAAGGAAATTTGTGGTCTCTATCATCTTCTCCAGCATAACTTGGATGACCTTTTACCATTGTCTGTTCCTACTTTGAATTCTGTTTCAATAACACCTGTATCACACATTGGTAGCACTTTACCTTCAGTTACTTCTGTAAATAATTCTGTACATATTTCTGCCAATGTGTGGCACTCTAGGCTTAGTCACTTGTCTGATTCAAGATTACTTTTGCTTCACAATGTAATTCCTGGTTTATCCAGTACTTCAAATAAAAATTGCTCAGTTTGTCCTTTAGCTAAACAACATCGCATTTCTTTTCCTATTAGTAATACTTCTTCCACATGCATTTTTGATATCATTCATTGTGATATTTGGGGTCCTTTTTCAACACCTTCTTCAAATAATTCCCGATTCTTCCTCACTATTGTTGATGATTTTAGCCGATTCACTTGGGTATTTTTAATGTCTCATAAATCTCAGACACGATTTCTTCTTACTTCATTCTTTTCTTTAGTAGAGACTCAATTCAATGTCAAAATCAAATGTTTAAGATCTGATAATGGCAGTGAGTTTCATATGCCTGATTTCTTTTCTTCCAAAGGAGTTATACATCAATGCACTTGTGTTGAAACTCCTCAACAAAACGCAGTGGCTGAGAGAAAGCATCAACATCTTTTAAATGTTGCCCGTGCTCTTCGATTTCAGGCTCATTTGCCTCTTAAATTTTGGGGTGAATGTATTCTTACAGCAGCCTATCTCATCAACCGCACCCCAACTCCCTTACTCAATAACACAACTCCTTTTGAACGTTTGTATTCCATTGTTCCTACATATTCTCATCTTAAAGTGTTTGGATGTTTGTGTTATGCTTCCACACTTTCTAGAAATCGCACCAAATTCGATCCTAGGGCCCGAGCTTGTATTTTTCTTGGTTACCCTTCTGGTGTCAAAGGCTACCGGCTTTATGATATTACTCTTAAACATTTCTTCATATCTCGGGATGTTGTATTTCATGAGACAATTTTTCCTTATTCTTCTCCACATTCAATTTCTTCAACACCTTCTTGTTCTAATCAACTTGTTTTACCTAAGTCTATTCCTTCTTTTGATATTTTTCCATCTTCTACTACTTTTCCTACTTCCTCCTCTCCTTCTGTATCTCATATTCCTACTGATTCTCCTAGTAGTATCATACAACAATCTATTTCTCCTTCCAATTCTCATTCTGTTCCTTCCATTCCTATTCGGAAATCTACCAGGTCTAAGTGTCAACCAAGTTATTTGCAGGATTATCATTGTCATTTGGCTGCCACTTCTTCCCCGGTTCCATCTTCAACCATGCCACTTCCGGTTCTTTCTTCAGGTATTCCTTCTTTTGGTTTATCATCTTATCTTTCTTATGATAAACTCTCTTCTAATCATAAATGTTTTAGCTTATCTGTTTCTTCTTATTTTGAGCCTCGGTTTTATCATCAAGCGGCTAAGATTCCTCATTGGCGTGATGCCATGCGAGCTGAAATTGATGCCCTTGAGGCTAACCATACATGGAAATTGGTTGATCTTCCTCCGAGTAAGCATGCTATTGGTTGTAAGTGGGTTTACAAGGTTAAGTTGAAAGCTGATGGTAGTCTTGAGAGATACAAGGCTCGGTTAGTTGCTAAGGGTTATACCCAACGTGAAGGATTGGATTTCTATGAAACTTTCTCTCCGGTTGCTAAGTTGACAACTGTGAGATGTTTACTTGCAGTGGCTGCGGCAAAGAACTGGTTTTTACACCAATTGGATGTTAACAATGCTTTCCTCCATGGGGATTTGCATGAGGAGGTTTACATGGAGCTGCCTCCTGGTTTTTCTTCTAAGAGTTCTCAAGTATGTCAGCTCACCAAATCACTTTATGGATTGAAACAAGCATCTAGACAGTGGTTCTCTAAATTTTCCTCCACTTTACTTAGCCTTGGGTTTTTACAATCCAAATCTGATTATAGTCTATTCACAAGACAGATTGGTACTTCTTTTCTTGTTCTTCTTGTCTATGTTGATGACATAGTATTGGCTGGAAACAATTCTGCAGACATTGCATCTTTTATTCAATTGCTGAATCTGAAATTCAAACTTAAGGATTTGGGTGATTTGAAGTATTTTCTGGGCTTAGAAGTTGCTCGAAAGTCCACTGGTATTTCTGTGTGTCAGAGGAAGTATGCTCTGGAAATTTTAGAAGATTCAGGTTTACTTGCATCTAAACCTGTAAATTTTCCTATGTATAGTAACCTTAGACTTTCTAAGCTTGAAGGTGATCTTTTAGATGATCCTTCTGTTTATCGTCGCCTGGTTGGTCGCTTGCTTTACTTAACAATTACTAGACCTGATTTGGCTTACTCGGTACAAGTATTAAGTCAATTTATGTCCACTCCTCGGAAACCTCATCTGGATGCAGCATTTAGAGTTCTTCGGTATGTTAAGTCTGCTCCCAGTCAAGGTCTTTTCTTCTCTGCCCAATGTGATTTCAAATTGAAATCTTTCTGTGATGCTGATTGGGCTGCCTGTCCAGACACTAGGCGATCAGTTACTGGCTTCTGCCTATTCCTTGGTGATTCCCTTATTTCTTGGAAGTCCAAGAAGCAACAGACTGTGTCTCGGTCATCTGCTGAATCTGAGTATAGGGCCATGGCTGTGGCATGTTGTGAGATCATGTGGATTTCCTCTTTACTTAAGGATCTTCATGCTTATTCTCCTCACTCTGCTTTACTCTTTTGTGACTCACAAGCTGCTCTACACATTGTTGCCAACCCCGTTTTCCACGAACGAACAAAGCATATTGACATCGACTGCCACCTTGTTCGTGAACAGATTCAAAAGGGTGTTATTCGAACTCTTCATGTCAAATCTGATCATCAGCTTGCTGACATTTTTACTAAGCCTCTTGGCTTTGCTCCATTTTCTGCAATCACTTCCAAGATGAACCTCTTAAATATATACGGTTCATCTTGAGGGGGGGTTTCACAGTTATGCTTTACACGTGCTTATATGAGCTGTTATGAGCTGTATTTTCTTGTTAGATAGTTAGACCACGTGTTTAATATCCAGACTGTTTCTGGATTACAGATGTAACTTAGTAGATATTTTTCTTTCTTTACCTTTGTAATCGTACAGTATATAAGTTGTATTCTGTTTTCTTTCTCATAATTACGTAATGAAAGCAATTCTCAAATTCTCTCCAAATACATCTTGTTCTTCATCCTCTGTTGTTGATTTACATCTTCTGTGATAGTTTACTATCTGAAAGTAAACGAGGGAAAATTTCCTTGTACAGTTTCCCTTTTCCCTTTCAGTGAATAAAAGGTAACTCATTTTCTAAAATTTCTGAAAAGCCAAATTCAAATGCTATGATGCGTTCAGTATCTTCATTTTAACCAATGTCGCATTTGAGGCAATGCTTCCTAACTTAGCACGAGGTAATGTCATTTCAGTTTGTAGGTTCCTTTTCACTTCCCTATCCCCTAAACAGGGACGGAGCCAGAAAGTATTTTGGACAGGGACTAAGCCGCTAAGACGTGAATTACAAATATATTAAAATAGGGGTAAGGGTCAAAGCATGAATAAGAAATATATTAAGATTGAAAATGAAATAAATATATAAAAACAAAATTAGCATCAATTCAGTTTTGAAAAAAAAAATAATAATAAACAAAATAAAATATACAAAATAAGTGTTTCATAATACATCAAATTTCAGCCAAAACCCCTATCAAAATGGAAACCGTCACTTTTTTGAATCCCGAAAATCATCTATGATTGAATTTATGCAAATTGTTGCAGCAACTTCACTTTCGATGTACATCATTAGAGAATTCGTCAAAAATTCATCTTCAATTTTGTTGCAAAGCCTAGTTTTGACATTATTCATGTCTGCTTGTTCCCGCACAAAACCATCTTTGTCCACAAATCTTAAAACTAAAGCCATTTGCTCATTCATTGACTCATCACAAGCTTCATCAACAATTATGCAAAACTTTGCATTACTAACTTCTTTGCGAATTGCCTCATTCACTTTGGTTGAAAAAATTTGTAAAATTTCTTTTTGAATCATTGGTAATGTGTAAGAGGCATTTTTTGGAGCTTTAGCTATCACTTCAGCAATCTGTTCATTTTTTGTTTGGCATAAACAAGCTCCGTTCCAAACCCAAACCCAAACGGCCAAACCACTTTCAAGCCAGAAACAAGCTCGTTTTACCGGTGCAAAAACTCCAAGGACGGAGCCAGTTCTAGACTTTTCCAATTCCAAAAGAAGAAAATACATTTAAGTTAGGGTTTTTAGAACTTACAAAGTTACAATCCAACTATCCAAGTCTCTGAGATGAGAGATCCGTCCAATAGGCCGCCCCGCCAATGGGAATCATAGTCCATAGATGAGATCCAATGACGAAGGAGGTTAGGTGAGGACCGTGAGTTCGATTTTTTTTTATTTTTCAAAATTTGTTCTCTACCTTTTTTTTTTTCCTTGTGTATTGTAGTAGATGAATTTTTGTTTGGCCATATTTCAAATTGAAAATTTCAAAATAGTTATAATTTTCTACACATACACGGTTAGGCATGACAAGATTTTTTACATTCATTCTTGCATTAAAATCGCATGGGGTGTTGTCTTTTAGACAAAGTAATTATATCTCTTATCATTCCATACAATCCTCCACGCCACTTTTGGCATTAAAAAAAAATTAATTTGTCAAAATTCCTTAAATCACTTCATTCTTAAAAACCTTAGAAACAAAATTGAACCCAAGACACAAACCCTAGCCTCCATTCTCTAACCTAACTATATACATTAAACTTTTATCTATTTTCTCTCTTCTCATTTTTCTAATAAAATACACAGCCGTCTCTCTCAATTCTTCTTATTCTACCATTTTTTTTCAAGAACACCAAAACCTAGCACTACCCATTAGACTTCAAGAAAATCTCAATGTACTCTCTCTCTCTCTCTCCCCCAAATTTATATCAAACCACATGGTTGTAAAGGAAAATAAAGGTCATCACCAAGTCATTTCAACTTCTCATTTTCTTGCACACAGTAAGTTTCTTGACCTTTCTTTTTCTCTTCCCTAGCAAAATATTTCAATGGCTTCAATAGATCAATATATGTCTATTTGGATAACCTCAAATCATATATTATCACTATTAATTTCACTAACTTTGTTTTCTGCTACCATGTTTAAGATATTATAACATAAACTAAAGGCATGTGTTTACTGATTTTAATCATTTAATATTTAGTCAACATGAAATAGCATTACCTTGTGACAAACCATGAGTATACCTGGGATTTATTTTATTTAATGAAGGATTTACATAGTAACATAGTAATATCATATTTAAGATGCATGATAGATTCAAATATTACATATACCCAAATCCATTTATCAAAGTTACTAAAAAGTCATCACTTATTTTGCAAGTTTAAGAATTTACGTTAAGATCTCTATATCATAGTTTTAAAACACATATGGATCAACCAAGGAGTGAGAACACGTAGCCGAACCATGTAGTGTGTTCGTATAATTATAGTTTTCAAAATACTATGCATAAATCGTCATTAATGATTTAAGAAACATATTTTTATGTAATAATAATTTAAGGATTTGATTAGGAACATGGAAAAGTGAGGAAAGTCAGGACCTTACAAGGCTTAATTTTCCATGAAAACAATTTTAATTAAAAATATAAACTATATTTTATGTTAACTATGCGAATTTTCATTAAACTAGTTAATTAATTGTGTTGCTTTCACAAAAAATGTTTTAAATGATTTATGGTTTGGATTAGTTCAAGGAGTACAAAAAGAAAAAGAAAATAAAATAAAAATAAAAGAAAAGGAAAATGTTTAGGAGATGCATTTGATCTATTTTACTAAAGTTTTGGACCCGAGTAGTTGTTTTAGTTAGGTAGATCGGTTGGTCTTAGTTAGGCTAGCAGTCAGATATTAATATAACCGTACATTTGGTTCAGGTAGTTGCTAGACAAGAGCACATTTTAGTAGCAGTATTGAGGCAAGTGGATCCTTAATTCATTCTAAATATAATTTCATTGCATAATATCATTATAAAATATCTTTATTTCTTTATGAAAATTTCTTATGCTATATTATCCTTATGTTTACATTAGTAATTGTGCTTACATGAAATAATTTTTATAAGAGTTTTAAATCCTTAGAATTATTTTATATCACTCAACTTGGTATGGATACAACCCTTAACTTTTATAGAACTTTTAAATGAAAGGCCATTTGGTTTAGAAAATTATATTTTTTGGAAAGTTCTCAATTATTCTATTGAAGGTAAGTTTCCAATTATAGAAAGTTGTGAATAAAGAAAGTTATAATGTTATGAAAACCCTCCCACACGTATTCCTAACAAGTTTCATGAGAAGTAAAGGAAAGAGAAATAATTTACTATGCCAACAACACATTTGTGGAGGAGGTTATTTTGGCCCCAGAGATATTCACAGATGTATGACCTTGGTACCGTTGCTCGAGATGAAAGCGCAACCGCTGAAAGACATTGAGAAGGAAGTAATTCATCTCTATGCCATGCTAGGTGCACTTCGATTAATTAGCTGACGGGAAAGTTTGCAGCCACAACCGCTGTCATGGTCACAAGGACCACGCAACCCTAGTACACAGAGCGTAATAGTGTACATGGGCCCTAAAATGAGGAATTTTATTTATAATCAAATATTTATATGATTTAAGTGAAATAATAAATTTATATTTTATATCTTCCCATGATTTAAAGAGTAAGAGTGTTACAAGTACACTTTTAAAGAAAATGAATTTAATTCAACCATTTTATGATTAAGGTTTTTCTTATGGAGAATTTCTCACTCACCCTTACTTTGTTTTGTTTTCGGGTTATGAGCAAGCTTTAGGACGCTAGAATGTGGGGTTAGAAGATCCATAGAGACCACGGTCATGAAACATTTTTTCTTAAATAAGTTTAGTTATAAAATGAGAATTTTTTTATCGTCATCATGATTTTTGACCAAACATTTCCGCTTTTACTATTTTTTTTTTTTATTTGACACAATATTCTTAATATGCATTTAAGTCAGCATTTAGTTAATTATTCTGATAACCTTATAATACTTTGCGCCTCTAAGAGAACAAGTAGACAAACCTAGCCCTAGTGGCTAGGGATGTTACATGAAGGATGATCAATATTGAAGATCGAGAGAATAGCAATTCCATTCAACGTAATAAGACCCTTGCTTCAGTCGTTCAGTGTAAGCAAGGCTCAAACTCAAAGAACCCAGCAGTGTAAGTCATCCTCACGCTCTCCCCTACACCTCTTTCATTTGACATCTACAGCATCATCAACAATAACAAGAACCATCCCATTTTTTCTTCACTAAAAAAAGATGAATAAGAAGTTGAAAAACATGACCAAAAATAAAAATCAAAGAAAACCAAACGTTTTGATACTGAGAGAGAAAAATGAAGAAAATAAAGGCGAAGAAGGTGGGTACTTCAAGTTCTATAAAGATGGAAATAAAAAAGACGAGTAATTTACCTGATTAAGTCGAAGATGCATGGGTGCTTGAATTTCTTCTTGAGAAGGTTACCGTAACTCTAACTCTGGAATGTGAGCAATTTTTCCCCAATCCTCACCTGTGTCTCTCTTGCATCTTTGCAATAAGATAGGACAATCCTCAATTTTTAGCCTTCGCAAAGAGGTTAGCCTACCCATTCCTTCGGGCAGTGATGACAAATTGGAGCATCGAGAAATTTCAAAGATTTGAAGGGATTTGCAGTTGTGGATCCAGTCTGGTACAACCGTCAAGCTTTCACAATTCCAAATCTGGAGCTTTTGTAGAGTGGTAACATGTTGAAGCCCTGAAGGGAGAGACAACAATTTTGGAAGTCCAGAGAAGTAAAGAAAGAAGAGGCTTGTAAGGGCTTGCCATTGCATCTCATCTTCATCATTGGCTAACTCAAGCTTAGGACAATCCACAAGAAACAGTACTTGAAGGGAAGTGAAATGTTGGAGTGGAATGGTTATTAGGTCCATAATGGAACGTAGTGTCAAACGCTTCAATTTTGAGAGAGGAGTGGATGAAGAGGAGCTTGTTGCTATTGATGTTGGGCTTTGGAGTACTGCCATATTCATCATTATTGTATGTTGCAGCGGCTTCCAACTAGTATTGTCTAGAACCAAGTCTTCTTCAAGATGTGGAAACATTGGCATGGAAGTCAACATAGGGCACTTAGATATCCTTACTTCTGAGAGACGAGGAAAGGATGTGAGTGAAGTATCCTCCGTTATTTCAACGGAATTATGACTCTCACTATTGAGCTTCATAGAAGAATCCCTCCTCCACCACCCCTTGAGATTAGGGCAATTATAGAGCCTGATATTCTCGAGGGATGAGAAAAATGGTTCTAGGGCCGATGAAGGAGAAGAGAAGTCATTGCTATCTGATATGTACTGCATACCATCCATATATTCAAGAAAAAGAGTCTTGAGAGAAGGTAGTCGACTCAATGGTGGCAGATATTGGCATTTCTTACACTTCCGTAATTTAAATGTAATAAGATTTGCGAGCGACGAAACCCAACTCGGAAGCCTTAAACCCATATAGCAATACAACTCTAAAACTTTCAGATTTGGGTGCGGTCGGAAGCCTTCCGATGACATTTCATCCTCGACAACATCCCAATCATTGACATCTCCTTTAGTACTCCAACATAATCTCAAAGAATGAAGATGTTGTTTATCCTTTAGATTCGCAGCCTTATATTCTGATGCAACACCTTTCCCATATCCTAGATTTCTAATCTCTAACCATCCTCTCAACTTATGTAGTCCGTTCAGTTCTTGTAAATCACCGCAATGCCTGGAGTGAGAACACAAGTGGACCACAAATGTTGTTAACGTTTGAAGATTATTCAATTGACCCAATCCATGTGGCATATACATCAAAGCATGACAATCATTTATCTCAAGATGCCTGAGATTGACCAATTTTTTAATGTCTCTCGGCAATTCTTCAAGCGAATAACAACTAAAGAGTATTAGTGTTTGTAAATTATGCAACCTAGTTATAGAATCAGGTAACTTCTTCATTTTCTGATTGTTAGAAAGATCAAGATACCTTAAATGCTTCAACTCCCTGATAGAGCTTGGCACAGAATCAAGATTTCTATTTGATAGATCCAACATACGCAAGAACTTGAAACTTGAAAAAAGTTCATCACAATCAATCTCATACTTATCGTCACTGAGGTAAAGAAGTGTTCGTATCCTACTTGCTTCAAACAATGAAGAAATATGTCTATCGTAACCAACAAGTAATGATACATGACGAGTTTTCTCATCAACGTTTGTCTTCTTATCATCTAATGTGGCGATCAACGATCCTGCCACTGATAGGGCAAGATCATGCATGAGATCATGCATTTTGCATCCAATTACGTCACCAAACTCATCCGTTACTGCTTCTTGAAAGAATGATCTCCATAATAAACCCTTCAAATACTCATTACCAACCTCTTCCAAGCATCGGTCAGATGACTTGACAAATCCTTGTGCTATCCAAAGCTTAACTAGATTTGATGTATCAATCTTATAATCCTTTGGATACAAACTGCAATAAGCAAAGCAGTGCTTCAAATGTGAAGGAAGATGATCATAACTCAGCTTCAGCGTTGGTATGATGTCATTTTCATTCTGAAATATTTTTGAGAGTTCATTGTTCTTAAAAGACAACCACTCAGTTTCAGAATTTTTGGAGCCTAGTAAACTTCCAATTGTCGTTATGGCCAGAGGGACACCTTGACACTTTTTTACGATCTCCTTCCCAAGTGCGACGATGCTTGAATTCTCCGGCTCTTGTCCTTTCGCAAACGCTTTCTGCTTAAATAAAGACCATGATGCGTCTTCAGCTAAACCCTTCAAGGAATATGATTCAACTGTCCCAATAATCTTTGCAACGCTTTCCTGTCGAATGGTCCTTGCAACGACTTCATTTCTGGTAGTCACCAATATTCTACTGCCTCTTGCACCACCCATCAGCACTTCTTTTAAGCGACACCATTTTCCATGATCGCCATTCCACACATCATCCAACACGAGGAAGTATTTCTTTCCGTCGATTTCTTTTAGAAGATAGTTCACCAGTGTATTCATTTCAACAGTCGGTTGTTCCTTGTTTGTTGCAGATTCTAAGATTTTTGCAACAATAGTTTTCACATCGAAGATGTCAGAAACACACACCCACATTTTGAGGTCAAAATGTTTTTGGATTTGCTTATCATTGAAAACGAGTTGAGCAAGTGTAGTCTTTCCCAACCCACCGATGCCAACAATTGGAAGGATTGAAACATTCTCTTCAACGTTGGAGTCCATCAGACAGTCAATAACAGCCTTCTTATCATTCTCTCGCCCAATAACCACTTCCTGGCGTACCAAAGAATGAGTTTGATCCCTGTCCCTGTTCACGACTCGTGTCTCCACATGGCGTACCTCCAAATGGAAATTCTGCCTATCGGCGTTGATGGCATCTAACCTCTTTCTTATGGCCTTAATCTTACGGGTCATTTTAAGACGATAGGCAAGCTGGTTTGATTTGGAAAAGAAAATGCGTACCTGTTTGGCCTTCTTATCATGGGTCATTATTTCTCTCCGTAGAGCTTCAGTGGAAACGGCATCCAGCAAGTCATCCGCATCATAAATGGCATCTTCTAGCCTTCCGAGCCAGCGTCTAACAGCACGATCACCGGCAGCCTGTTTCTCCTCTGCATCAAGAAGCACATCTTTGATTGTTGAAATGGTGTTGGTCAGGCTTTCAATCTCATCTTTGACACCCCACAGCAGTCCGATCTATTCGGCAGCCGGTGAGCCCAAAGTATTAATGATTAGCTCGGCAGTGGCGAAGAGAAGTTCGGCCATTTCTTGAATGTGAGTGAAGGAAGTGAAGTAGTTGAAGACTTGAAGGAAGAGTGAGTGACCCAGAATAAGGCGTGGAAGGCAAACGCGCTTGTTTGATTACGAGCTTGGGGCAAACGTGACACAGCAGCTAACCCTTCGACATGACAAGTTGACAACACACCAGCCTTTATTTCAGCCAGCTGTCTACAAAATATTTGGGTCGAAAATTGAAAATAGGATTTTCTATTAAATTACTGATTTTATCAACTGTTTAATATTTTATTCTTGTCGAAATTACCAACAAGGACATAATAATACTATGAGCAGACGGCAGCGTCATAAAAGAAAACTTTGGGTTCGGGTGTGTTTGAAAAAGAGTTTTAAAGAGAAAAATGAGGAAGGAATTAATTTATGTAATAAAAAAGTGAAAGGAAAGTTTAGATTTTTTTTTTTGTCAAAAAAGAAAAAACTGTTTGGTAATTAAGAAACGAGAAAGAGAGAGAAATTGGTTGAAACTTTTTTTTTTTTTTTTTTTTGAACAAGTGGTATTTCATTACTGAAACATACGCCCAAAGGGCAATACAGACAGAGAACAGAACAAAGAACCACGGCATCACAAGCCAATCTACAACCATCAGAGCCCGAAGGCCATAGGAGTGATTAGGGAAAAAGATTCTCTAACCACAAAGCTAGAAAACTAACTTAGAACAGCTACCAATACGGTAAGCTGTGAAACATAGACAAGAATGTACACCAAACAAATAGAAAAATCTCCGGAAACAAGAAACCGTAAGAAACCGCCGCCAGAGACAACACATGTAGAACACGAACCATCTCCGGGAACCTCTCTTGCGCCAGAACCTTCAAGAGTCCAAATAGTCACCGTCCAAGGCCGGAGAAGCAGACGGTGACCCTCACGCGCAAGACCATGGAAAGGAAGCCCCGGCGCGTGTTGGTCACGCGCCAAACAGGAGCGCACCACACGGACTCGCCGAATGACCACCATGACCGGGGAAGGCCGGCGACCGCAACAAAAAGATCCTTGTCGATGAAATCCCAGCCGAGTTTTGTAGATCTAGATTTGGCAACACCTCAGCCGAAACCACCAACACCCGCCGTTTGTCACGGATCTGAACCAGAAAATCTTCTATTTGTACCAACAAACAACAACAAAACAAAGGAAAAAAACAACAAACAAACACCACTGGATCAAACACCGGGGGAACAAAACCTCCACTGGCAACAAGCCAGGAGGACAAAAACCCCACTAGCCGAAGGCTAGGGGTGGAAGCAGCGCCGGGAGGGGGAGGTGAGAGGGCCTCCCCCCCCCCGGTGAAACGTCTCTCACTAAGAAAACTCGCTCGCTCTAGAAACTTCAGAGAGAGAGAGAGAAGACTGCGGCTGGTGATGATTCTTTACCCACCACCCATTTGATGATTCTCTCTCTCTCTCTCTCTCTCTCTGAGCTGCTTCTATTACTTCCGTGTCATAGAATAATCGTGGGATTTTGTTATAAAAATCCTGGACTGTGAAACCCTAGTCAATGGACTGAGGATATGTCGGTACACTTTCAACTGCTATGGTTCATAGGCTTTCACTGGATAAGAGGGAGGCAGGGAGTGGTTGGGTTTAAAGTCCATTCCTTGATTTATTTATTTATTTTGTAATTTTGTAATTTTTTTTATTTTCTAGAAAAGGATAGGGGAACCATTTCTTGATTGTGTGAAGTGTGAACTTGCTTGACTAACACGTGCCACGCTACCAATGATGGAGGAATGGGGAGCCGGTAGGGGCCATGCACCCCCCAATTTTTTTTAAAAAAAATTCTAAAAAAAATGTAATACCGTGGTCTTGCTTTGGTAAAAGGCGCAGAAACTTTTGTAGAGGTGTTGAGCTTCATTTCCAATGAGTTAAGCTCTGATAATAGAGCAGCAAACTTCCAATCCGAATCAGGATCCACGGTGATTCCATCAATTCTTTGGTGACAACGAAGTTCCAACTTAATAGCTCCCCTAAATGCATACAAACCCCAACAATTGGAAGAAAATATAGGGAAAACAAACTACAAAAGTTGAGAGAGGGAGAGAGAGAGAGAGTTAAAATTGCGAATGAACGAAAAATGAAGAAAATTAGAGATTTTAATTTTTTTCATCAACCAAACAAATCGAATGACAACAAAGCGAACTTACATTGTCTAAAACCCCAAGCGCTTTGCTGTGAATGTTTTAGAATTTGAAGATTTCAGAGAGTGAAGTGGGATATACTTGCTAATAATTAAGGCCTTTAAGCTTCCGATTAAGCTTAACCTATGGTGCTCTGGAACTAGGTTTTCAACAGAGAGAGTTGTTGGATTTTGCGGTTTTGGGAATTAATTTTCCATGAGTTGTTTGCCAAAATTGCGAAACACGTCTTTTTCTCAAAACAAACGGAGATGGCCTAAAAACAGAACAAAACGGAACAGGGGCTCAAGTTTTTATTTATTTATTTTTTTTTTAATAGTTTAAACACTCATAATTTAAGAGAAAACTTCACTAACCTGTCATCACTTTTTAATTTTTTTTTTTTTAATAGTTTAAACGCTCATAATTTAAAGTATCAAACTTTTAATTTTTTACAAAGTTATCCCTCTTGTTAGGATTTGAATTTAAATCAGACGGTCAAACAATAAATTGAACTTTTCTCCCTGTAAATTTTATAAAAGTACTTTTTTTTCAAGAATTTATTTTGAAAATTGTTTTTTTATTAAAGTTTTTTTATTATTTTGATTTTAAAGAAATTAAGAGCATTATAAGAAGATTGACAAAAAAAAGTGGTCATGTGCACCACTTTTTCATCCAAATATACGGTTGACTATCACGAATTGGCTTAAAAGCAACAAAATTATAGTTTGACATATTTAAGTGTAAACAGTCAATTCATGTGGCTAAATAAAAAAATACTCTTAATTGAGAAAGTCCATTTTTTTATTAATTTTTATTTAAATCTAAAGGCTTTGATTAAATATTAGAATGCAAGTACAATGTTGTGGATATAGGAAGGGCATTCTTGAGTCCATACACAATGTTGATGCCAATTTTTATCCGGTGACATGACATCATCAGAGACGTCCCTTCATCCATGTCTTGGCCTGCAAAACAATAAAGACCCGCCGGAAGTTGGCCGGCGAAGCGTCTTCCGACGATCAAATCAGTCATATGTCTATGTATGTAGGAGGAGAAAGAGAAAGAGCTCTAGAGATGAAAATAGATATCTCCTTTAAATAGTTCAAATACTACATTTTATATTACGTACCTGCCCACATTCCCTTTTTTGCCCCCCTTTTATCAGATAAAACCTTGTCATGATAAATACCTAGTCACTTCCTGTGTCCCCCTGTCAAGCATAGTGTTTTAGGCGTATATTCGATACATGTATATCTGACTTCATTTAACAGGGCTATCAAATAAAGACTGAAATATCCAGCCAAGGCTAAGACCCAAGGTCCACCCCGGAGTCCGGGGTCTAGGGATCAGTCTAAAGGGACTGATTTGACCCCACCAATGACAATTGAGTAAATATTTCCCTAACAATTACCCCTCAATTCTCCTATCTTTATTATAAAGGTAGGGAGAATTTACCTAATGGAACCTCGATAATTCGACTAATTCTGCCGATCATTCCTCATCTAATTTGCGTAATGCTCTCCCTGATTCCACGAAAACTTAAGCGTTCCTCTAACCATCATTCCGCACGGCTCCACGCCATATATAGCAAACAACCAGAAATTTTTTTCCGTCATAAATTCACCATCAATTAGGCGCACCTAACACCCCATAAATCGCGCATGCACTGATCATTATTATTTTCCTATTTATTCGCACTTTCCTTTGCTGGAAGGTCATTGGTCTCCACATTGCTCATTCGGGTAGATTTTCCTCTCTTCTTATTCCTTTTCTGGAGATCGGATCCTTTCCTTTCATCCTTTTCTGAACTCTCCAGATCTTCCCACAATGCTCTTCATTCCTGGTGTGGTCTTCACAACCGAGCATATTCACAAATTCATTACGGATGGTCCTGGCTTAGAAGTCCCTAGCCTTGGAGTATTTACTCTCCATGGTGGTTCTGTCGAATGTGTGATCTCCGGCTTTAGACACACAAGGGTGTTTGACTTCGGGCTTTGCGCCAACCTGTTCCTGTCCAACCTGCGGGAATTGCACTACGCTCTGAATTCTATTCTTTGCAAGTCTTATGCACGACTGGAGGATTTGCTCATCCTTAAGAATTCCTCGAACACTCCCGCCTGGGGGCGGCATCTAGAGCCCGTGAACTCAACCCCTCTGGTTGCCCTGCATTTTTGTGCGTAAGGCTCCTTGGAATTTTCGGGCTATCCCTTTTCATAGTGCTAGGAATACTTATAATCAGATGACTACCCTGCACAGTATTCTTTCGATGTTGTCTGTTCTCCTTATCTTCATGTACATGTGTACTTTGAGTAAATTTAATAAAATCTTCTTCTTTGGTGAAAGTTATATCTTTGCAACATGAATTTCAATTCAATCTCCAATAACTTCACTAGTCTATCACTGAAATGGATGCCTCATAAATCATAACATTGTACCCACATAACATCATGTCAAGCATTAGTATTATGCTTCCCCGGACAATGATTCTGATGGCACTCTAACATACTCATTGCTCTCAATAGTAGGAAACTTATCACCGGGCCGTCAATTTCCTATGGCTGACAGATGCCTGTTAACCGGCATGTCTGAAGTCCAGGGACTACTGGGGGCGCAGTGGCCCTTTCCGTTTCTTCAAAGAAGAAGTAATTGTCCCGATTTCTCTACGACCTCTAGGTCTTTAGACCGAAAATTTCCTGTCCTTGATATAACCCCAAGCGCAAATAGCTTCTAGAAAATTGATTTCAGCCCGACGTTGGACAAACCGCGTGATTAAGCAGAACTGTCCCTGACCACACTGGTTTAGGCTAAGTATAGCCTGCCATAGGAGAGTTCGAATGCTATAGTAGATCTAGAGCACTATGTGGGGATTCCTTACATAAATTATAAGTTTAGCGCGACAATCCTTCTACTTGTCCGAGGAGTATTTCAAACCGGGACGTTGGTTCCGAGGTCACCTCTCCATCCAAGAGAGGGTAATCATCCAAATCCGAAGACATGGTCCTTTGCTTTAAGGAGGTCAGCCATCATGGCTACCTCTATCTCATCGCACGCTTTCTAGGGACTACTTCAGTCTCCTCATCTGAAGTATGTCTCTACTCCATCCAAAGAGGGACTTCACTTGCTACTTCCTTTCCAACTTAATGGATCCGGTCTACAAGGAGCTGATATTCAACTCGTCCCCTTATCCAACAGGGGACGTTTTGTTTGAGAAGAATTTTTTAGTTTCCTTATCTGAGGAAGACCCCCTTATCTAAGGAGGAACTGTCCATGAAACATCCCTTTCCTTTTTTTGTGTTATCCTACCATAGGAGTCCGAATATCAATGGCATCCCGAGAGCAAAGTCTGCTGTAGGGGACATTTCCCTAATCCGATTTGTTAAAAGGGTTCACTCCTCGTTCTTAAGGGTTCCTAAGCAGCAAGTGATCTGGAAGATGGGAAATTATATTTTCACATGCCGAATCCGTTGTTACTAATCTACAGCACTCGGTAGATCAGCTTCTCCGGCGTTCCCAGCAATCATTCCGATGTGTTTCAGTCATGAGTGGGATTTCACAAGGGCAAATGGAGAAGCAATCATTCTGGTGTTATCCGTGGATAGATTTGCTTCTATTTGAATTCCATGGCTACTTCCCTGTACTTGTTAGGATTATCCCAAGGCCGGGATGTAGGAATTTCAGCCTCATCCAACGAAGGATGTCCTCCTAATTTATCCCACTTTCAAAGTGGGCTCCTTTATTCTTTACAAGGTCCTATCCTCGCCCTTCCTTGTTTTTTTGTTTTTTGTTTTTTTGTTTTTTTTTTTTTTTGTTTTTTTTACGAGGTCCTATCCTCTCCCTTCCTTGTTTTTTACGAGGTCCTATCCTCGACTTCCCTTGTCCGATGACCATGAGCGTTTGTTTCCAGACTCGTCGTCCGAGGTCCCAACTGATATATCTTATCTCTAGTTTTATTCCTCATGATTCATGGATGGGATCCACATCGTTAGGCAGGGAGATTTACCCCCCATATCCAAAGGAAGGCAGTCTCTGACTACTCCCTTTCCAACTTTGTAAAGGCAATATGCCAGACGTCAACATTTTTCTCATCTCCTTATCCGAAAGAAGGGTCCTCCGTTCAAGAAAGAACTCTACGAGTATTCCCACCCAACTTAAAGAAGTTGGTCCTTGGGAGGCATTCCTCAAGTAGGTTCCTCGGAACAGGAGATTGCACCAGATTCGCGCCCATATTAAATTATTGTTCATGCAATGATCAATAATGATCTCCTTTCTTTGCTTTTTTCATGCAATTCAATTCTTCCTTCTGACGCCTTTATCCCGTTCTCCTCCTTTATATATAAATATAAACCTGGCCTCGTAGGTCATCATTGAAACTAGACTATCTTTCAATTATCCTTTGAAACCTCCCTAAAAAATCTGAGGGAGTTAGTAGAGATAAGTTTTCTTTCCATGATGATTCGTTATAAAGGTTGTGATCCCCTGATTTATTATAGGGGTTTATTCCATGTCCTGATTTTTCGTCAAGGTTATGTTCCTCATCCTGATTTTTTAATAAGGTTGTGCTCCTCATCCTGATTTTTCTTGCGAATTCAATGAGAACAAAAGTTTTCATCTGTTAGAATTTCATTCTCAGTTCTACTGCGATTTGCCCTGGAAGTGTATCAAATATTCAATAACTAATCCCCCGATCTCTGACCCCCCAAAGCACTCCGGTCTGAGGAAAGCTGGCCGGAGTGATTTGTCTTGGGAACACAGATCTGAACAGGTCGTACGGCGACAAGAGCCCTTGAAAATAAATCAACGGCTTGGATGGGGAAGAATCGCTAAGCATCTGAATAGCCAAATGCCGATGATGTTAGGGCCTCATGTCCTTCATTACCCCCCTGTCCTCAACCAGGAGGGGTGTCCTTGTCCGAGATATCGGGCGTTCCTCATCACCCCATATCCTCAACCAGGAGGGGTGGTCCATGTCCGAGATATCGAACGTTCCTCATCACCCCCCTGTCCTCAAGCAGGAGGGGTGGTCCCTGTCTGAGATATCTTACGTTCCTCATCACCCCCATGTCCTCAAGAAGGAGGGGTGGTCCCAGTCCGAGATATCGGACGTTCCTCATCACCCCCCTATCCTCAACCAGGAGGGGTGGTCCCTGTCCGAGATATCGAACGTTCCTCATCACCCCCATGTCCTCAACCAGGAGGGGTGGTCCCTGTCCGAGATATCGGACGTTCCTCATCACCCCCCTGTCTTCAACTAGGAGGGGTGGTCCCTGTTCGAGATATCCGACGTTCCTCATCTCCCCGTTGTCCTCAACCAGGAGGGGTGGTCCCTGTCTAGTGTCTTGATTCTCACGAGGCCTTATCCTCGTCTTTTTCCTTGTTTTTTACGAGGTTATCTCCTCTCCCTATTTTTTAACAAGGTTATTTCCTCTCCCTGTTTTTTATCGAGGTTATCTCCTCTCCTTGTTTGTGGATTCGAAAATAAATGCAGCCCCTTTTCCATCGAACATTACTCTCAGAATGTAACTTCGAGAGTTTTTCCTTTCGCTTTATTTTTGTCATGCAAATAAAGTTCCTGCAAAAGTGTTGTAGAAAAGTGTTGATAAATCCAAATGGGATTAGTTCCCATTCCCAGAGTATGGGTTCAAAACACGCTCCCTATATTTTGTTCAGGAGAATTCCCATAGAAAATCAGTCCTTATTGCAAAATACTTTCTTGTAAAGGCCCAAAAATTCATCAAAAACGCCGAGAGCCAACAAGCTAAAGAGGAGTAGTTCAAAGTTCTTGTACATAGGCATTACTCTTGAATCGTGAGATTGTTAAAAATTAGTACGATTATACTCTATAAAGGTATAACAGTTATTTACCCTTTGTCTACTGCCAGAGAGACCTTTCTAGGTCTGATACTCCAAAATTTATTACCCTTGGGCTTTATCCTAAGAGGTAAAAATATATCTATATCCATGCCACCAATGTCTAATTTTCAGAATTTAATAAGATGAAATAAAAAGAGAAGAGAGAACTTATCTCAGCCTTTTTAAGGAGGTGAGTACCGATTTGGTGTGGTTCAAACCCGAGCCTGACTCGATTGTCCACAATTCTGGTAGTTGTAAGTGTAAGCCTCTGTGTGGATATTCTAGAAACCATTCTTCATGATTCAATGGTAAGCCCTTTCCAATGTCAACACCTGAAACCTTCAGATTCTCAATCTGTGGCTCGTCACATGGTAGCTCCCATCGATTGGCGTTACCGCCTCAGCCCGTGAAGCATCCCTAGACGAGGCCACCCAGATTGGGGCAATTCCCACTCTTTATACATGTGGACAAATCCGTGAACTAACCGGCTTCTTACATGCTCATTGCTCTTGTCCTTTTCCTTTTTCTTCTTATGCGCCGGATGTCAAACCCCAAGGAGACCCCGGCAGGTTCAGATTGGTACTGGGCTTCTTGATATAAGTCCTGAAAATGTTCTCGGAAGTGATCCCGAAGACACCCTCTCTCTTCTGGCCCCCTGGGCCTCTTCATATTTGGAACTGCTGACTCCCCTAAACAATCTATCCACGTATCATAATTATGAAGGCGTTCTCGCCAACTTAGGTTCCCTCCACTTTGGTGCCCAGGACCTTAAGTCTTAAACCTTGCCATTGAGGTTATTGGAAAACATCGTTTCTCGCTCAAACCAAATAAGCAACACACACACACTTTCTGATCGACCCAGATTTGGCCGACAAAGCGCACACTATTCCGATGACGCCCAAATAAGCCTAATTTGTTGCAGAGGTCTGAACGGGCGAATTGCCCATCAGGTCGTCGTCTTCCAACCAATGCCGAGGACACGCTTCAACTGCACACTACAATTCAAGTCTTCGGAGATATCAATTGTGCATGGGAGGGGGTCTCATTTGTACAACTCATGGGCTTTCCGATATTGTAATTCGAACAACAGATAACGATACCAAAACATCCACTCAGGCTTTCGGACATGTAGCTAGTTTCTGAACTTCATCCCAGGATTAATTCTCGTTCTGATGGTAACTGCCTTCAAGTGGTTAAAAGCCCGGGGATCCCGGACCTTATAACATAAAGTTGGGCTTCGAGGAGAGGGCCTCATCAACCTTGCCCGTTAGTGGCTTTTGCTGATCGAAGGCCTCGATGGACCCTTTCTTATGATGATCGGTGAATGTGAAATGGACCAAAAGTTCTACTCAGCCCCTTCACCTTAACCTTCCCAAACAATGAGTGTAGTAACGAGCAACGAGCTGACTCTTTCCAAGTCACATGCCTGAGTCCTCTCTCTTCCCATCTTCCCCTTCCCCCTACTCTTTTTTTTGTAAAAGACCAGGCCGGCCTCGATGGCCCGGAACTGGAGCACTCGTAGTCTTTAAAATTTTGCATTTTCAAAAAAAACACTACTTTGACTACGATTTGAAAAAAAATAGTTTTTTGTGTTTTCGAATTGCAATTCCCAAACGATTCATTTGCTAGATTTGATTTAAAATCGCTCTTTTGCCTACAATATCAGAATCCCAAATGCACCCTAAAACAGATTAAAAGAAAAAAGTTGTGTCCATTTGGTTTTTGCTTAGGTGGCCTGATGCTTATGTAGCAGTCCCAACTATCTTTTATTATTATTATTATTATTTTGAACAAATTAATGATCTTTATTGATAAAATCAATCAAACATGAGTCATTTGCTCCTTAGTTACAATACTATAAATACAATTTGAAATTTATTCAATCCAAACCATATCTATGACACAACAAATTGCCTCTCGAGCAAGACAATAGGCTGTAAAATTTGCATGAGTTGGCTCAAACCTTCTTTGATGTCATCTATGATATGGCCCATTTTGTTCTAATTGTGGCCCCGTGTATCAAATGCATCGACAACCTGTAAAGCATCTCCTTTTAAAATAATATCGACCAAAGAAACCCATTTCCCTACAAAATTTCATAGCATGGACAACTACCGACGCTTAGGCTACATTTGCCTCTTGCTAGTAAAATTTTTGTGGTTCTACATGGATCCAAGACAACTCCCTCCTAATAGTTAAGAAATAAAAATATATCTTATTACTCATTAAGAAACTAATTTAATTTTTGCATGTTTGTTTTGACTAAACGGTTCTTTTTTGGGGTTTATCGCCGATTAGAAAACTTTGAAATTCAAAACTTGTTAATTGGGATATGCGATTTTTATGGTCATTAAAGAGAATTGGAATTTAAACTTCAAATGCCATGCAATTTTATTAGGAACATTTAAAAGTATTTAATCACCAATACTTTCCTTATTTGAAATAGAAGATCTCCTCCTCCCCCTCCTCCACCATTTAAACCATTGAACAATGCATGTCGTTCAAAATAAAATTAAAAATTAAAAATTTATTATTTCATTTATGGGCCTTTGATCCATTTTACTAAGCTCATCACCATGGGCTAACTTGTTGGCTAAATTAAGGTTTAAGGTAGAGAATGTTACAACTTGGAAATGGGCTTGCAATTGCTGAAGACATAGAGAAGTGATTACAGAAACTTTGAAGCTTGAAGTGGAAATTGATATCATTTGAGCAATTGATTTTCAGAATGCTCTGTCACATCACTAAGGGCTCTAATTTATGGAATAGACTGCTATCCATTTTCTAATGAAATGATTAATATTAATTTTATAGTCAAGATTTAAAGTTGATGCATCTAATGGTTTATATAAAATCAGTATTGGCATGTCTTATAAAAAATAAAAAAATAAAAAAAATTTAATAATATGAAATCATATACACTATGAGATGCATCAACTTTAAATCTTGACCATGAAATTGAGAGGATCATGTTTCCTAATTTACACCTTCACCCTCTATTTTGTGTTTAATAAAATTATAAATAAATCAAAAATCAAAATGATGAAATGATGAAATAATGAAATATGGGCCATATGGCCCATTGCTAGTCACTACAAGCTTCACAGGAGCTCAATATTTGATTTGTATATTGAGCTTTTCGCCCAAACTAAACTGGATGTAAGCTCCTAGCTAGGCCCACTCCAAAGTTTAACAAAACCTCAACTCGTATACTCATTGGTGTAAATTAATTGGTGAGTAATATTATATACCATCATTTTATTATTTTTTTATTCTTCTATAGCTGATGTGGCTTTTAAAATCAATATTAAATTGAAATTCAATAGTGATTCATCCAAAATCTAATAATGATTTCAAAAGCCACATCAATTTAAAAAAAATAAAAAAATGATAACATTTAAAAAAAAAATGATAAAAAGATGATATATAGCATTACTCGTCAAGTGGTAGCGTATTCCATCTTGAAATTATGTCAATTTATAACTATTAGTGACAAAAACTTAAATTTGTGTTATTTATAGAAGATTAAGATAAATAATATTGAAGTGTCAAATGCATACTATTTCGACGTGGTTTTTTACTAATGATTTATGTTGTAAGAAAAAATATACATACTCCTCTTAAATTACTTAGCAATTTATATAATGTCCCTCTCTCCCATAATTTCAATTGAAGCAATGTCCCCTCCCCCCTAAAAAAATAAAATAAAAATAAAAATTTATCAGAAAATTGTAATGTACTCTCTGTACCAAAATGACAAAAATACCTTTTTTTTAATTTTTAAAAAATAAAAAATAAAAAACGAGAGAAAGAAATCAGAAAAACATAAAAACATATATATATCAAAATAGTAACATGTGATATGGACTTTTATTAATTAACTCTTTGGATTTAAAATTTTATCAATTATATCCTTCGTATTTGAAGAAGTATCAAATAGGTCCTTCCAACTCTACTCCGTTGAAGATCATATTTTAATCTTTAAAAAATAAAAATAAAAAACATTATTAAAAGGACAAAACAAAAAGGTGGGAACTCTCAAGGCCATGGCCCATGGCCCATAGAGGGATGTCTTTTTTACTTTTTACAAAGAAAAAAAAATATATGATTTATTTTTCTTTAGGGATATAATTTATATTTCATAAACAGTCTGTTAGAAAATTTAACATAACAAAAAGACTTATATGCCAATTAAAGAAAATAGGTAATTAATTATTCTACTAGGCGACTTAGAGGGTCGCCTAAGGCAATTAATAGAAGAAGGCCTCCAAATAGTAGCAGTATAAGTAAGGCCCTTTTCATATATATAGAAAAATAAAAATAAAAATAAATAAATAAACATGTTAAACATCCATTCCTAACTATTTCTATGTAATCAAGTTTTAAATTCACCGTTGAATTTGTGAAACCCACATCGAGTTTATTAAATTCAATGCGCAAAATATTGAAATTTTAAAGGAAAAAAGATGGAAAGTGCAAGAGAGAATGTCTCAACTATGGTAAAAAGGTTAGACAATACTTTTTATTTAAGGCTCTAATTATTATTTTTTATTTAAAAAAAAAATGATTACCAATTAAAAGATAGAAAGAATTTAATAAGCAAGATTTTGAGACTTTAAAAGAAGAAAGAGAGACAAAAATGAAAAATCACATAAATGGAGCAAGGCTCAAATTGGGGCGGGGGCAGGGAAGGGGAGGGGAGTTAGTCGTAGCTCTCTAATTAAGGATCCAATTAAACTAGAATTACTTAATTTAAGAAATTAAAATCATTAAATTATCATAGTTTGCAACATCAACAACAACAAAAATGTCATAATCTTGAAAGTTTTCTCAAACATGATATTTATTTGTTGAATTTTTTTCCAAAACCAAAAATTTTAAAAGAAGTTTTTACAAAATATAAATAGAAGAAAGTACTCCAATTTACTTACAAACTTAATAATAGATTAGATTCTTTTGCAAAGGCATATATTGCTTACAAAATTTTATTGACAATAATTGTTATGGTCTTTCTTTTAGAGGAAAATTCATGCTTCCATTAAACTTATAGAGAACAATATTTTGGATAAAAATTGGGCTATCTTCCATCCCTACATGGTCTAGTGATCGATGAGGAGTTGCTTTTACAAAACAGTGGGCTGCTTCGTTTGCCTCCTTTCTAATATATCATACTTATCAAAGATTGAAGACCATTTAGCTTAGCTCAATTAGTTTTTTTTTTTTAAAAAAAAAATTCTTATTTCTTATTTCTTATGAATGAATTTCATTAACACAAAACAAAATTACACACCACCCTCTAGGATTAAAGCTAGATCACCAAGAAAACAACAACACAACCAGAATTGACATCCAATCAAACCTGTCTAAACCCATCCATTAACAATACAACCAAAACTAACAACGAAACACCTAAACTTTGTCAATGCAGCATATCCCAAATTATACAGATTTTTACATTCAAATCACTTCTCCAAAATTTTCCTCTATCCCTAATTCTAGTTTTTTAGATGCCAAGCAACATGAAGTAACAGTTTCTCTTCACCTCTAGAGTAAATAATATTAATCCAAAACATTAACAATAAGATATTTTAGAATGCAAGAAATAAAAATTAGAGCAAGAAAAGATCTCACAATGTTATAGAATCTCGCAAGAACGTTGTCCTTAAATGTTGATTTTGTACCTCTTATAGTATTCAACTCGGTGCGAGCGTGTGTCTTAACACGCAACATCTCAATATTAAACTATAACACCTACATTCATTAAGGACGAACTTCCAAATTCGAAGCTCAAATGAACCAAACCATCTTCGATCTTTATGAAAAGCCGCAGAACGAATACACAAAAGATATAAATCACTAGGTGGACCTTCAACTAATTATGGGAAAAATAGAATTCATCTGTATATGAAAAAATATCACTTATTTATAGTGCTATTTTGTGAGCCACGTGAATGTAAGGTTTTTCTTTTAGAGCAAGAAACCAAAAAAGAATATTGAAAACACAGTAATGACCAAATGGTCATAAATCTTAGAAAATCAATGTATGTTAAATGTTAATGACCAAAAAAAACCAATGCCTTGTAAAAATCTTTTTAACGACCAAACGGTCATAGGAAAAAAAAAAAAAAAAAAAAAGAGGCCCAGGCCTATGCAATAATAGCAAGCTAAAGCAAATGGCCCAATCACATCTAAGATAGACAATGACATAAAAAAAAATAAAAAATAAAAAAATTAAGTGAATTAGTCATAATTTCAATTAAAAATATGATTTTAAAAAAGTGTGAATATAAAATTTTAATTAGTATCTTCGCATTCTAAAAAAAACAAAAAATATTTTTTAAAATAAAAATATAATATAAAAAGTAAAATACATGTTGTTTAATTAATATTTAAATATGATAAAAGACTATTTAAAATTATTATTTTTAAGTCTCAAAATTTATTGAGTCAGCTCATTATAAATAGAGTTCGTATCCTCAAAGAACGTTGATTTATCTGGTCTTTAACTTTTTTTATTATTATTTTTTAGGAAAAAATACAATTTAACCCTTCAAACTACTACATTTTCTCCAGATAACCTCTCAAACTACCAAGGCTTGCATTCTCGCCCCTAAACTATCAAAACTTTTGAAAAATTTTCCTTTTGGCAAAATATTCGCATAATACTCTTGCTACTTGTCATTTTCCAATTAAAAAATTCCAAAAAATTCAAAAAAAATTCACAATTTTTTTAAAAAAAAACCTAAAAAACTTAAACTTTATTTTTTATTTTAAAAAAAATATTGCGATCAATCGGAAGATGTACACTGCTTCTTTCCAGCATCGTCGTTGGGCACGATGCACGTTTGCAGCTAGGCGAACTCGTCCCCATCTCTCCGAACGCGGACATGGCTAATTTTCTATCATTCAATGTCTATGATATTGATCTTTCGAAGGTTATAAATGATTCCAATATAAATTTTATTTTGTTACAAACGAAGAGCAAGTCTATCATTGTTGTGAAAGACCTCGATCGGTTTCTGATGGATAAATCAATGGACATGAGTTTGTTCGTTGATGTTCATATTCATTTTCTTCTCTGTGATTTTTTGGCTTTCAAAATATTGGTCAATAGCTACTTGGGGCTCAATGATCACAAGCTCTTCTCTCAGGTAGAGGATATTTTCTAGAGCGGGGTGGGCTTGAGCTCGGTCGAGATCAGTGAGCTAATAATTGCGAATCGGAACTCGCTGAGCTGAGCTATAAAATCGGTCATCATAGTGTTGCAAACGGACGGTGACTGGAGGGGTGTCAAGAAGATCGGGTCGCGGTTGGAAAATAACGTCACCCCAAACACCCATCATTTTTTTAAAAAATAAAATAAGAAATAAAATTTTTGTTTATTTTTTATTTTTTTGAATTGTTTGAATTTTTTTGAATTTTTTTTTTTAATTGAAAAATGACACGTGACATGGCCCACATGGGTATCATGGGGATATTTTACCAAAAGTAACATTTTTCAAAGATTTTGATAATTTGGAGGGCCAGAACGCAAGCCTTGATAGCTTTGGGGGGCCATCAAAAAAAAAAAAAAAAAAAAAAAAAAAAAAAAAAAAAAAAAAAAAAAAAAAAACCTGGTAGTTAAGAGGCCAACCGAAGTATTTGGGACTTTTGTCCCAACTATATTCTCAAAATACCGTACAAAACACCATCTTCATATGGGTCAAGTAAAACTCATACTTTCACTCACAAACAGGGCCCAATTGTTTACAAATTATACTCTTTGATATCAAATCTTAGACCTAATATTTTATAAAATGTAGAACAAAGTGAATTACCGTTCAAGTGAACTAAGAGCATTCACAATAGCTAATTGTTTTAAATCTAACTCTCAAAATCTACTTTAAGGGTTTTAACTAGTCATTTTTTTAAACTATCAAATAACAAATTCTCTAAATACTTTTCTACTTTAAATAAATACTATTTTTTAAGCATTCATAATAACATTGTCATATGTAGCAGTTTTTACTTACTAGAAAAAGGAAGAAAATTGACATGATTTGCAAAAGTAATGTTAAAAAAATTATAATATTGTGTTTTTTTAACTCTTTAAATCTAAAAAGAAAATTTGACAAATGTTAATCTTAAAGAATCTGTTATTTGGACATTTTAATAATTTTTATTAAAATTATAATGAAAAATCTAAATATGAAGAGTCTAAATGGTAAATCCTTAAAAATTATAGTAAGTGGTTTTAACGTAAAAAAAAAAAAGAGTTGGGGTAAGAGCACTCCCAATGGATTATCTATTTGCAATTTTAAGATAGAATAGATAACAAAAGTGTTAAAAAGAGACTTCATCAGCTTATGTATTCCAACTCTAGAATAGATTTTTCTTAATTCCATAAATAGTGAAACTCTACAAGTAGAGTTATACTATTCACTTATCTATTTTTTTTATTCTTTATCTCCACTTTTTTAGCTTTGCTTTTTTCCTTTTTCCCCCACCACTCCACGTTTTTACTTTTTTTTTCTTCCTTTATAGTGGAGATCTAAGAGAAAGTATGTAAAGTAGTGGAGTTATGAAGTAGGACCCACGTAGAAAAAAAAATACTATAATGAAATAAATTAATTAAAAAAAATTAAAAAAAAAATTATAGAGTTAAGAATAGATAATCGGATGTATAGTTCATTTAAAATTCATTAGATAAATTAGATAAAATAGATTTTGATTAGCCATTCTAGATTAAAAAATACATAAACCATTAAGAATGCTCTAATTGTATGTAAATTTCACGTCAACTTTGCAAACTCCAAAGTCAGTATGCTTCTAGAAGAGCCACATTTTGTGGACCCCACTTTGACCACGTAAGAGACAACTGCATTTCCCTTGTCTCGTAGAATTCACCAAACAACACTAATTTGTCGGAGTACATGTGAGGTGATAAATTCAATAATAAATTTGAAAGTGAGATGTATTATACGATGTATTATATTATTCTTCAATTTATGATACTATATTTTGATTTTTGAAGTATGTAGAAGCTTTATGATACTAGGATGTTTGGCAACAAACAATTTATTCTCATCCTTTATTTTTATTTTTATTTTTATTTTAAAAAAAAAATCAACTTCAGAATATTCAAACATTTTTCTTTAAAAAATTTTACTATAATACAAAATTTTTTCATTTTTTAGTATAAATTTTTTCTACTTTATATCATATCAATCACTCCTTTTTACTACTAAAAAAAAATAAAATCAACAACCTTTACCAAACATCACTATTGATTGTATTTGTGAGGTTGTTTTGTTAAACAATCTGTCTTATTTATTTGATTGAGTAATAGAAGTTTGATAAATATATTAAAAAAAATCCTTAGCATTGAGAAAAAAAAAAAAAAAAAAAAAATCAATTACTGATGACAATTACTTATCTTATCTTGTTATTATTACATAGAATTAAAATTACTGATGAAACAGATTTTTCTTATATATACATCCTAATAATATAGATGTAATACCTTGTCTCATATAAGAAAATCAAAATCTATAAAAACAAATATATAATTTTAACATTTTAGAAGAAAGTAAAATCAACAAAATATCATATATGCGTTTTTCATATGTTTATACATCTTTATTTTGTGAGATCAGTATTGTCTAACTTACCATGTCACCGTAATGAAAACATATATGACAAAGAGATATGATTTTTTGTCACATCTACCTTATCTATGTAGTAATGTGGTCACTTAACTAGCTTTTAGATATGATACATTATCACCTCAAGACATAATTCCTGATCACTTTTACCCACGTGACAACTTTTATTTTTACATTTCTTTTTTAGAAAAAAAAAAAAAAAAAAAAAAAAAAAAAAAAAAAAACCTAATGCTAACTAGGGGACCACCTTGCCACATGGGTAAGGTGGTCAAGAGTTGTGTCTTGGAGTGGCAAAAGATCATATCTCGCTAGCTTTAGGGTTTTTTTTTTTTTCGTTAAAAAAATAAAAATAAAAGTAAAGTAAAACTTGCCATGTGGGCAAAAATGGTCAGAAATTGTATCTTAGAGTGACAATGTATTATATCTCTATGACAAGTCTATTATAAACATATGAATAAAGATTAGGACCGGTAACTAAGCCCACACTGAAATTGGACACTGCAAAAAGTGACAAAAGATTAAGAATATGATTGCATAAGTGATGAAATATCAGTGGTAATAAGTGAAATTTTCCTTATTTATAATATAAAAATACAATTTTTAACATATTTATAAAAATGACAAAAGATCATAAGTATAAAGTGAATTTTTTGTTATTTATACAATAAAAATGTAATTTTTTTTTATTCACCGAATTGTCGAAGTCAAGGTCGTCTTGGTCACTTGGCCGATAATTGCGTTATCCTTTTGGAAAGTTAAAACCAAAGCTTCGTCGGTTTGCTTTTTCTTGGCACTTTCATACCTCGTACAAGTCTAGAATCCTCTATGGATCACCACTGGTCAACAATGTGATGGAATTCATTCATTCTACCTACAATGGTCTAATATGAGCAATTTAAAAACCAAAAAAAAAAAGAAAAAGAAAAAGAAAAAGGTCTTCTTTTAGTTTCCAAAGCCAAAGATATAGAGGATGTCCGTGCATCATGACAAGTGACAACTTAGGATCGCTTATAAGATTAAAAACAGTGGCCGACCCAGCATTATGCTGACAAATTGAGGGTCAAATTAAAAAAAAAAATAAAAAAATTAAGGAGGGTAAAACTTAAATAAAAAAAAAAAAAAAATTAGGGATAATTTTTTTTTGGGGGGGGGGGGGGGGATCTGGGGTTTGGGGTGGTCAAGCTCCCCCCAAGGGCCTGAGTAGTCCCGTCCTTGATTGAAAAGATAATTCAATTAGAAAAACAAGTTATATATATAATAAGATTATAATTGGTTATAAAAAAGACTCATAACTTTAAAATATTAAGTGTGAGAGAGAATCAATATTATTGATTCTCACCGTGTCCATCATATGTCTATATAGGGATGTACAACAGATTACGGTTGCGGTTATTTGGTCATAACCGCAACCGAGGTACCTGATTATTCTCATTTCAATAACCACAACTGTAATCGCAACTGTTCTATCGGTTGCGATTTTTACCAACCATCGATTATCTAGTTATTAAAAATCGATTATTAATCAATAATCAATTTTCATATATTGTTGAATCTTTTCGGTTTTTTTTTTTTCCCCATTTTTCTCATATTATAGTCCAAAGTAAACAACCAAACCTTGTATCATATTTCGTCTCAATCATGAGCGTGGTTTCTAATCATGACTGCTATGCTCAAGGTCGGAGGCCTCCTAATACCAAGAGCAAACTAACAAATTTAATTAAAGCAAAACCAATAAAACATAATTAAATGATCACATCTTCCAGCGCTCGTTAGATTGACGTTAACTAAAAAATTATTTAAAATATTTGGTGCAGCTTTCGTTTGCAGACCTTAGAGGCATGGCCTGCAGGATTCGATGTCCAAAGAATCATATCGAGGCAGCTTTTTCCATGAAAGTTTCATCTCTTGGAGCTCTTGAGAAACTTCTTCTTTTACTTCACTGGTGGCTTCTACGACATCATTAGACATGTCTAAAAATTATATATATATAATAAAAAAACCGGTTACCCGATTTTTTAAAATGCTATAACCGGTAACCGCAATTGGGTACTCGGTTATTCGGTTGCAGTTATTTTCGGTTTTTCAGTTTCTCTGATTAGCGGTTGTTGACAATTATTAGCAGCTACCGGTTATTTCTGGTTAATAACAACCCCGCTTGTACACCCCTAAGTCTATAATAATGAATATGGCACTGTTCTCTTTGGAGGATGTCTTTTTACTTTCTGTATTTTAAGATTAGACTTCCTAAAAGGATAGATGAGATGTGGTCACTTGAGAACAACCACGCTTCCGTGGAGTTACTTGAAAATTACATCAAATCTACTTGATGGTATACACTTGACTAATTTATGATAACATACATCCGTTTGGAGCTCTATTATTTCTCGCTTTACTTTTAGTCTCTAATTTATGATAACAGACCTCCGTTCGGAGCTATGTTATCATAAATTAGAGACTAAAAGTAAAGCAAGAAAATGTTAATATCTACTGGATGTTAATAATGAGAAAGTTGTATCGCCTAAAATCAAGGTGATTAGAGACACCTCAGCTTGGTCATGGGTCATACTCCCTTAGGATGGTGTTTTTTAATTATAGGATTAAGTTGTCGTTACATTTTAAATATTATATGTTGTCATTGGGTTTTCATATTATATTTATTTGCTAAATTGATCTATGTGATGATATTGTTATTTATTTTATAGTTTTTTCATCTTTTTATCCATCTAAAATGCATGTTGGTCCTGTTGTTATAATCTTTAAATCTACCTATAAAGATTGAAAACAGAAATATAATAAATCTATGACACTAGAATGACACAATCTTGTATAAACTCATCCAGACCATCTTGCATTAAAAGCCACTGATGAAGTAAATAATTACAATCGGTAGTCACATTTTAATTATGTAGCAAGAGAATTCATCTTGATATCATTAGCACCTGGGCTTTATGTAAAGTTGCAAAACTTTCAGGTTTTTCAGATATGTTGGAATATTTGGAAATAATGTTTGAGAAACAATATCATATTCTCAAACAGGACACAGATACCAAAATAGCTAAAGTTGTTTCAATACAGAGTAAGGTTCTCAAGTTGAACTAAAATGGTTTATTTGATGCTGAGGTTGATGATCAATTTAAGATTGATGAAATCCTCAAATTCATGATACACTCTTTTGAGGAATTCATATGTAAGCTTAAAGGCAAATATATTTGATCTTCGTCTAAATTGGTTAGTGTAGCACTGGATAGCATGGTAGAACCGAAGTCTAGTATGATGGTTGATAAAACTTTTTTCTCAGAACCGAAAGGTAAATAAGTGAATAAGAAGACCAAGGAAAATGATAAACATGTTGTCATTGGTGTCAATAAAGCTAGGAGCTAGGCCAAAGGGATATGCTTTTATTATAGTAAGGATGGACATTGGCTGAGAAATTTTCCTCAGTATCTGGAATTCAAACATTCAAGTAAAAGTTTTATTTTTGGTTAAATACATGTTTAGTGAGAATCCACTAGAATTCTTAGTGTGTGCATTTGGTACTAGTACATGTCTGCAATTAGATTGCAAGGGTTCCAGGAAACCAAAAACCAAGGAAATAAAAGACAGACCTTGAAAGTTTGGAGTTAGAATGAAAATTCCAAAGTTGTCATATTTAAATCATTTATGATTTATATAAATGACATTTAATTTATAATCATTTATTAGTTTGATGTTTATTCTTAAGCTAACAAAACATAAGTATTGCTAGTATGTTGTATTGAATTTGTTCATCCATCAAGGATCCAAAGACTAGTTCTGGATCTTGATAAGATCCTAATCTAAGAATCTTTCTTGGAAGATAATATGAACAAGAGGTTATTTTCTTTGAAAAGCAAGCATGTCAAAGGTATATGCTTTGGTTATGATATTCTGATTTGTTATAAGAAGATATGTTTATATATGAAATTCTTTTGAGTTTCCAAATACATAAAGAACTTTGGGTTTAATCTAAGTATATTTTAAGATAACTCATCAAAATATGGATTGTATCCCAAGTGGAACACTTTTTTGTATGAGATATAATGAATAAACTTATCTTAATAAATGAAATAATTTACCTAATTTCTTTAAAGGATATATCCAAGAGACAACAACACTCTTTCACAAAGAGTGGTTGGTTGTTGGATATTTAAAGAAACAAATATTATGGAAACTATGCATCCCTATTTGTTAGAAAGATATTGATTCGCACAAAGTTCCTAAAAATAAGACTGTGTGAGTAAATCTAAGGAAAGAGTAGGGAGATTCTAAAAGAACGCTCAAATATTGAGAAAATAGATAATTTAATAGTTATATGAAAACATTACAGATATTTCAGATACACTATGTGTTTTACTATTTACATATCTAAAGTACTTATCATATTGGAGTGGGAGTTGAGATTCATTAAATGAATCATATCTCAAAGAATACAATGGAAGGATTTTGGATGCAGCTATGTTAATCTGGTTGATAATCCATTAAATCGGACTACTTGTAAATGCGCCTAACGGCAATAAAACTCAGATATTGCAATTAAGTTTACAAGTAAAGGTTGAATAGACAGGATGGATAAAACCTTCAAAGCAATGATAGTTAGGAATTTTTCTTAGAAAGAAATGGATCTACTATAAGAAAATTATTCACCTAAAACCATGCTTGACTTATATTCAAGATTCAAGTCTAAGGTTGATTGATTTGAGATATTCACCATGACAGATATATGTGAATGATACAGTCAGAAAAATGGTTTACCAATGATCTAGGAGCATATAATATGCAAGATGCAAAAGTATTTTGTTGAACTTACGCATGCATCCAAGTATTTGAATATCAAGTTTGATCTAAAAAGTCAATTGTTTGATTAAGACTATGATATAGCTATGAGTACATTAGATATCAAGTAAAATGGTAATCCACATAATAGATAGAACCATAATCATTGATGATGATGTAGGAGTATTATCAACAGTCATAATTTAGTTACAAGACACACTTACTCACATAATCCTATGCAGTAGTCATACCTTTAACTCTAACGTGTAACCCAACATGAATGCTTCCCAACCAGATATTCCACCTGAAGAGGTTTTTGATGGATTCCTTTACCCCAGGGCCAACTCCTAAGATAGACTTCACACGAACACTTGAGCACACACTGGCACCGGCTTGAGAGCTAGCAGATCTTCGATTCTCCCTAAACACCCTCTCCAAGCACTATGGAATTTACCACCGAATTCTGTACAAAACACTAGCCTAGAGCCCCCTATTTATAGGCTTCAAGACCTCAAAAACTGCTGAGATTCAGACTCTAGCTGGCGAGCTTCCGGACGGAAGTTAGTCATGTCCGGACGGTTTTCTGCAATATCCTTTCAGAAACAGCGTAATTCTATATTTATCAGGTTCACGTCCGGACGGCTTGACCGATCGTCCGGACGGTCTTCGCTAAAATCCTTTCCCCGTTCGAACGGAACTCTGGAATATTCTGAACTACTGGACATCATCCGGACGTGTTGCCACGTCGTCCAGACGGCTTGCAAAGACTTCCCAAACAGTGTCGACTTCTGAAAACAGACTCCTTGTTGAATACTGATTGACCTAACGTCCGGACGGTGTTACTCTGACGTCTGGACGTCTTCAATGTTTATCTGTAAGACACTGCGGAGCGTCCGGACGATTGCACAGGAACCGACTTTTTTGTCTTGAATTTTGCAAGGACTCTTCATGGACATCTTTTTAGAAGCTTCTGATCAGTTATTGTCTTTGATTTGATCATTGTCTGAAGACATGAAGATTCTGAATGAAAATCAACCATCCTGTTAAAACGCAACCATTACATGAAGTGTTTTTGTTTCATCCAAAATGTACCCAATAAAAATACTAACACTTCGCAATACCCAAATCCTTCATTTCAAACTCATCACCCAACTGAAATTTCAATCTTTTAATCTCTTACATGCTTTTAGCAGCAATAAGTGCAACACCCTCGAATTAACTAACTAATAATTAATTCAATGTGCCTCCTCGAACCTAACACCCAAGAAAATAAGTCGAAAGGATATTAGAACCTCCTTATGCAAGGGTTAGTAGTGGAAGACAAAGTCACTTACATCACAAGATAGCCATATTACTACGTCACAAGAAAAAGTAACCAAAGCAAACTAAAGCATTATAACGTAACTTAGTGGAAGATATAACATCAAGTATCTCGGTCGAAGATTTGTCACCAAATCAAATATCAAATATTACAACCTATGACTAATATTCATAAAGTCATCAAATACAAAGGATAGCTAAGATCTCTGATGGAACGCAAGGCAACAATACAACTGGTAATGATCCCACAAAAACCCTAAAAATTTATCATGCAGAGGGTGTTAATGATCATACAACAAGTCTCTATTCAAAAAAGGGTCTAACTCCTTGAAAATCAACTTAGTGAGTTTGTCCAATGTCTCCTTCCTGTTTGGGTTTCTAATCTCCATCATCTAACGGAAAAACCATTGTAAAACATCATTTTATAGGTGGAAAAAACAAAGTGTAAGTTCACGACTTAATGACTTAGTACACAAGAAACACGTCATTAGATAGTGATCTTGGCATGATTATAAAAGATTCGTAAATCGCATTTAACATTATGCTATAGGGTTCTTGTTAGAATGACGAAGAAGATGATCATGCTGATGTATTATAATTATAATAATAATAATATAGGATATCACATGTGGACAAGTTATAGTAGTTCTCATATGGTCTATCAGTACGTTTGACCCTTTTAGAGGAGGTCTGCAAGTCTTGTAGGTCCTTTGGTACAAGACTGGTGCCCCAATGAGGTACATAGCTAGCCACCCCTAGTGGCCCAATCGAGTCCAACCACGAGTAATCCACACATTCCACACCACTAGAAATGATGCAGGTTCTGACCATTGTCCATGAATGGTTGGGTTGATCACTCTAGCCAATAGATCCAAGGCATCCTAAATGTACCATATGTGGACCATATGATCAAGCTTATATATTGGGATGCCTATGCTTCAGATACTTCACCAATTTTTCTCGTGGTAGACATGTCATACAATGTAATTATCATTTCATTTTACATGCATGTACTTATAAAACTCACACAATACATCATTCATTTTTCAATGACTTGATTTCTACGAAAGATAAAGTTCACAATATTTATACAAAAATATTTATGTGAGTATAAAGCATAACCATTTGATAATAAAATAGACATGCCATAACGCTTGATAAAATTTTCCAAGTAAGTTTCACTCACTTTAGTCGTAAAGGTCCTCTTGGTAAACGTCCTCAAAGCCTTTGATACTGTCTCCCGTGGAAGGTTCTACTATTAGTCACACGTATAGGCTAAAACACACCTACAACCCCTAAAATGGGACTTTTAGACATTTTGCCAACTGAACGTTCGATCGTTGCTCGGGTCATTCGATCATTCTCGGGGCAGAAACTATGAAACTCCAAAAGGTCCTACCATTAACGTACCTAGCACGTTCCAAGGCCCAAAGATATTCCTTAACACCATTCTGAGCACAAACTAAACCTCAAAAAAAGAACCTAACTCCAAAGTTCAAACCTTTCTCACCAAAAATTCAATGTTTCTTCCAAAACACAAACTTCTATAAAAATAAACTCCAAAACACAATGGTCTACATGCTAACACTTAAAATAGTAAGGTAACTGAAATGGTCAAAGTCTCCTTAAAGGCTCAAACTTTCTAACCCTATATTCATCATCAAATCATAAAAAAAATACTCTACTCTCTAACAACAACCACACACACACACATGAAAACACACACTAAACAAAAACTAAACAAGAGTTTAACAAGCATAATACCAAAAAAAAAAAAAAAAAAAAAACCAATTTCTGGGTGTTTTACCTCTCTTGAAGGTAAAGACCCAAAACCCTCCAAATAATCCTTCATTCTTTTCTTCTCTCTCTCACTCTTTCTCTCTCTAGGGTTTTGTGGCTGAAGAGTGACAAATGGAATCGAGGGTTCAACCTAGACCCTTAAATAGGCTCTGTCACACAAGCTTATCTTGAAAGGGCCAAATCTTATTCGGATGCCAATTTTTTTAAAGCAACGATCGATCATTCTGCTCAGGATGTTACCGATCGATTGTTTAAAAGCAATGTTTGATCATTATGGGCTGAGCAGGATCGTTCAATCGTTCGGCACAAGAATTTCTCCCAAGTGTCCAAAAATCTCATTTTCTCCCTGTTTGGGACTTAGGACTAACCCAAACATACTTAGCCAAGACTAAGGCGTCCTTAAGCCTAATCTCTAAGCAGGGTGTTACAATAAGCATGTCATCTACATAAAGCAACAAATATACAAACAAACCATCTGACAATTGCTTGTGGTACACACAATTGTCATAGCTACTCTTAGAATAACAATGTTCTACTATAAAGCTGTCAAAGCACTTGTACCACTACCTCAGAGATTGTTTCAACCATATAATGATCTCATCAACCGACAAACATGATATTTCATACCTTCAACAATGAAATCCTTTAGTTGATGTATACAGATAGTTTCTTCAAGCACGTCATGTGGAAACGTCGTTTTCACATCAATTTGCTCAAGCTCCAAATTAAATAAAGCAGTCATGGCAAACAACACGCTAATAGAGTTAAGAAGATGAATGTTTCATTCTTGAAACAAGGCAAAGACAGAAAACGAATTAAAAATTGATTGGAGTCATGTTCTATTCTTGAAACAAAATGTGTTGTTTGCCACATTTCAAGAATGACTTTAATATTGTTTGATTATCTTATTTAATGTCATCGATTTTTTTAAGCCTGGTTTCAGAATGTTTGGAGGATAAGTTTTTAATGCCACTAATTTTTTTTTTCTTTCCCCATTTTGAACGTGTAAAAGAGATGAATGATTTGTTTTCATCTTCTTAGCATTAATGCAATATTCAAGAATGACTCTAATATTGTTTGATTTCCTTATTTAATATGATCTATTTTTTTAAGCCTTGTTTGATTTCCCCTCTGTCCCCTTCAACCACCGGATCGGCTAATTTGGCGCGGAACTACAAATGGCATTTTTTATAGTACGTAATGCATACCATTTGGGGAAGGAAATTCAAGATACCATGGTTGCTCAAAGCTCTAATGCACGCAAGGATCAGGATGTTTGGAAGCCTTTATGGGCTATGTCAGTGCCGACTGCAATGAAGAATTTTGCATGGAGAGCCTGCCATGAGGTGCTGCCTACTCGTGTTAATCTAAGGAAAAGAAAGATAGTGGAGGTAGCTACCTGTCATTACTGTGAAGCTACAGAAGAAACTTTAATTCATGCTATTTGGGCTTGTGCAGCAGCCCAAGATGTGTGGGGTTCCCATTTATCTTATTTCCACAAGTGTAGTTGGGTAGTCTCGTCTTTTAGGGAACTCTTTGCCAAAGTTTGCAGTTGTTTCCTAGTGAGATTGTGGAGCTTATGACTGTGGTGGCACGGGTAATATGGTTTCGTAAAAACAAGCTTATTTTTTATGGCCATTTTCCAGCATCCAGATGAAACTTATAGAGGAGCTTGAAGTTTTTGGAAGACTATCGGATGTGCAAGCAGATGGAAATCACAAGGCAACCGAGTATGGGACAAAATCCTCATATTGTAGCCTGGCGTCCTCCTCCTCAAGGTACTGTGAAGATTAATTATGATGCTGCTCTAGATATACAACAGGGTTATGTTGAAGTGGGGATTGTTGCTCGGGATCATATGGGTATTTTCTTGGGTGCTCAAAGCTTTGTCCAGAAATTTAAGGCGCAGGCAAAGATTGCAGAATCCATTGCAGCTCTTGGAGGAGCTGTTATGTTCAATAAGGAAGCCGGTTTATGGATGTCATTTTTGAAGGGGACTCATTACAGGTTGTATCGGAGATTAATTCGAATCCCCCATACCTTTCGAATACCGGCCATTTCATAGAGAGCATCAATAAGGAAAAACTTGGGTTATGGTCTAGTCGGTTCATTCACACTCCCCAGGAAACAAATTCGGCGGCCCATTTCCTTGCTAAAGAAGCTCTTTGTAATAATTTTAATATGTTATGGTGGAAGGATATTCCTATTAGTATCTCCTCCATTGTTTTTAGGGAAGCAATTGCTCCTTAGATCCTCTTTGTATTGTGGATCACTTTCTGTTTTTAATGAATGAAGAATCAGAGTTATCTCGTTCAAAAAAAAAAAAGGAAACGTCAGAATTTGGAGAATCAATTTTTAATGTGGTTGAATTGAATTAGTTCTTAAATGATATTAATGGGCCTTGATTAAAGAATATTAATTGTAATTAGAGCATTGATTTTTTTTATGAAATAAATTTGTATTAGTAAGCATTCATTGGGAGCCTTTTTAAATAAAAAAAAAAAAAAAGCATTCATTGGAAGCCTTGGACAGTCGCTTAATCTGCCTAATGATTGAGCCGACCCTGTTTGCAACCAAATGTTGCGTGACCACCCATGCATATAATTGTGGAGAGTGTGGCCACGCGACGAACCATATGAAATTCGGTGTTTCCATGATGATTTTGGTGTTGTGTATGCTGATTTTGGGTGAATGTGGTGATGGTGGTGGCATGGTGATTTCTTGTGGTATTTTTAGAGCAATTTTAGTTTCCAACAAAACACTTGAATATGATTTTCAGACCATTTGCAAATTTACAACCAAACACTAGGAAATAATTAATTTCTCCTAAAAATATTTTTAATTATAAACATTTTTCATCGGAAAATCAAACATTTTAACAAACGCGCCTTAAAATGCATAATTGTTATAGAAAGTGGGTTTTTTTAAGTTCTTTTGGATTGAATTTTGATTACACCGAATTACCAATTGTTCTGACGTCAAAACAGGAACTAACCACCAAGAAAAGGAAAATAAACTTTACGTTTGTATCTACCTGCTTACTTTTGTTTTTGTTTTTAAACTTTATATATATATATATATATATATTAAACCTACCATATTCAAAAGTATTAAAAATTATTTCATAAAAATTTAAGTTTCCCCCCAAATCCAATTTCAATATTTCAACTTTCCCTCTATTTTTTTAATTACTCTTTATCTCACATTGAAAGGTTATGAATTTTCTGTGTGCTTTATAAGCATTTATCTTTACTCTAATACTAGATAGATTGTGAGTACACACATGCTAGTTGTGTCACCCAAAGAGTGTCGCAAGCACGTGTGTCGCTTAGACACACTTAGCATCGTCGCACACGAGCCACATGCTTATTATTAACGTGTGTATTTTTCAGTCACAACTATAATAAACTCCTTTCGTAATTTATAAAATATATTTTTCATGCATATTTAATGTAATCTTCTTTTTCTTCTCTTCTTCTATACTGTTACAGAATTTCTTATTCAAAATAATGTTCAGAATTTGCAATCTGCACACTATATTCGGGCAGTTTTGTATCTTAAGAACATAATTATTGTATAAGTAGAAAATAATATTTGTTTATGAGACAGATTAATATTCGCTTTACTATCCAAGAGCTCAGTAATTTTTCATACATATTCTATTTTGCTTTCATTAATTTCTATACTTTCTCTTGAAAAAAGAAGGGTGTTATTTCTTTACAGCCTGCACTTTATCCACGTGCACTTGAAAAGTCGTAAGGTTATTGTCATGCCAAAGATCATGCACCACAAAAATTCTCGTTATGAGAAGAGCCTTTATGCTTTCTTCTTTTTTGTACCAAACAAAGAAAAGATTAGAAAAAAAGGAATAATATCTTGACATGGAAGATGACACAAAAGATGGGGTATGGTTTTGAACTAAAGACAATCCGGATGATAACAAAAGGAACTGAGAATTTAAAAACCGAAGAGATAGAGATAGAGATTATCGAGGCCACTTGTGCCGAGTAGGTTGGCATTATACCCACCTAGGAATGGAACTAAGAATTTAATTTTACGGGATTGAATTTCATGGATGGAGCCAAAATTTCATATGGAGGGAGGACAAAACTAAAAAATAAAAAAAAATTTAAGTTAAAAAATTAATTTTGAGGAGTCAAATTCATAAAAATACATAAAATTTTGTTTAAAAAATATTAGATATTTTTAAAATTGTGAGGGACATCTATACCCCCGAGGATAGGGGCAATTCCGCCCCTTGTTGGATTGTATTGATTTTTCTTTTAGAGCATTTCCAACAAGTTCTTCAAACTTTAATCAAATTTTAGTTAAGAAAATCTATTTTTATTATTTTAACTATTATTTTTACAAACTTCCTACATCAAACTTTTCAAATATTTTTTTTATTTTAATTAAATATTAATTTTTTATTGGTTTTAAACAATCATTCCTGACAAATGAGGAGAGAGGAAAAATGAAGTGAAAGGATATAGGAATTCTAAAAAATGATAAATAAAATAAAATAAAAATTAATTAATTAATGAAATTAAATTAAATAGCTCATGAAATTTGTGAGCCAAATTTGAAGAGAGTTTCTGACATAACCTATTCTGAAAAAAAAGAAGTAAAGAGCTAGCGAGATGAAGTAAATTTTGGTTTTTCTTAAAAATTTGGTGAAACTCTAAAGTTATATATATATATATATATATATATATATATTTAACAAATTTAAAAGTTTTTCTTTTTATTATTATTTAAACTCCCTCTAAGCTCCTTTCGTGTCGGTACCCTAAACTACTTGGAAAAGATAAGTTTTACGGCCTTCTCTCTTAAACTGTTCAAATTTTGTGATTAACGGATCGAATATCACAAAATTTGAGCATTATAATTGGATTGTGGAATGGATCTTCATCATGAAACTATCGCCTGCAAAATTGCAAATATTGATTAGTATACCGTCTAGAAGGATTAATGCCGTCTTCCATATCTTCTCCTGGTAATTAACGTAGCCCCTAAGACAAGGGCCGGCCCAGGTTACCGTTGAAGCCTTCAAAATTTTAAAATTTATATTTTTTTTTTATAAAGTTGACTCTCAAAAATTTATTGTTTACTCCTTAAAAAAGTCCTTTTTATAATTTTATCTCGACATCAAATTTTTTTGTTCCGCCGTGCCAGAGAGGTTCTATATTCCTGTTTCATCAGAGTGGACAAGGTAGAAAAATACAAAAGAATATAAAAAATAAAAAGTAAATAAAAAAAGGTAGAAAAAGATAATTTTCTTTTCTATTTATGGATATACCAGAGAGGTTCTATATTCCTGTTTCATCAGAGTGGACAAGGTAGAAAAATACAAAAGAATATAAAAAATAAATAATAAATAAAAAAAAAGGTAGAAAAAGATAATTTTCTTTTCTATTTATGGATATACCAGAGAGGTTCTATATTCCTGTTTCATCACAGTGGACAAGGTAGAAAAATACCAAAGTAAATAAATAATAATAAAAAAAAAAAGTAGAAAAAGATAATTCTCTTATTTATTTATGGATGCGATATTTAATAGTGTGTGGCTGCTATAAAAGTATAATTATACAACAGCTATAAGACGATGGCATTAGGGACGGAGCCAGAAGTTCTTATGCCAATAAGCTAAATTTTTAGTTTTTTACCTTATGTTTTTTATTTTTTATTTTTTTTAAAAAAAAAAAATCAACCTTCTAATTATTTTTTTAAGAAATTGGGGAGGTGGGCATGGCCTCTATAAGCCCCCCTCCCTCCGTCACTAGTTGGCATGACTCACAAGCACATATTCTATAAAATTCTTGCAGTTATTTTGTTGTATCTTATCTTATAGTAGTCGTAGTTTAATTAAATAGAGATAGTTATAATTATCTTTCTAAATCAGAATTTTTTAATTATTTGTAGCCCCATGGTGCAAAAATCATTTAATATTAGGTTTTATTATTCTTTATAGGAGTTTATTTCCAAAATATAATATGAATTTATCTCTAAATCTTTTAATTTAAATTTTGTAGTCATGTAGTTTTCTATTTAATGAATGATTAATTAATAAAGAGGTAACAAAAATTAATCCTAATCCTTATATTTGAAAATATTTAAATTCTCTCCAAATCTAGGACGTCTAATTCACTAACAGTGGCAAGTCACCAAGGTGGAAGAACCTTTTTCCATCCTGTCTTTCTTTGAACCTTCGGCTTTCCAATCAGTGAACACCAAATGAAGGACATTGGGAATCTCAAATTGGATATACAGCTTTGTAGGTGCACTAATAGTTTTACAATTTTATAGAAATTTTAAAATTTTTAAAATTATATACAATTCAAACATTTTATTTTTTTATTTGAAGACTTGAAAATTACTATTTATTAAAAATGTAGTATGTTACCATGATAGTCAAAAATAATTTTTCCCACAAAATGCTTCTTCTTCGGTTTTGAAAAGATGTTTATTTTTCAAAAAATTGAAAAAAAGTTTTTGGCTCAAAATTTTTTTACAATATAAAAAATAAGAATGATGAAAATATACTCAATTTTTATCGATAACATACTAACTTTTTAATATGTAACATTTTTCAAGCCGCTCGATAAAAAAATTATGAATTCCGTAAGTTTAAAATCTATTTATGGGCTTATTTGGATGTAAGTTTATTTTTAACTATGTTCTTTTATTTTTTGAATATATGTTTGGCAACTTTTTACACCCAACTTAATTTTTTTTCGACACAACCTAATTTTTTTCTACCCAACTCAAAAACAAAAATTAAAAACATAAAATGAAAAAAAAAAAAAAAAAAAAGTTCATACTCAAGGAGGGTGGCCGGACCACTCCCGAAACTAATGGGTGTCGCAGAGCCACCCCCAACCATTTTTTGGGATGGCTCAAACACTCCCGACATTTTTCGATGATGGCTTGACCACCTCCAGACACCTGGGGGTGGCAGACTAGTATAGTTTGAAAACCAACCCTTCTATTTTTTTTATTTTTTTTATTTTTTCAGTTTTAGGTTTTTGAGTTTTTTTTTTCTTCCAAATTTAGTTTTACTTTTCTCAATTATATTCAATTTAATTCACTTTCCTAAATATATATTCTCAATTTTATATTCTATTCTCTAAACTATCTAAACATAATTTCAAATATTTTTTTTGGGTTAAATATTTTTTTGCCTCATGTGGTTGAACGACTTTATTTTTTACACATGTGATTGTGGTTCATTTCGTATCATATATGATAATTTGCTTATGGTTAAAGATGGAGATGATACGTTCATTCAACGTCTATTTAAAAATTAACAGAAGTCTACGCCTCCTGCCTTAAATTAGTAAATGTCTCCTTATTAGTAATGAAAAAAATAAATAAAATAAAATAAAAGTGAACAGCAAAGTTGATGCTATTATGAAAAAGTGGTTTCCTCCTCTTCTCTTTTAATTAGCTACTGTGACGTCAAAGGTCAAGCGTGCATCATCTCGGCTTTGGGGCTCAAGAAATCATTAAATTAATGCCATCCTTATCCGTCCTTTGTTCTTTTTCCTTTATCAGTTTATCTTATCTTATTATCAAATCTTGCAAAATCAAAGCGTCCGTCGTTTATCCCGAAGAGAGGAGGAAGGGATTATTCAAGGGTTAAATTCCATTTTAGTGCTTGTCGTTTATCAATCGCTTATCTCAGCTTTAAAAAATTATGGACTCCTTTTGTTAATATTTTTGAAAGAGAAATTATATATTTTTACCCTATTCTTTTCTCACAAAGCTTTTACATAGCATTTTGATATAATTACGAAATAAAAATATAATTTTTAATATTTATCTTTTATAAAAAACATGTCAACAAAGAGCCAGTGTGTCAAGGCAGTGGCAATATCTTAATGGCTGGGACATTGAATAGCTTTGACGTTGTGCCATTAATTTTTTGAACGAAACTTAGGCGAATGTACTAATGATGTCAATGGGATAGTCCCAAGTACTACGGTCGATAGTTTTTTAAATTATTTTTATTCTATATTTATCTCACAAAACTATTATATTAGCATTTTAATATAATTATGAAATAAAAATATAATTTTTAATATTTATCTTTTATAAAAAACATGTCAACATCGAGCCAATGTGTCAAGATAATGGCAATATCTTAATGGCTGGGACATTGAATAGCATTGACATTGCGCCATTAATTTTTTGAACGAAACTTAAGCGAAGGTACTAATGATGTTAATGGGATAATCCCAAGTACTACTGTCGATAGTTTTTTAAACCGAAATATGCATTTGATAAAAGCCTAAACCACAAGTACCATTTGATTTGAGAGTAAGTTTTTAAACAAACATAATTTAAAAATGTAAAAAATTATGCATTTTCAAATAACAGATAAGAGGGTGTGTTTTTATTTTTTAATGATGCACGATTTTAAAAGTTCAACTGTAATTTAAAAATATATATTGTAATTTTATTAAACGTTTAATTATATTTTTAAATTACAAATTTTAAAATTGCAAACACAATCAAAGCTTAAATCTTTTCAATAGTAGTGCTTATGCTAGTTGTAGATTGTCTAACCTGCATTAAGTTATGGATAAATTAGAGCATGTTGACATGTTGACATGCGAGAAGCATTCAAAATATTAAAGATTATCGACCATTCCCATGCACACCACCCCCAGAAATGCCCTCCCAATGGGGCTAGTTGGACCTACAAATTTTGACATTTTTAAACTCCATCCAGAATCAAACAACGAACTTCATCGATGTGATTAATGAAACCCTATTCATTTATTTGCGTCAGAGAAAGACAACCTATTCAATCCAACACTATCTCAATCAAGTTGTGCCCAAAATAAAAAATAAAAAACTATGCACTGTCTTATCGCAATTCCTGGTGACATAACGTGGGCACCAAAAATAATCTGATTATATATATGAAATTAAAATAAGAAAAAAGAGTTGTTTATTTTCAACTTGTATCGATCACGTACACCTATGTGACACTGATAGTAAACTGGAAGTTGTGGCTGTACTCTACTTTATTATACATCAAGTACCGTAAGGCCATGTACTGTATTTTTTATTTTTTTTTTAATAATTCTTTAAATATCCGACTGCCCAAGTAGACTAGGTTATAATATTCAAATAAATAACTCTCCAAAGACAAGGACCCAACAATAATTTTGAAAAATGCTACACTTCCTTCTTTTTTTTAAAAAAAAAAAAAAAAAAATTATTCTTTAAATGAAGTGTCATAATCCTATGAGATGGTGATACGTTTCCTAAAATAATAAATTATATAGAATTGTAATACATTATTTGAAAAGCAAATTTGAGACATAATTTTTGGAAAGGGTAGCATTTCTCATAGGGGCTACAACAAAGTAGAAGGGGACTCCTCACATGTGGTTAATGCGGTTAAGGGAAATTGTCCAAACCGATATAAGTACGGACAATTGGTGGCTGATATAAAAATAGTTCTCTCTACTCGACCAAGTTGATAAATTAGCCATACACATGGAGTGGCAAATTTTGCAGCCCATAGTCTTGGTAAGACAGCAGTAAAATAAATCATGGATAGAGTATGGATTGAAGAAATTCCTAAGGGGATCCATGATGTAGTAATTTTTGAGCAATCTGCTTGTGTTTCATAGAGTGTTATGCTCTTGTTCATTTATAGAGTTTTTGCTCTAGTTTTTCCAATTGAGTTGATTGAAGTTCAAAGATTAATATAAAAATAAAAAAAATAAAAAATAAAAAAAAAGGTATAATTTTTAGGCCTAAATATATATAAAATTATATTTAAATATTAGGTTAATAGTATTTACCTTCTATAACTATCGCTATTTTTACAAGATAATTGCTATTTTTCTAATTGATGTCCAACTTCTATCCAATTTTAACAATATTTTTAATTTTAAAATCATCATTAGATATATAAGATTTACATGTAGAAAAACAGATTTAATGACTGGTTTAAAAAAAAAGTTGGATGAGAGCTGGACATAAGTCGGAGAAATATCATGTCTTTATTTTGACAACGTCTTCCTAATATTTTAATTTTTACAATTCCCCCAATTTATATTTGGGGTTGCAATATTCCTTTTCATGACTCAAAATGATAAAAATACCATTTATTGTGGCCCTTTTTTTTTTCTAACTTATAGAAGTTATTTTTGTTATTTTGAGTTATGAAATGGGGACAAAAACAATTGTTACTCAAATGAAAGATTGGAAGGACATGGCAAAAATTAAAACATGAGTAAAGCTATATAATAAGCTGACGTGACATTTTTTATTCTTTTAACAATAATAGATTTTTAATGTCATATTAGTATAATAAAATAATAGTAAAGCATTAAAAAAGACATTACAAAAATATTAATATATAATATTAAAAACACTCAAGATTATAGCCTCCTTCGCTTCCTGATTCGGCCTTCGCAGGAAGAGCAAGTGGTACTTCCCTCCGATCAACATAAGAAGTCAAGGGCAATGTTTGGCAACCTCAGGCCAACACAGAGTAGTGCGTGTTTTTTTTTCTACTTTATTTACATTTTCTTAAAACAGTCAATATCAAAATATTTTAACTTTTTATATTACATCAATAATTTTTTTTTATTATTCAAATAAAAAAATTCACTATAATACAAAATTTTTTCACTTTTCTATACAAATTCTTTTTACTTTATATTACATTTATCACTTTTTACCAACTCAAAAATTCTTTCTCCACTAGTCTATTCTATTCACTTACTTGCCAAACATATCCAAGATGACTATACGAGAAACATAAAATAATAAATTTTTTCTTTTTATTTAAAAAAAAAATTAATAATAAAAAATTGTTTATTCAACATGTCTCACAAGCCTGTACTGTGCCTTACATTTAGTCAACAGGAAGTTGTAGGTCTACTTTATCCCTTCAATTGCCATAAGGCCAAGCACTGCTTTTTTAACTATTTAAATATCCCCAAAGGTTGCCAAAGAAGCTATTAATTGATTATAAGGTTCAGACAAACAAGTCACTATAAGAAGTTATTGTTACGAAGGTTCGGAAATTGGTATTCTTAGATTGTGGTCCTACTGCCTTTAATCCAAACGTAACGTTTTACAACGCACGTACGTACCCTTCATCGCGTATATCATGCCCGGACCACATCGGACTTTTCCCCCATCGGTGAAGTCATTAGATTGAAACTGAAATCATAAGATCATGCTTAATTTAGTTTTATCGATTAAAATAGGGTTTTATAGATTTTCTAGTTTAGTTTATTTTGTTTTTGTTTTGAAGGCTTGGAAATGTGTATAAAGGGTTGCCCCGCGAGGTTTAATATTAATTTTGTTAGGTTTTAGTGTTGACAAATCAGTAACGAATTATGTTGAGTCATACGATCGATTTAGGTTTCGGGTGTTAAAGTACGGTTCAAAATTTAATTGAAATTGAAGAACAGAAACTGTCGATTGCAATATCAAACGAAACTCGTTCGATCGACATAATTTTGAGAATTTTAATACGGAGATCAGAACATCTCAATTGCTACTTCGATTTAAGGGGGAAAAGTAATAGCGAAAGCCAATATAAAAATTATTGGAAGAAATATAATAGTGCCATGAACTAATAATCGATTTTAAAATAAGTTTCTGAATTTTCAAGTGGACTGATGTGATTCATCAAATTACCAAAATGTACAAAAAAAAAGTCATTTTTGTCGAAATATTCCTATAATAGCTTTATTCTCTTAAAAACTAAAATAAAAAATTAATAAGCTTTTATAAATTTCTGATGATTCTAAATAATGAACATATGTACCATTGAAAATATACTAAAAGCTACTAAGCCTTCATTTAAATGATAATCTTTTAAATTTTATAAGATAATCATTACTATTATTTTTAATCAAAGCATCAAATTTTATCACTTCAACATACAAAATCATGAGATGCAATAAACTAAAAATTAAAAACATTCTGTAGACAACAAATACTGAAATATAGACATTTAACTAAATATAATGTTTAAAATTTTAAAATCTTCATAATAAAGTTACTTTAAATAAATCTAAAGATAAATTTATACCTTGAAATATATTAAAGCTATTTAGGGTATGCTTGTTAATGTATTTTGAAGGAATTTTTTTTAAAAATAAAAATAAAAATAAATATTCTAATCGATGCAACATAAAAATAAAGATAAATTTAAGTATTTTTTATTTTAAAAACATAAAATAAAAATGAGAAGAAGAAAACTTTATCAATGCCTTACTGTTTTATACGGTATTTTTCTTGGTTTTTGCTTAAGATATGAAAGACTGGGTTGTTTATGGTTCTTTTGAAATTATTTATAGACGCATTTTTTTTTTCCAATATAAACGTTGTTTTTCATTTAAATATTTGTTTTATTGTTACCCTTTTTCTTTTCAATGTAATGTATTTAATAATTTTTTTTTGTTTTTTTTTTTATTATTTTTTTAAAAAAAGAAGTCAAAATGCCTTAGTCTTCACGCCTTGGCCTACACGTGTATAGTGTATGGCACATAATTGGCGGCCGATTGAATGATCGGAGCAAGGACAAAAAAGGTGAAATGAAAGGAAACTTCACTCCATGCCCTACATGTGTACATCCACCAAAAAGATTGTCAATGTCATCCTCTTCCAAATAATTTCTTGGTTGAATAGCTCCATCCAATCCAAAATCCCACCCTCATCATTTTGGAACTGACAAATAGCCACAAAGGAAAATCTTTTTCCTTCTTTAATCTCCAATTATTCATTAATGGGTGTGATGGTTACCATTTTCCAACAGCTGAAAATTTTGCCTTCTTTCCTTTCTCCTCATGTCATCCATCCAATCCCAAGTCTATTCCACCTCTTAATTAGATGTGATCTCATTCGAGAATTTTCGCATTGCTTGGCTGTATAGGCCCAAGCCGTCTACATTCAACATTCATGAGACAAATTTGGCATTGCCAGGCATTTTCTTAGTACATAAATTCGAAAATGATTTTTGTTTTTGTAATTTTCTGTTTGAATTGTAATTAACACGAAATTTGAAAAGGATCTCGACAAGCATGCAGCCCTGCTCCTCAAATTACTTGAATATTTGTTCGAACAAATAGATTTTATCGAAACCCTAGGGGTTCAATTCGTGGGAAAATTTTGGCATTGTTAGCCACTTTCTTAGTACATGAATTGGACAATGATATTTTTGCAATTGTCTGTTTGAATTGTCATCGACACGTAATCTAGAGAGGATCTCGACAAGCAAGTAGCCCTGCTCCTTAAGTTGCTTGAATGTTTGTTCCGACAAATAGATCTTATTGAAACCCTAAAGGTTCAATTCGTAGAAAAAATTTGACATTGCTAGGCACTTTATTAGTACATGAATTAAACAATGATTTCTTTGCAATTGTCTGTTTGAATTGTAATAAACATGTACTCTAGAGAGGATCTCAACAAGCAAGTAGCCCTGCTCCTCAAGTTACTTGAATATTTGTTCGGACAAATAGGTTATCGAAACCCTAAGGGTTCGATTTGTGGGAAAAATTTGGCAATGCTAGGCACTTTCTTAGTACATGAATTAGACAATGATTTCTTTGCAATTATTTGTTTGAATTGTCATAGACACGTAATCTAGAGAGGATCTCGACAAGCAAGTAGCCCTGTTCATTAAGTTTCTAGAATATTTGTTCGTACAAATAGATTTTATCAAAACCCTCTCTCATTAAGGGTTTGAGAATGATATGGTATGGTCCCCATCTTATGATAGCTATCTTTAATTAAAACCAAAATGAAATTTCTTGCCAGTGTCACCCTCATGTTAACCTTCTTGTCTATGACCCACCCTCCAAATTTGAATTCAAATAATAATGTTATATACATCATTTTTATCATACAATTATCTTATAATATAGACGTGGCAGTCCCAAATAATTGTTGAATTTTTTTTTTTTTTAACAAAGACTGATCCAAATGTTGGTTAAGAGTCTTAAGACCACTGATCAGCTCTATATTACTCCAAATATATATACATGTGGCATTGTTTTCACAATAAGAAATTCTACATATTCTGTACATCTCTAGAACATTTTCGTACATTTTTTTTTCAAATTAATTATTAAATATGTAAGATCCTAATTGATTTGAAAAAAATATATATTAAAAAATAATACATGTAGCATGCCTCTTTGGCAATTCTTGAATTGGATCAAATGCTATATACATGAACCACTTGTCTGTTTTTTAAAAATTTTGGACCATTTCTAAGACCTCCTCAGTGAAGGCTGCTGGAAATTCTTCTTTTTCCATTTTCTTCGAGCTTAAGAAAAGTATAGATTTATATTATATATTCAAAACTCAAAAGGTTGCGTTCAATCTTCTTTTTGAACAAAGAAAATTGTGGGAAAAAAAAAAAACTAAATAGTAGCATGCAATTAATAATAAGCTATTTATTAATCAATCAATAAAATTTACTGTCAACCTCCCTACATATGATTCTATGAACCTGATTCGCCTGAACCAGATGCACCTTTTTGTGTTTGGATTAAGAATTCTTCCGAACTCGGCCTGCCAAGCGCCAACAGCATCCACAACAGAGATTCATAGTTGGAAACAAACAACCCTTTTGTTTAAGCTGAGCCTCAAATGACCAAGTCCCATCAGCATTTAATGTTTTTTTTTCTTTCTTAATCACATTATCTTCAAATTAATTAATGCATCGGGGAATACAAGTCAACGGCTACATTTGTTGTTGTTTATCTGCAAGTAGATGCATCGTAGGAATAAGAAAAAGTTGGAAGTGGTGAGGAGCCTTCACTGGATGAACCTGAGGAAGAGCAGTGCATCCCCATTTGAACCCATCCGAGATCGGGGCTTCCCAGTTTCCCCCTCCTCAACGACGACTTGTGCATGGCCTCGACAAGAAATTATATATATTTATAATCTTGCCGTTCAAGAAATTATATTTAATTTCACACTCTCTTTTATTCTCATAATTTGTTGTAGTTTTTTTTTTTTTTTTTTTTTTTTTTTAAAAAAAAAAATTAACTTACTAGCTTCTACCCAATATTTTTTTTTTTGGCGTTTGATTCCTTGCCGATAAGAGTTTTTGGCTCCGTCCCTGCAAACACTCTCTTTTTCATTCTAAAAAAAAAAAAAAAAAAAAAAGAATTAAATCAGAATCGTTGAAAAAACTTTCAACTTGTATCCTATAATTTTTTACGGCACTTAAACTAAATCCATAAATAAAAGTTCATTTGGTAAATTTTTCAAAAATAAAAAATTAAAGAGTACTCCCGAAAATAAAAGAAATTGATTAAAAATGAGAAGAAAAAATAAAAAGTTTTTGTTTATTAAAGGGAAAATATTATTATTTTTTTTTGTTTTTTGTTTTTTGTTTTTTTTTTTTTTAAAATAATTGAAATATATATTTTGCATTTATAGGGGTATTTTTGTCTTGTTGAAAAAATTATAAGGTCATTTTTGTCTTTTTGCTGCCTTTAGGGGAGACATCGACAATTTTTTGGTACTTTGGGAGGAGGGGAGGAGACATTGTCTCAATTAAAAGTTTGAGAGACATTGTCAATTGAGTGGTAGTTTAAGGGGGTATGTAAACTTTTATTATTATTATTATTATTATTATTATTATTAATTTAACTTATCCATTATTGAGCTACAATGCTCAACAAATTTGTTGTGCACTATAACATATAGTCAAATTTTTAGCAAAAATTGCTAGTTGAATGTGGAGTTCTATTTTTTATTTATTTTATTTTATTTTATTTTTTTATTTTGTATTTTTTGTTACAGGACTAGCCCAATGTGAGCGCTATGGGATATTGAAATACTACCAAAATCTGTAAAAGCTAAAGTCTATAAATTTCAATGCAATTATATTATGAGATGTGCTAATGTGCTATACATCATTCTTTGGTCATTCTCCTATCCTTGTCTGCTGATGTGACATTGTTAATTCACATTTAGATCAATGTCAACTAAAAAAAAAATATAATGATAAATTGACAATGTTACATTAGCAGAGAATGATAAAAAAAAAAAAAAGAATAAGAGAATACAAAAAAATATTTATTTTATATTATATCAACAATTTGCTCTCATCAGTATCGTTAAATGATGAAGCCGTTTTATTGTTTTCTTATATATGCACACACAGATAATTAATATATGCTTCTCACGTGGTAAGGATTAACATGATTATTTAAAGATTCTGAGGAAATTTCTGTCAAATAAAAAGAAATCAATTGTTTATGAACTAAAATCCCCAAGTATCAATTGTATTAATGCAAGTTTTATCTAAAGTTTTAGAGCACATAAAAACTTTGAAAACTTGAACGGACAGCTCAAAAGAAACCCATAAATTCTAGAAAGGTCAAAAAAAGGATGTGGAGCCCTTAAAATGGGTTCAAACACGAAACAAGCGGAAACACAATATAATTTGAATTTGGCTTCAACCTTTTGCCAGCAGGTTTGCGGCTTGGGAATAACGACTATAAAAATTCAAAACTCAGAATTCCGGGGGAGAGGACAAAACTAATAAAAAAAAAGAACGGAATAAATAATTAATTTTGAAGGGTTTATCTCATAAAAATGCATAATAAAATTAAAAAAATTTAAAGAATTTTTAAATTTTTTGGAAGAGCAAGTACCCCAAAACAGCCTTCCCATTTATATATATATATATATATATATATTTGGATTTGTAATGATTTGGATTTGGTTTTAGATTTGTTTGTGTTTTAGATTTGTATTTTTTTTTTAATAAATATTTTGGATTTGTATTTAGATTTGTTAATTTTGTACCAAAAGGAAAAATGTCCAAAAATTATTAAAGTCTTTTTTGAAAAAAATAAAAATCTGGTATAAAACAAGCCCAAAACCAGTGCAAAACTTGCCTAAAACTCAAATTGGAAAATGGTTTTAAAACAGCTGGTTATAAACATAATAATCGCCTTCGTCTAGGCGGTTAGCGGTTGCGATTGTGATTGCGATTGGTAAAATACAATAACCATCTAGACTGTTAGCGGTTTTAGCTAATAACTGCTAGTTATAACTGTTTGTACACTCTTACACGGAATGGTTCCAAACACATGCCGCCCAACTTTCATGATAAGTAGGGGCGGAACAAGGCTTTTAGGTAAGAAGGGACGCGAAAAAAACAAAAAAACAAAAACAAAAACTTTTTAAGGGAGTTAAAAATTAAGTTTAGAGAAATCATCTCATAAAAATATATAATTTTTAAACTTCCAGAAGAATTACTGCCTCAAATGTTTTTGTCGTGGTTCCACCCTTGGTAGTAGGGGAAAGGCTGGTTTGAAATTGTCTTCACTTTATTATTTCTTTTTATAATTATAAAAAGAAAAAGGAAAAAGAAAAAGAAAGACACGTTACTTCTCAAACTCTATAAAAGAAACCTTCTTTTCAGTGTAATCAATATTCGAGGCCCATATGACTCATTTATCAACTATTACCCCACTTCACATTTAAATATAAACCTACCACTCATACTCCAACCAATCCTAACCTAACTTCCATTAAATATCATTTAAAAGTTTAAATTCTTTAGAAAATTCAAAAGGGTCACCAAGAATCTTAATAACATCCCCTAGCATGCTGTGCTTTTTAAAGTGGACATGATTTTAAAGATCGTGCAATTCTAGAATCATACAAATAATACCTTCCTACAAATATCATCAAATGAGTAATGGTAATGGTAATGGTGTGTTTGGAAGTGCGATTTTTTGATATTATATTCTACTATTTTGTATTATATTTAAAATTACGGATACTAATGCTTTGTTTGTTTCGGCGTAAAATGATTTATGAAAAATAGTTTCGGTATTTTCTGGTGTTTGGTAGGGGTGAAAATAATGGTCAAACGGAAATCATTTTCCGTTTGACCAAAAAAGTTTAATAAATTTTGGAAAATGATTTACGCTTTTTAAAAGCGTAAATCATTTTTCCGTAGATGGTAGATGCAGTCGATTCTTTTTTAAATAACGCAGTCGACCTTTACATTCAAGTAGTTGACTATTGCCGAATTTCGACAAGTCAGATTCCGACTCCAGTAGGTGCCGGAATTCGACAAATTAAGCTGGAATCCGGCTACGTTCGGCAGATGTCGCCGAATTCCGGGGATACCATGCTAGATTCCGGCCAGACCGGCCGGAATCTGGCCGGATCTCCGGCTATCTCGTCGGATCCCGGCTCGGATTCGGCCAGAACACCAGAGATCCGGCCATCTGGTTGGAACCCTGGACGGGCCGGGATACTGGCCGGAGAGGCAGGATCCGGCTAGAACGTCGGATCACCGGCCATCTGGCCGGGATCCTGGACGGATTCGGGCTGGATCTGGCCAGAACGGCCGGACCCCCGGCATCTGGCCGGATTCGGCTGTTCTGGCTGAATCTCCGGCCAGCTAGCCAGAAACTGGCCAAGACGGCCGGCTTCCGATCAACTGGCTAGATTCCGGCAACTTCTGCCGGAATATGTATATGCCAAATATAAAAAAATATTTTTATATTAATATTTTTTATTTTGTGAAAAAAAAAATTAATTTTTTTAAAATTAATATGATTAAATTAAAATATAAAAAATATTTGTAATTTTCCGTACGTGCCAAACACCGAAAAATGATTTTGACGGAAATTTTTTTTCTGAAAAATGACTTCCCTAAAACTATTTTACGACAAAAACCATTTTACACCAAAACAAACGGAGTATAAAAGAAAATTATATTAGGAGGGTTTAGAAAACATAAGACAAAATTAGAAAAAATTGAATAAGATCTAATTAGAATTAGAATTCTAAACAAAATCCAAACACGTTTTTGAAAAATAATAAAAAACAATTGTTATCCAAACATGCCCTAAATATTATAGCCCTATTTTACCTTCATTAATTGTTGCAGTGCTAGTGTGTACTTGTTACAAAAGAAAACAAAATCAGCCTATTAAGATAGGATGAGATAAAAGTATATTATATAACATTAATCTCTTATCAAATACTTAATTACATTTTTATTAATTGCTAACCCAACCCTCCCTTTCCTTTTTTATTTATACAAACATTAAAAATAACTTTTAACACAAAAAACTCGAAACACTTATTATTTTTAGGTCACATTAAAACACAAATTTTCAACCAAAATACAAATGCAAATTCTAAAAAAAGTTATCAAACACACCCAAGATCTACTATTATTTATTATATTCAAAATTCCGAATACCGATAAAATTTATTTTTTAAAATTATGTTTGAATGGTCTATAAAACTTTAGTAGATTTTGAATTTAAAAAACTTATCCAAAAAGGTTTTTAAAAAACAATAAAAAATAAAATGTTACCCAAACATACTCAAATCATGCATTTTCAAAAAAAAAAAAAAAAAAAATCCATTTATCAGCTATTTAAAAGCACAGAATTTTAGGTTTTTCAAATCGAATTCTAAATAATTTATTTTCTGAGACATTTAAAAAAAAAATTAAAAATTAAAACGCTTCGAGAACATCAATATATATATATATATATTTTATTTTTTTTAAAAAAAAGTGAGCTTTTGGGTGGATAAATCGAGACGTTCAAACTTTGGGTTAATATTTCAGACTAATCTAATGGAGAGAAGTGAGATGGAAGGTGGTACTCGCTGGTTTGCGTCATTTCTTACATTATCATCCTTCGATTTGTCCATCCCCACGTTTACCACGTCACACATTGGTCGCCATGAGGCGGCAGTACACCATAATTTCCCACTCGCGCGACTCCGCCAATATCCTGGCCCCATAAATAAATTGGAAAGCCCACCCCCCCCATTTTTCTCATAATAATAATACATATATACGCATATACGCTCATATAAATCCCCGACGTCGTTCCGTTTCTGCAGTATTTCTTCATTGGAAAAAGCGAAAGAGGAGAGGGACAGAGAGAACAATCAAAAGGCCAAAAAAGAGGAAGAAAATTGAAACCCAAGTCTGTGACAAATGCAGGTGACAGCACGGCCACGTGACGTCACGCCGGCCTGAGATCTCCAGCTGGGCTTCGACGGCGAGGGCGAGGAAGACGGGTTTATGAAATTCCCAGGTATGGGCGGGTCGAGCCCCACGGCTGCTGCTGCGGCGGCCGGCTCTGGAGGCGGGAATGGTGGCGCCGGCGGGAGCTGCTGCGACATGAGCATGCGGTGCTGGTGCAGGTGGCGTTGCAAGGAGCACCAGCACTGCCAGCACCGCTTGATATCGTCTGGGTTGCTTTTCTTCTTTGGTTGCTTTGTGGTGTACGGAGCGCTTGCTACGCTCTATGCGTGGCTCGTGTTCTCGCCGCCCGTGCGTCCGCCGGCGCTGGCCGGATCGATGCTCGGGTGCCAAGAGGACAATGAGGGGTCCTGGTCCGTGGGTGTGTTCTACGGGGACTCTCCTTTTTCTCTCAAGCCCATTGAAACGGTGCGTTTTTTTTTTTTTCGTTTCCTTGTCTGCCTCGGTTTTCTATTGCTCGACTCCCAAGAATGGTTGATTTTCTTGTGTCTGTTTAATGGGTGATTTTGATTGATATCTTTTAAGTCGTTGCTGGGTTTTGGTGGTTGCTATCGAAAATAAGAAGCGGTGGATTTTTCATTCATTGCTTGCCTCTCTTTTCTATTTCATTTAAACAAAGAAAAAAAAAAAATTCAAAAATGGTTGACTTTCTTGTTTTTGAGAAATGAATTTCATTTTTTTTAATGAAAATTTTTCTATTATTTGTTTTCGCTGCTGGGTTTTGGGGTTTTTTTTTTTTTTTTTGGTGTTCTTTGTGATGTGGGAAATCGTGGGTGTGTGTTGGATTATGGAATTGAGGTAGGTTTAATTCGTGGGGTGTGGGAATTGCTTGCAGATGAATGTGTGGAGGGACGACAGTGCAGCGTGGCCGGTGGCTAACCCTGTGTTGACCTGTTCTTCGGTTTCTGATGCCGGCTTCCCTAGCAATTTTGTTGCTGATCCTTTTCTTTATGTTCAGGTACTAATTATTTCTGTTGTTCTGGATTTTCTAGTTTTCTGGAGGTTCACTGTCACTTTCACTCTTATTTTCTTTCTTTGTTGAGGTTTTGTTTATTTATTTCTTTCTTGTAAATGGTTGAGTGATGTGTTAATGTGTTATGGCATGCGTGCAACTAAGTGAGTAAGTGGGCTGTTGTTTGTTTAGTGATTGAAGGCACAGATAAAGAAATTCAAGATTTTTATTTGCGCGTGCGCGATCTTAATGAGTATATCATCGTCTTTCGCTCTTGATTTGGCACAAATTTTGAGTTTGTACAGTTTGAAATTTCAAATCTTTATTAGCTTGTGATTTGTGGGCTCTATTGCAAGCTAATTTGTTTCATAAACTGTTTTAGGGGATTTTATCCATGACAGATTTTGTTCATGAGGCTTCTCAGTGGGAAAGAAAGGATAATCTCATGGTCACTCTGTTCAATGTCTTGTTTTCCTCTGAAAATTGATAGTTTGGTCGAATTCACAAGCCTTTCTTTCCACGAGCATGGCAAGAGTTTGTATAAGATTTTAATGCTTGTGCAGAAATGGTTGCAGTTCAGTTGGTATCTTGTTGAGGCTCACTGGGATTTAATGTTGACTAGGCTAGTTTGTAAATTTATGGAGTTGTGATGTTTTTGGCTCTTATGTGCCCACCCACAAGGTATAATGATGGCAGAAAACTTCTAAAACACTTCATAGGGAGAAAGGGACTAGCATAATGCGTAATTTACCCGGGGAAGGCCTCTTTAATCTGAAATCAATAATTGTGAGTATAAGAGTAATTTTATAAACAATGAAAATATAAATACGTCTTTTAGCTATAAATAATGGAAATACATGTTCTGGATCAGGCTCAGGAGTGGACCTCAAAATTTAAAAAATTCTCTTAAAATTTATATATTTTATAAGTCGAACCCCCAAAAATTTATTGTTTCCTCGAAAAAAAAAATCTTTTTATGGTTTTACCCCTCCACATCAAAATTTCTGGTTCTGCCCCTTGTCTTCAAAATTATAGATTGATGATGGATGAGAGGACAACAGAATATTTATTTTTGAAAACTTGTTTTCTTCTTTATTTATTTATTTTTTTGGGGTCAACTTGCAGCTTACTTATCGAATTGACCATGAATAGCGTTCTTTTCTTACATGTTAATTTGTAAATTTAAAACTTCTATGAGGGTTTTTTCTCCTATTGGTTGCTTTTGAAAAGTACTTTTGACAATTGTATTCTAGAAATTGAAAGTTGTCGAGGTTTGGTTTGATTTGTCAAATCACAGTAGTTGTAAAGACATTGGCCTTTGTTGCAACAGACTTTTTAGTTCTTCTCATGTTGCCTATGATGCTTACTTTTGGAGGCATGTTTTCATTGAGGTGAATTATGTTACGAGTCTACAATCATGTTTTCATTCTAGAAATCCTTTTCTTTCTTTCTTTCTTTCTTCTTCTTCTTCTTTTTTTTTTTTTTTAGGAGGGCATAATTGTATTTTCATAGCATTTTCGTTATTTATTTTATGGGTAAATAGAGAGAGATTTTGGATTTAAAATGATCGTAAATTCAGGAATCAAATTTCCCCCTTTTTTTTCAGATACATCTTGTTCGATTACTGGCTATGCTACTGGGGTTGACTTTGTGTAATTCGGTTGTTGCTGGACCATACTTACGTTGTTTTCAAGGAGCCATATTGAATTAGGTGTATAATAATAAGCTAATGTGGGTTATCTGTCAAAGCCCACTGGCAATCTGTATGTGTTTTCAATACGTTCCAACAGTAATTCTGTCTTCTCACAAAAGAACGTCATAGTTGCTAAGATCTTTTTGGCTATAATAGTTGCTACGGATGAAACAGATGTATTTGCAGCTATCAAAATTGTTGGCATGAAATAAAAATGTTTTTGGAAAGCTGGTTTACAATTTCTCTGTTGTTTCACACTTTAACTCGAAGGGAGTGGATGCATTAGTATTTATTAAGCACTACACGTGTATTTGCCCGGCTTGGCCAAGAATCTAGGATGCTGAATTTCTTCCTTTGGTAAAATTAACTTTACTCATCCTGTTCAATTATTCTGGGATCACATTTCAGGGTGAAACACTTTACCTCTTCTATGAAACCAAGAATTCAATCACTATGCAAGGAGATATTGGAGTCGCAAAAAGTACTGATAAGGGAGCAACGTGGCAAGAAGTAGGCATTGCCTTGGATGAGGACTGGCATCTCTCTTATCCGTTTGTCTTCGACTACCTTGGCCAAGTAAGACTTCAATTTCTATTATGCACCCACATGCACACATCAAATAATTACTGAAACATTCTTAAGCACTGTATAACATCGTCCTGCACCAATTACATGCTAAATGGATTAATGAATAATGTTCCACCTATGACATCAACATGTCAAAATCCTTCACAATCTGATTATACCCCAAAGACTAGATGGCTGATTTGGAAGTCCTTGGGATAGTTTATGAGTCAATTCCATGGTCCATTCATTGTAATTTCTGGGTCCAGCAAAACTTTCAAATGTGTCTTGTGTCAAGTATAATGCTTACAGACTCTTGTACAGGGTATCAATGTAGACACAATAATTGCATGGCTTGAATGTTGCAGTGAAAGACTTATACATTGATTGCATTGCTTCATTTTTCTTATTGTTTCTCACAGATTTATTTGATGCCCGAGAGTAGTGGGAAAGGGGAACTCCGTCTTTACCGTGCACTTAACTTTCCTTTGCAATGGACACTGGATAAGGTCATCATGAAAAAGCCCCTTGTTGATTCCTTCATCATCAATTATGATGAGAAGTACTGGCTTTTTGGTTCAGATCATAGTGGTTTTGGTGCCAGCAAGAATGGACAGCTGGAGATCTGGTATAGTAGCTCACCTTTTGGTCCTTGGAAACCACACAAGAAGAACCCTATATATAATACTGACAAGAGCGTGGGGGCTCGAAATGGAGGGAGACCCTTTTTCTACAATGGAAACCTTTATCGTGTTGGCCAAGACTGCGGTGAAACATATGGGAGACGAGTACGCATCTTCAAGGTAGAAGTTCTAACAGATGATGAATATAAAGAAGTTGAAGTCCCCTTAGGCTTTGTAGAGCCTAATAAAGGCCGTAATGCTTGGAATGGTGATCGGTATCATCACCTTGATGTGCAGCAGCTTAGTACTGGTGAATGGATTGGGGTTATGGATGGAGACCGCGTACCTTCTGGAGACCCATCCTGGCGGTTCATTCTTGGTTGTGCTTCAGTTGCAGTTGTTGCTGTACTTGTTGTGCTGCTTGGTGTGCTACTTGGAGCTGTGAAGTGTATTATTCCCCTGAAATGGTGCATCCATGACTTGGGAAAGAGAAGTGATGCTTTCTTGGCCTGGGAAAGATCAAATCTGTTTTCTTCCAAAGTGAGGCGGTTTTGCAGCCGCTTAAACAGAGCTCCTTCATCTATCCGAGGATGGATAAAACCTAATACCTGTTCTGGAAGACTAGTTGTCGCGATAATATTTACATTTGGAGTTGCACTAATGTGCACAGGTGTTAAATATATCTATGGGGGCAACGGTGCTGAAGAATCTTACCTTTGGAAAGGTCACTACTCTCAGTTCACATTATTAACAATGACGTATGATGCAAGGCTCTGGAATTTAAAAATGTATGTGAAGCATTACTCAAGGTGTTCTTCAGTGCGAGAAATTGTGGTGGTGTGGAACAAGGGGATACCTCCCGACTTGAGTGATCTGGACTCGGCGGTGCCAGTTAGGATCAGAGTAGAGAAAGAGAACTCGCTAAATAATCGGTTCAAAAATGATTCCTTGATAAATACCCGTGCTGTTCTTGAGCTCGACGATGACATTATGATGACTTGCAATGATATTGAGCGGGGTTTTAGGGTATGGCGTCAGCACCCAGATTGTATTGTCGGATTCTACCCCCGGCTCATTGATGGAAGTCCATTGAAGTATAGGTGTGAGAAACATGCCCGAAGACAAAAGGGGTATAACATGGTTCTTACAGGGGCAGCTTTCGTTGATGCTCAAGTAGCCTTCAATATGTACTGGGGTGAGGAAGCCAAGAAAGGGAGGGAACTGGTGGATAAGTACTTTAACTGCGAGGACGTGCTACTAAATTTCTTGTATGCAAATGCAAGCTCATCCAGGACTGTAGAATATGTGAGACCGGCATGGGCAATAGATACATCAAAGTTATCTGGTGCAGCCATTAGCAGAAACACAAAAGAGCATTACAAGGTAAGAAGCAAATGTCTTCTTAAATTTTCGGAGATGTATGGAACTTTGGCAGGCCGGAAGTGGGAATTTGATGGTCGGAAGGATGGTTGGGATCTATAGTGACAAATAAATCTTGACACCAGCTCACTGACTCTTCCCTTTCTGATCTTCCTTCTCTCATCTTGTATCAATTTTTGTTACTCCTTTCTTCTTTTACCCCTGCTGTGAATTGTGTTGGGGGAAATGTCAGGTTTCAATAGCTTTCGTTTGCAAAATGTATATTGGTTTTGTCATAGTTTTTTATTTTAACCCCCTTGCTCTTTTCTTTCTTTCTTTGTGTTTCCCCTTTTTGATTTTGTGAAATTGATCAAATATGGGTTCATTGGAAAATATGTGTTTATCTTCACTCTTCCCATTGAAATACTGGATACAATTCATGGTAAATTCTATGGAATGCCTAATGATGTTTGAGAAGATAAAATTAGTTATGCGATGGTACTCTTCAAATACATGAAATGAAAGTATTTCAATGCATCTTACTTTCCATTGGGGTTGGTCCTCTTCAAAATTTGGTTTTGGGGTTTGGTGCATGTTTGTGTAATTGTGTTATGAGGGATGTTTTTTAGTTGTTGATTTGAAAAATTGTCAATTTGGATTTTTTTCTTTTTCTTTTGACAATGACCGATTCAATAGTGAATTGATAATACGATGTTAGTATAGTGTGACGGTTGTGTGGTATATAACAATACTCATATGTAAAAATTGTTCGTTAAGAGTAATACTAATGATATATACTTTCGTTACGAAAAAAAAAAAAAAAAAGATTCAAGGATGAATTGGCATTGTTACGTTAATATTGTTAAATATTAGTATGATATATAACATTACTCGTTCCTTAATATTCTTTTAAGTCAAACAAAAATTGACTATCTTTCTAATAACTTGCCCTACACGGAAGGGTTTGGAAACTGTTGTTTGAGAAAGGGGCAAAGGAAAGAAAAGATTATCCATTGCATGAGCTGTCCAAAAGACGACCCATGTTGACTAGAATCTGTGTTGGTAGCGTCATGGATATGTTCAAGGAAAGGATCAAGATTAGGATACGTCGGTCCCACTACTCGGTCCTGGGTCCCCCTTCCTTGGAAATCATGGCAACCACAAGTTTCTCTCCAACTTTTTCCAACGTAGACCTTGAATAGAAATGTTAGCTTTCACATTTGTTGCCACAAAATGGAAATATGACCCATCATCAATCACTAATCGATAAAGAATTGTACGCCTTCGATTATCACATCTAGGCCACTTGTATGTTGTATATTGTTTAGCATAATGCTATGGATTATGTTGGAATAATTCTATTTCAAATCGAATTTGGATAGTGTTCCAAATTCGGGTCCAATAAAAATTCATTGAAGAATTAAGTCAACAGTTCAGCTCCAATTGAATGGGGATATGATTCTCAAAAATAATGCTATGTATCATCATTATGTCTCATTTTTATTCCCTCAAAATTGATGCGACTTTTAAAATTACTATTTGATCAAAATCTAATAGTGGTCTATCATAAATTAAATGGGATTTTAAGAGCCAATCAATTTTGGGGGACACAAAGATGATATGTAGCGTTACTCGACTCCCAGACTAAATCAAACTCTAGACACTCATAGGTTAAGTGGGAGTAGAAAAACTAGAATTCCAAATTGTCCCTAAGGAGTGGCTTAATCGGCTGGGGACCATGTCTCATACAGTGGAGATCACTAGTTCGAATCTTTCATCTCCTTCTTGTGTGGACATGTAAAAAAAAAAATCCCAAATTCAAGTTTGGAAAATTCTTTGTTAACAGGTGGGGATTCATGTTCCTAAATTTGAAAAAAAGAAAAAAAGAAAAAAAAAACTAATGATTTTTAAGATAAACCCTCAATTATGTTAGAGCTAGTGCATTGCAAAAGTTAGATGTGATATATCCACTTGTGGATTTGATTGATGCCAAAATTATTTGATATTCTAACCTTTCATCTATTGGTTGATTAAAATTGTTTACCATCAAACCAAAATCGTAAAACCGTATATTTTAAGAGCTTGTATTGGATCATACATCATTGGCAAACACTTAATACACTATTTTTTTTTTTTTTATTATTATATATGAAAAATTTTGGGTACATGGATATTGGATACACTAAACAAGTGCTGATTTTACTACTTTCTACAATTTTTTTTTTTTCATCAAATAAGGAAAGGGAACAAGGTTACATTGGTGGGTGTTTCCTACTATTGATCCTTATAGCATAAATAAAAGTAGAATCGTTGAAAATGCTTCTAAAAATTCTATTGGAAGGGACTCATTTGACAAATTGATGTGCTTTAGAATTAGCACTTTGGAAGGCCTTCGAAGCGGTCCAGCTTTATAAGAGTTGAAGCTACTTATGAATGTCTCTAATGATTGAAACAAAACACCAATAAAAAAGCATTCCGAATTTTCAGAATATCTAAGATGGAATGATGCTTCATAATGGCCTTGATCCATTCAAGGATGGGTTGGCCACCAAAAACCAATTAAGGAGTCAATAGGCCATTTGGAATTTCTCCAAATAATTCTAGCAAGTGGGCACTCCATGAAAACATGTTGAATAGTTTCACTCGGACCCTTGCATAAAGGATGCATGTCACACATTTAATCTAGGCTTCGCAATTCGTGCATTCGGGTCGGGTCGACCCGGTTACATAAACGAGTTCGATTCGAACCCCACCCGATTATTAATCGGGTTGTGGCACACGACCCGATTAATAATCGGGTAACCCGAACACGACTCGATAAAACGACTAATAATCGCGTAACTCGTTAACCCGACCCGACCCGACGCCAATTTCACATGTTTCAAGTTTCAACCTTCAATTTTAGTTTTTACCTTCATGTCTTCAATTGCCGGTTTCTTTCTTTGATATTTCTTTTCTTTCTTCATTTTCCACTCGGTTTGTAATTGATCACCATCTCTCTTTCTGTTACGGATGAGAGAAAGAAGAAGACAAGAGGAAGGAAGAAGAAGAAAATCAGAAGGGAGAGGAGGATGATTCTCTCTCTTTTCTATGCTGCGTGTTTGAACAAGAAGGAAGAAGAAGTGAAGAACCGAACAACTAAGAAGGGAAAAGAATAAAGAAAAGGGGAGAAGAGGGTGAACCGTGAATTTTTTTTTTAATCGGGTTATAATCGTGTTGGCGGGTTAACCCGCATAATCGGGTTATAATCGTGTTGGCGGGTTGACCCGCCAAACACGATTATAATCGGGTCAACCCGATTATGACCCGAACCCGATTATAACAAACTCAAACCCGATTTTTTTCGTGTCGGGTTTGCGAGTCGTGTCAAAAATTGTCAACCCTAATTTAATCTTCCAAATTATCAGTTTGATAAACCTACCAATATTTGCAGAAATTGGGAAAGGCATTTCAAGCAATCTTTCAAAAGAAGATGCTTTAGCCTATGTTGGAGTTTAAGGTTCCAAAGAAGAAGCACGAACTACTTTCTTCAATTTGGTGCTCAATGGGTACGTTGAGCATGTGTGCAACACTAATCTTTCACATTTTATTGAAGTTTTGGGGAATGTTAAAAAAAATAAAAAATAAAAAAGGAAAAAAAGATGTCAATTTTGAGTGAAGGTCAAATCTTCATTAAGAAAATTAAAACGATGGAATAAAGGTTTTTTTTTTTTAATTGAAAAGTTGACGAAGTTGTTCGTTTATAAACATTATGAGTAATGTTTGGAATTATTTTTTATCTCTATAAAGTTGATGTGGTTTTTAAAATTACTATTGGATCAAGAGATACGTTAGATGCACAACTTTTATACAATAATGAGTAAGAGTAATGCTACACATCATCCCCTTGTCCTCCTTTTGTCACCCCAAAATTGATGTGGCTCTTAAAATTACCATTGGATTTATGATAGATTACCATTGAATTTTGATCCAATGGTGATTTTAAGAGCCACATCAATTTTGGGAGGATAAAAGGAGGACAAGGGGATGATGTGTAGCATTACTCTACAATAATTGCACAACAATGTTAATGTATAAGTGAATTTTAATTTTAATTTTAATTTTTTTAAAAAAAATGCTGGATAACATTAGGAGAGGAGAAAACCCACTTACATGTCAGCATTGTTGTGTAATTATTGTGTAAAAGTAGTGCAGCTAACATATTTCATTCGATTAAAATCTAATAGTGATTCATTCCAAAGCCAATGGTTATTTTAAAAATTAGGATCTGTTTGGGTTTGCGATTTTAAAATGTGCGATTTGGAAAAATGATTTTTAAAAACGTAGTTTTAAGCATTTGGCAAAATCACAGGTTAGCCTTTAAAATTCCGCGTTTTCAAAAAACCATCCACTTGGCTACAATTTGAAAAAGCAATTTTCTGCGTTTTCAAATCACAATTTTTTAAAAAAGCAATTCCCAAACGATTCATTTTCTGTGATTTGCTTTAAAATCGCACATTTTGTCTACGAAATCGCAATCTCAAATACACCATTAGTAAATGAGTAATTAGTTGTTCGTAAATAGAAACTTTCAAGTAAATAATTCTTTTGATCGAAATATTGATTTGTGTTTATTGTTTATTTATTTGATTAGTTATGATAATCAAATTCTCATGACTTGATTACAATTCCAATATTTCATTACAATTAATCCGTAAATAAAGAATATTTCAATATTAACCAAATATGAAATATACAAAATATATTCTAACACGTACAATACCTAGGATATCTTGATCAACACGTTGTTTGGCCAAAGGGACAATAACGAGGGAGGTAATGCTAGCAATGTGTCTACATGACTCGTGAACCCGACACACGAATATAAATTTCTATCCATAGAGGGAGGTGATTCATTTAAACAGTCAACATTAGAGTTATTGCACCCTTCACAAAATCTTAGTGGAACGCATCTTTTTATTTATTTATTATTTTTTTATTCTTAAGGATATGAGAAACAAAATAGGACAAACCACTACCAAAAGGGGAGGTGGGTATTTCCCACTTACAATTTGGATAGAAGGGAAATGGGAAGAGGATATGAGAATGCGTCAGAGAAATATCTGAGTGCAAAAGTTTGCACTTTTTTTTTTTGACATTCCTAACTTCTCAAAAGGGAGATGCTGGGATATGTTAACAAATATATTTCCAATATGAAATGGATAAATATTAATTTGATATTATACGTTACTTATTTTTTATAGGATTTATTGTAATCAGGTTTGATGGTATAGATTTGATTATCATACTTAATTATTTGTATCGATTCTTCTATAAATATGAATATTTTATATTGTAAAATAATCATAAAAAAATAAGAGCATAATGTAGTCTTTTGAGTTTTATCATCTGGACGTAGATCATAGACCAAATCACGTAAAACTCTTATCTCTACTTTATATTATTTCGCACTTTATTTTTATTTCATTATGATTTTCTTCCTGATAGAGTCAATTGTATGTGAAATAAGAGAGAAGAGATCCTTCAATCTTGAATAATGTTGGGGTGTTGAAGAGCCATCACAACCTGTGAGTCACTTTCAAGGATAAGACGGCCAAGGTTAAGAGAAGCTATGAAGGATGCGACTAAGAGGGGAGCCAAGGCTTCGCCAAAATTTAGATGGCAGGAGAGCTGATTTGATCGAGAGACCATTTGAATGATTTTTACCTTCATTGTTGCAATAAACAATTGCTTGAGCTGAACAATTATCTCGAGTAGCTATGTCAAAATTGGTTTTAAGCCATTATGGAGATGGAGGAAGCCATTTTTCCACCGGAGATATTCCAAGTGTAACTTTGTTAATGTTCTTGGAAATGGTCATGGCATCATGATTATGATGTAATTATGCTTTGAGGAGCACGTAGGGACTAATAAAGAGTAGAATCTTCATATAATTGCTAGTCGTTTCTTTTATAGTCTAATAAAAAAAACATATTCCAAATAAAGTTATAGGCTATTCGTGAGGATCCTTCCTCATTAGGGTCTAAGTCAATGACGACTAAATCTAGCCTCGTAACATGTAGCCTCTTTTGCTCTATTTAAGAGAAGAACAAGGAATAAGAAAGCAGACTTGAATATTATCAAATTCAATTCATCTCATTGTATTTTGAAAGTCACAGTTCCCTCGAAGTAGCCATATATCTTTTCTTGCGCCTATACTATTTTGGTTTTCATCAGATTCATGAGTGGAGCCCTCCTGAATCCTGATGGGCTTTGTTTCCTAAAACCAGAGAATATCGCATGCAAAAATAGCAAAAAATTGGAATAGATGATGACTCTCATGAGGAATATCAAGAGAATTACTTAGGAAAAGGATAAGATTTATCTAATCCACCATATTGGATAAGTTAAGAGCAGTGGAGTCAAAAGACCAAAAGGAATTTCTCCAAACTATTCAAGCAAAAAGGTAGTTAAAGAATAAGTGTTGAAGGGAGTCATTTGCAACTTTGCAAAGAGGGCTGGAATATGAGAAATTTTAAAAGTCACTATTTTGTCATTTTTATGTTCCTCCAAAAATGATATACCTTTTAAAATCACTACTTGATCGAAATTCAATAGTGATTAATCACAAGTTTAATAGTAATTTTAAAAGTCACATAATTCTTGAAGGAACACAAAAATGACAAAATAGTAACTTCTTATATTACCCCCCTCCCCTCAGAGTATATAAAAAATTTTTGATTTAGTGGGAATAATATTCTATTCATAAAAAGAACTGGAGTCTATCACTCAAATTTAATTTCCAAACTAGCAATTGGCCTCTCTTTCTCTCTCTATGTTCCATTTCTTTTGTCTCTACACCAATTTTTGTAATTTTTTTTTTTTTTTTTGTTAAAAAAATTTATCCATTCACCTTATCTATAATAAGAGAGAGAGAGAGCTAACAATAATGGAAGAGGCTAGCCCATAAGCCCATAAACCCAATCAGTCCACAAAAAACAAGTTTGAGTATATTTATTAATGAATTCTAGGATTTTTTTTTTTTTTTAAAAAAATTAGAATTAAAAAAGTGTGATAATGTAATATAAAGTGAAAAAACAGTTTTGTCGTATTTCAATTATTTGTTTATAAACAAATAAAAAAATAAAATAAAATAAAATAAAAAAAGAAAGGAAAGAACTTTTTAGCCACCCATTCATTGTCCAAGGAAAAAAAAAGTGAGAAGAAAAGCAACATGTTATTGTACTTTGCTAAAAAAAAGGCACTGGAAATACGTATCTTCAATCAACACGTGTTCCATTGTGAGTGTACAATCTCTGAACATCTGAACCGTTTGACCACCTCGATTTTACTTCTCCCAAACTCTCCTTCCCGTTGAACTGCCAGGATCCCACACCGGTTGCCCACGTCTTCCCCTTTAAAGCAAAGGGTGCAGCTTCTCCTACATTCTTCCTGCATATCACCTTCTGTCATTTTTTTTATTATTATTATTATTTTTTTAAAAGTGATGTAATTCTTAAAATTATTATAAATCAAAATTTAATAGTGATTTATCATAAATTCAATAATAAATTTAAGAATCATATTAATTTTAAAGGAAAAAAAAATACAAATATGATATGTAGCATTACTTCCTATTTTTTTAATATATCATCTTTTTGTGCTATTATATATATATATATATAACTTTAAGGTAACACATGGCGATGGAAAATTTGTAAAAAAAGAATTCATCAAAATTTGTAAAATAGCATAAATATTTTAGTGTTTAGTTTTCTTTTTCGAATTCATAAGGACATTTTTGTCTTATTAAAAAAAAAGGTATTTTTGTCTTTTTGTTGGTCTTAGGGAGAACATTGACATTTTTTTGATAGTTTGAAGGGTAAATTGACAATTGAATGGTAGTTTGAAGGGGATATGTGTACTTTTTCCTTATTTTTTCGTATGTAAAAGAAAAAAAAAAAATACTTACAACAGCAAATCTAGCATGGTGCTTTAAAAAAAAATAAATTATATTTTTCTTAGAAAATAATATTATACAAACAAAATAATCTTATAAAGAAAATCTTATGCAATATATATTATATATGATCAAGATGTTCTATATGTTTTAAGATGATTATAGAGTTCTGTGTTCCAAAAAAAAAAAAAAAAAAGATGATTATAGAGTAAAATTTTTAAAATTTCATTAACCGAATTATAATGGTATATGAGAAATTTTAAAAATAAAGAATATTAAAATAAAAACATCTAAACCATTCAATTTTAAAAAAAATGCTAAGTATATAATTCCTTTACAACTTTTTAACCTATGTCGGCATATGATTGGAGGGTATTACATCATATTTTTTTTTGGAAAATTACATTTAAAATTTTTAATTTACCACGCAATTTGTAATGTCCTACCAATATTTTCAATTTGGTTAATGTACCATACTAATTTATCATTGGCTATGCAATGTCTCTCTTCTGCGATTGAAAATAGCAAAAATATACGAATTAAAATAATTTTTATTTTTAAGAAATGAAAAAGACAAAAAAAAAAAAAAAAAAAAAGGGCATTACTTTGGTCTTTAAATTATTAAAGAAATGAAAATGTCCTACCATATGCTAACACGTGTCAATAAATTATTAAAGAGTAATAGCTGTATCATTAATCTTAATTACAAATATTATTACATCTAAACCTATGTACAAATAATTACAATCCAGTAATCCACCATTTTCTTTTATAAAATCACTCTTGATTATTGTACAAAAAAATTTATTCACTAAATATACAATAAAATGCAAGATTTTTTTTTTCCCCCTTGACATGGCTCCCAATCATATGGAGCAATGAGCATCAACATCATCCCTACCTTCATTCCTCTCTTTTATAGGTGTAGAGAATCATTCAGTCCCATGTGCCACTCTCTTCTCTTCAATCCCCATACCTTCCTCTCCTCCATCAAAAATAATACCAATCCACTCTCTCTCTCTCCCCTCCCCCCCCATCATCCATTATACTTTCTAGGGTTCTGAAAATTGACATCCAAAGCAAAAGCTAATTTGCCAAAAGCTGATCATCTTCAGCTATACACACACATACCCATATACATATAATTATATATAACCCCCAATAAGGGAAACCCCACCTTTTCTTTTTCTTTTTCAGAGAATAATATCAAACAGAGGAGTCTCTCTGTGTTCCATTGGTCTCAGCTCTGCTCCCAATTTTTTTTGGTTCTAAACAGAGGGAGAGAGAATGTGGGTTTAGAGAGAGAATATGTAGACAATTCTGTAGACAGAGATAGAGAGAGAGAGATGTTGGCAATGGAGAAAGATTTTGATTCCAAGTTGAAAATTCAGGGGAGTTCTTCCAATGGTCGGAGTGTGCAGAGATCCAAGAGCTTCGCTTTTAGGGCACCTCAAGAGAATTTCTCTGTTCAGGATTTTGAGTTGGGCAAGATCTATGGCGTTGGTTCCTATTCCAAGGTTTACATATATATAATTTTTTCTCCATTTTCATTTTGCAAATTATGGTGGTTTTTATGGTTTAGATTTTGTTCCTTTGTCTTTTTCGTTATCTTGGTTGTGTCGGTTTGTTATGTTTTTTTTTTTTTTTTGTAGATTGTTGGGTTTTGACGGTTTGGTGGTATGGAGTATCTGATGGTGTATGAATGATGATACATTAATATTAGTTTTTTTTTTTTGTCCCTTTTTTTATATGATAAAAACTCATGATTCGTCTATTTTGGTTTGTTTATACATGGGCAGTAATTCTCCAATGATGATCAGTGGGTATTGTGCAATAAAATCATTTGTGGGGTTTTAATGGCATTTTTATAGCGGTTTAGATTGATATGTTAAATATGCATTATTCTGAATTATAGAAACCCAGGTTTGATAAATTGGGTTCTGAAATGGAGATGTGATGGAACACTGGATTTCATTTCAATGCCTCTTTCATTGGTTGCTGAGGAATCTGACCAATGGTCTTTTTTCTTTCTTTCTTTCTTTCAATGCCTCTTTCATTGGTTGCTGAGGAATCTGACCAATGATCTTTTAATTTTAAATTATGTTGGAACTTTATATTGGTGCTTTGTTGTTTCCAGAAAATGAAAAAAATGCGGCTCTTCCAAGATTCAAAATTTGCATTATCACTCTCTACCCCCTCTCACCCCAAATAAGAAAAAAGAGAGAATTTTTATCAATTGAGTTCATTTGTGCATTCTTGAGACAACATGGCCTGTTTGAATTGGTGGAGTTTCTCACCATTACTTCTATAAGTTTAAGCCTATACCAAAAATAAAATAAAATTAAGGATTTGAAAAAGAAGCAGACTGTTATTATGATGAACAGCGACTGTGTCACTATGTCTAAGAGCTTTGTGAAGCCCAAGTCAAATTATTTTCTTATGCAACTTTCCTCTTATTGTGCTAATCAATGTGTACCATTGAAGTGTTTTATGTGACATATCATGGTGATTTTCAGTTGGTAGACAGTATGGATTGACTATCCATTTCACCTGAAGGTTTCTTGGCTCTGCCGGATATATTTACTCAAACTGTTCTAGTTTTTGTTTGATTGGCCTGCCGGGTTTTACCCAAAATTCAGCCTTTCCATCTGTGTGATTAAACCCAATGTCATACGCATTATTGTACATGCAAGAAAACAATACATATGTTATGCGTGGGGCTCATAGTTGCCGCTTCATGTCAGTTTTACACTGTGTAGTTATTGATTTATTTATATTGAATTGTCTCTGAACATCAAATAAATGATACTAACAGGTTGTTAGGGCAAAGAAGAAGGAGACAGGAATTGTGTATGCATTGAAGATCATGGACAAAAAGTTCATCACCAAAGAAAATAAAACAGCTTATGTGAAGTTGGAACGCATTGTGCTTGATCAATTGGATCATCCTGGCATAGTGCGGCTATTTTTTACATTTCAAGATACCTTTTCACTGTGTAGGTATTCTTAGTGTAATTTGTTCTTAGTTTTTGATGTCTTTAATACTTCCTTTGGCTTCCACTTCATTTGTACTGGTGTTCTTTATGTGCTCTTTGTTATTTGTTATGTTTTTTGGGTTTTGCCTTATTCGGATTATTATTTGATACTGGTTTGTTTTACTATATCGTGAAGACATGGCACTTGAATCCTGTGAAGGTGGAGAGCTTTTTGATCAAATAACCAGGGTAAGTTTATAAGAAACTTAATGGCATACATCCATTGCAGAAATATATCTGATTTGTTCAGACAAAAATCATTTGGCCACTTTTTTCATGAGGTAGATAGTTATATTTTATCAGGTGATCTTTGGTACTTGATCAGATATCAATAAATATGGTGAATTTGTATCTATTTCCTAAATTACTTGTAATGTTTCCATCATTTAAATGTTGAATGATGCTAGGTGTTTCTCTTTTTATGTCTCTCATACTAAAAGAGGATGTGATTTTGAATTCTAATCTGTTATTACGTTTCTAGTATGTAGTGTTGCCTTTTAGCTTGTCATTGTACAGAATCCACTATCAGTTACTTGTATCTGCAGAAAGGCCGTTTGTCAGAGGATGAAGCTCGCTTCTATGCAGCAGAAGTTGTGGATGCACTTGAATACATACATAGTCTAGGCTTGATACATCGTGATATTAAGGTATTTCCTAGCTCTCATGCACCATTTCATTGGTAGATGAATTATTCTAAAAGTTTCTCAAATGGCAGCCCGAGAACTTGCTGCTTACTGCAGAAGGACATATTAAAATTGCCGATTTTGGGAGTGTAAAGCCTATGCAGGATAGCCGAATTACAGTCCTTCCTAACGCTACATCAGGTTAGATTAAATCTTGTCATGTGGAAGCTGTCAAATTGTACTTTTGAGAGAGAGATTAAAAATGTTCAGTTGATGGCTTGTCCAGATGATAAGGCTTGTACGTTTGTGGGGACAGCTGCATATGTTCCTCCAGAAGTTCTCAATTCTTCTCCTGCAACTTTCGGGTGAGTGACTATTTTTTCAATTAAGCCACACATTTATATTAGACTGCATTATTATTGCAATTAATACTAAATACTGAAGCTTAGTTTTCTACTTATTTATTTATTTATTCTGAAGCAATACCTGGTTCTCCTACTTCACCTTGTTCGTTCTTTTTTTTTTTTGGTTAAATTTGTACTGCATACGTAGGATAACTTCCTTTTGCCTTTTTTGAACATATCAAAACAGAAATGACCTCTGGGCACTTGGCTGCACCTTGTACCAAATGCTTTCAGGGACCTCTCCTTTCAAAGATGCAAGTGAATGGCTCATTTTCCAAAGAATTATAGCCAGAGATATTAGATTTCCTGACTATTTTTCAGAGGAGGCAAGAGATCTCATTGACCGGTTATTGGTAAGCTAAAACCTTAACTGTGGTAGCTTGAGTGTTTGTGTAAGCATGCTATGATTGTATATGTTAAACTACTACTGTTCTCTTAAATATTGTTTTTTCCCCTTATCTATGGAACTTTTTTTCTTTGCTATTCGTCAAAAAATTGATTACAAACATTGGCGAGGTAAAAGCACAAATTAGACTTGGACCGTGTTATTATGATGGGTTTTCAGCTATAACTGTGCTATAGGACGATCTCATGTTGGCACAGGATTGAAGGCATATGGTTTGCTATTCTGTTCGAGGGAAGAGATACCTAGCTGTCTGCCATTTTTGACACAAGCTTGTAACCTGTGCAATGCACGGGTTGTTTTTAAAAGGTTCTTTTTTGTTTTAATTTTTGTTTTTCATTTTAAGATTTTAATTTAGAGAAAATAACATAAGTAATTTACTTCATAATTAACATTTTCAATCTTACGAAGTCTATTGTTAAGGGCGATAGCAGTTTCTTAATAAGTAAATATTTAGGGTACGTTTGGTACGCAGATTAGAGTCACGAATGGAATAGCTATTCTTGCAGAATAGCCAAGAATAGCCATTCCATCTGTTTGGTTAGTATCTTACTCCTGGGAATAGCTAGGGTTTTGGGGCTACATGATTGAACTCCAAGATCTGAAATCAGCCTTTGAAGGGAAATTGCAAGGATTAAACAAATTGTAGAAGCCAATGACAACGTGATTTTGTTATCTTGGATATTTTAGTAATTTTGGTACAATTCCAATGAGAGCATATGTATTGTCACCAAACTAAGGAATAGGAATAGTCATTTCATTCTACATTCTCTCATTCCCAGTAACAACTATTCATTTTTTTAATGAAATTGCCATTTTGCATACCAAACGTACCCTTAACAACAAAGAGATTTGAGTCCAAACCAAAAGTTTAATGCCCAGTAGAAACAACCCTTTAAAACCTTGGCTTTATTTAATTGCCACTTGTCACAATTCTGTTTGAACAGTGAATAAGTGTAATGATGTGATAAGTGTGTGGATTTTAAGGTTCATTACAACGAAAATTGGGGAAACTTTAACGTATGAGAAAATTATGACTGACCCCATAATTTAGAGAGTTGATTGCTTAAATTTAAATCATATGGTAGACATTGTAATCGACCTTATAGTTGAGGGTCATAAAATGCAGTTTATCCTAATCATTTCGTCCATATATGTGTTTGAAGTACAAAGATATTCATTCTACCAGGATAAAAAAAAGGCCAGCGGGACAAGTACAGGCCGTATTGATCTTTAATGAGAACTGTAGAGAACGATCCCACTTATCTCCTGGAAAGTGGAAGGTCCTTCCCTTTGCATGGTGATATGTTTTACTGACTGAATTTCATCCTTCTGCTATTAGTGAACCAGGAGGTCCAAATAAAACCAGAATCTAGATAACTTATAGTGTCCAATTGCTTTTATGAGAAGAAGTCATCTTTATTTATATAAAAAAATCTTCTAAGTCTTTTTTAATTAATTAAGTTATCCTCCATGAGGAAACAACAACAGAGATACACATTCTGACAACAGATCTATGCTTATAGATAGGATGATTTCTTTTTTTCTTATGTGATATCAATTACATGTGATACAATGTTTTATTTGATATTGCTTCATTAAGTGTATAACTGCCCTTAAACAGCTACAACCATGATGCAGGATTTAGATCCCAGCAGAAGACCAGGTGCTGGACCTGATGGTTATGCGGTACTCAAGATGCACCCATTTTTTAGGGGAGTTGACTGGAAGAATTTAAGAGGACAAACCCCTCCAAAACTTGCTCTGGAACCAGGGGTATGGCTTCCATTGTGTGTGAAAACTTCAATTTAAAAAGAAATATCTCTCTTCCCAAGCATCCCTGCCTTTATTTGGCCGTATAATTTTTAGAAAGTTTTTTGTTTACATAATTCTGATATTTTTCTTATAATTTTAAGGTTCAATCAAGTGAGGGTGATGATGTTCAGAATTCATCATGGAACCTTTCACACATCGGGGATGGTTCAGCAAGACAAGCTGATGTGAATTCTGGTGCTGCATCATCATCTGAAGGATCTGCCCATATAACTAGGCTTGCTTCAATTGATTCGTTTGATTCAAAGTGGTATAGTCTCAATGCCTTTTGCTTTGTTTGGGTGTAACATCAACCCATGTTTTACTGTTACAGAAAACCTGTGAGTCTCTGATGTTCCATTCTATCTGTTGTGAGTTTGAAACCCTTGAGAGGTTGTGATTGTTATCTTGTTGTGCTTGTTGCTTGGAAGGAGCCTCAAAGGTTCTTATGCCTAAGATGGCGGTTGGACCTGATATTAAGTACACTATCCATTTGATTCGGAATTGGTTCTTTTGAAGGATGCCTTGTAGTATTTATACACTTTGCAGATGAATTTTCAAATTTCTTGGTTTTCTAATAATTTCCAAGTTTTTGTAGAAGGAAATATGAGGAAGATTGTCTTGAAATTTTATAAGAGGCTTGGGTTTTAAACTTTTGACTCTCTAAAGTTAGCGTTTAGACTGTTGATTTCCTTCAGTAAACATGCTCGGGAGAAGTTGTATAGTACAATTTTCTGTACTGAAAGAAAGATCTTGGTTGGAGCTCTCCATTTAATATCTTCCTAGTTATATAGAACATTTTGCTGTGCTGAAAGAGAGAAAGGTCTTGGTTGGAGCTATCCAACAAATACACCGTTAGAATCTTCCTCTTAGGAAGGACTATTGGCTAATTTCTCTAGAAATTGGGCTGAAAGAATTGTTTTTTGTCGACGTTTTGGATTCTTGAGAAGTGCGTGGGGCTGAAATTCAGAGTTTTAAATATGTAGCATTTGTAGTTTTTAAGCTTGGCCACCCGCATCAGTTTTTTTGTTAGTATTTGTATGTATGCCCGCTGGGTCACTTGTGGCAGGCATATCTAATCTGTATGCTTACCATGTTAACAGGCAACAGTTCCTGGATCCTGGGGAATCTGTTCTTATGATCTCAATGGTGAAGAAAATACAGAAATTAAGTAGCAAGAAGGTGCAGCTTATCCTCACCAACAAGCCCAAATTGATCTATGTGGACCCTTCAAAACTGATTGTAAAGGGAAACATAATTTGGTCAGACAATCCTAATGACCTCAGCGTCCAAGTCACAAGTCCTTCACATTTCAAGATTTGCACAGTACGCACTCTCTACTCCATGCTCTATCATAATCAGGGATTCAGGGGCATATTTCATTTTCACTCAACCCCCTAAAAAACCCTATGCTGCCCTGAAATTAATAGCAAAAAGTTAATCTTAGCAGTAGACAATCGGAGTGGGCCTTGTCATGGTATTTGAAATGTTGCAGTAGTCTTCTCCAATATGTCTTATGATACCACTAGTCTTTAGTCAGTTCTAGTGATTTTCATTAGCATGACAAATCGATGCTATGATTGGTTGTTGCCGTAAACTTTGAATTAAAAAAGAAAAAGAAAAAGAAAAAGTAAAATGGTTTTACTCCTTCCTCTGTTGCATCTCTTTTTCTGATTCAAGCTTACGTTATGTTCAGCCAAAAAAGGTGATGTCATTCGAGGATGCAAAACAAAGAGCATGGCAGTGGAAAAAGGCTATTGAAGGACTTCAAAACCGGTAAAATCTGTTCGTGATTTTTACAATACATTCTTTGGATGTTATGATTTTGTAGAGCAACATGGTGATTCTCCAGCATTTGACACCCCTGAGAATTATTTATTGAATGAAAGAGATTCGGGTTGCATATTCGGTTCTTCCAAGGTGCAAAGCTGGCCCCCAAAAAATTCCCCTCCTCTCACTGCTTAAATCTGAGTTTGTGACGAGGGTTTTCCATAATTTTTCATGCATTTTGTGGTGTAATCTGTACAATGTGAAGTTGTAACTGTAGGGCTTTTAGGGGGGCTGGGTTCATCCCTTGTTCACTGTAAGAAAAGGACAATACATAAAATGAAATTTTCTTTTTGTGGAATCATTTCGGTATGACAGCAATCTTGAGACTTCCATTTGGTTTTCTTAGCATTTCTTATACATGTGGTTTGCTTCAAGTGGTGAATGGACCGGCTGATGCTTTCCATAAATTGAAAGTAGAAAGAGTTCTTGGCCTGACCCTTGAGAGTTTTAAATCAGTTGCTTGAGAGTTTGATTGATTGACCTTTGTTTGTCCAGAGTTCTGATCTGTAATTTCTCTCTCTTTTTCCAATTACATGCTTTTGCATTACGTTTCTATAAGTGTAGGTACCTTCTCAAAATGCCATGTTTATTTAATTAATCTTGAATGTAGAAGGTAGATCATGGATGGGTATCAGATGATGACTCCAATGAAGGTGGTTGTCATGGATGGGTGGATTCTGTGGGGTTTATATGTTGGTACCAGAAAAAGAGTTGGTTTTAGATTGTTTTGCTTTTGATATTATTTTAAGTTGTAAAAAATAGTCGTCATCTAATGTTGTTGGGGGATGACCAAAAAGGAGAACTCTTTAAGAATTAAGATGATCTCTTTCTCTTTTGACTGTAATAAAGTGATTATACTTCAAAGGTCAAAAGATGGAACCCAAGCATAAAGCAAGTAAGCAAGGTGCTTTTAGGTTCCTTAATGGAGCAATTCAATACTTTTTATTAGATTAACGACTGCAGTTGCTACAGTTTCTTTGACTAAGGGAGATTTTTTTTTTTAATTAATTTTTTATTTTTTTATTTTTCAATAGGGAGAAAGTACACATAACTCATTTAAACTAGCACTTCATTTTTTTGGTAGTTTGAGGAAGAATATTGACACAATTGGTAGTTTGAAGAGGATATTGACAATTGATTTGTAGTTTGAAGGGGATCTGTGTACTTTTTCATATATATATATATATATATATATATATATATATGTATATGAAATTTGAATCTTTTATGGATGGGTAGTTCTTAATTTCCAACCGTCGATATTTTTCAAGCACATATAATATGCAAGAAAATATGACAGAAGGCATCTGAACTTCAAATAAAAAACATTAAGGGACAGCTTCACTTAAGGGTATCAAACTTTTACCATTTTTGACAGAAGGCATCTGAACTTCAAAACGTCTAAATTTAGGGTATTCATTTTTCAAAAAGTCTCAATTAGGAGTCCTTCATTAGGATTTGTCGTTAAATCTTATCAAAATTTTCAAAATACTCATCTTTTTTAGGGAAAAAGAAAAAAGAAAAAAAATTGCTAAAATATAGGTGTTGGTTAGAATTTAATGGAATTTGTAAAAATGCCCATGCTTAAATCTTTGAAATTTTCTATATTTTTTATTTTTATTTTTTTTTAAAAAAATAAACACAAGAATATTTTGAGAATTTTGATAGGATTTAACGGTAAATCCTAACAGAAGACCTCTAATTGAGATTTTTTGAAAAATAAATACTCTAAATTTAGACATTTTGAAATTCAGGTACATTCTTTAAAAAGTGTGAAAGTTCGGTACCGTTAAATGAAGTTATCTCTAACATTAATTATTTGGCCTTTTCACTACTATGATAAAATATAGAAGATATCTATCTATATTCTTTACTGATTTATTTAAATGATTTTAATTTACAAGTAATCTCATGGGCGAGGCTCCATCAATGCCGATTGAGCATCGGGTTTATCCCCATACACAAAAAAGAGTGCCTACAAAAAAGAGTGCCTCTCTTTGTTCTTGATGGGGTTGGATGCCACAAAGGTGAAGTAATCCCAAAAGCATATCCTCATTTCCTAAAAGTAGACAACAAGTTTTAAATCTTAATGCAGACAAGATATATCTTATTGCATCCGTCTTTTTGGCAAAATTGTGTATAACTGCGTGCGCATATATATATATATAGCGGCTGAGTTAGGGATGGGCGAGAGGAGGCAAATGACCCTCCTACCTCTCACTAAATATAAATTTTTAAAGCTAATATTTTGTCTAAAAGCCAATAAGCGAATAATATGTACGTGGACTTCAAGACCTAATTTTGTTGTATTCCACGTAATCTCCATGATAGCATTGAGTCATTGTCAACAAGAAAGAATGGCATATAGAGTTAGGGATGGGCGAGAGGAGGCAAATGACCCTCCTAATTCTCACTAAATATAAATTTTTAAAGCTAATATTTTGTCTTAAAGCCAATAAGCGAATAATATGTACGTGGACTTTAAGACCTAATTTTGTTGTATTCCACGTAATCTCCATGGTAGCATTAAGTCATTGTCGACAAGAAAGAATGACATATAAATTATAATTGGAAAGAAAGATAGAAAGAAAGAATGGCATATAAATTATAATTGAAAAGAAAAAAAGAAAGAAAGAAGGGCATATAAACATTACCATGATGACCACATTGCTCATATTCTCATACAACATTTACCAAATTGCTTACCAGATTTTTTTTTTTTTTTTTTTTTTTACATCAAAACAAGTGAACATTGAAACTTGAAAGATACATTAGATATTTTAAAAGATAGGCGAGGTTAACAAAGCTGGAATCTTACCAAAATTATATATTTTAAATCAATTTTTAGTTATATTCATTGATATTTTTAATGTTTTGTTTTTTAATCTTGCCCTTGTAATCCACGATCCTAATTCTGCCGCAGTGGCATGGAGTTAAATATTTAAATTTTTCGGCCTAAAAATTAAGCCCGACCCTATCAAAATCAGACGTGACCTATAGTTAATACTTTGGTCCCACCAATAGCTTTTCTTCTATGTACAAAATAACAAATCAATAATAATCACATGTATTAAATTTAATTCAAAATTTGTTAGAGCTTTTTTAGTATTTTTTTTGGTATTTATATAAATGTAATAAAAAAATAAAAAAATTGCATTTATGTCATTCAGAAGGACATAAATATATATTTTTATTACATTTATGTTCTTTCATATAGACACTAAAAAAGCATTAAAAAAAACTCTAGCATTTCTCGAGTATGTATACAAACATCATGGGAAAAGGGAGGGAATAGCCGAAAGCAGGAGGAAGTTTAAAAATAGAAAAATGATAAAATTACAACTTTTATACAACCATCTTACAACCTCAAGACACATAGGATGAATCTTATATCTGAAATCCATATGCAGGGTCCCACTCCATACGTCTTGGTTGTGAAATAATTGAGTAATATATGGCTTGTTTGTTAAGTGTCGAAACATAACAGAGTAGTGGTTACTACTATACATGTACTTTTTTTTTTTTTTTTTTTTTTTTCACTTTTTCAAATTTTCAATAATAATCAACATCAAAATATTCATACTTTTTTCACTTTTTATATTACATCAATAATTTTTTTATTATTATTCAAATAAAAAAAGTTCACTATAATACAAATTTTTTTTCACTTTTTTATACAAATTCCTTTTATTTTATATCACATCATCACTTTTTATTAATTTTATAACTAAGAACCCACTACTCTGTTTTGTTCTAGGCAAAACAAACCCATTGATTGTGAATGACTCCCTTCCTTAAAAATAACATATTCCAAAAATATTATGGCTGTATTGGCTGGCAGTTCTGACGAACTTTACTATAAAGGGTACGTTTTTTATTTTTGAATTTTTTATATTCTAAATAACCATGGCTGCAAAACTAATGAGAAAATGGCTGGTTTTAGTTTGCTTGCTAGTTGTTCCAGCATTTTCTTTTCCATTAAAAAGGTGGAATTCTTTAAATGTGATCAAAGAAATTAACCGCAAAGGGCCTTATCTGGGTCTGGTTACTGTGTATCCACCTGAAGAGAAAGCATTTTTCGCTACTGGGACTTTTAAGCCTCACAGGACTCACCCTTTTGTGGATTTGTCAGGTTTGGGTTTTCTCCCTCTAGCTGTGTAATTTGTTGAATTTATATATAGTTTATGTAGAAAAATTATTGTGTTGAAAAAAAAGATGAGTTGGGATTGCAGGCCGGCGATTTCGGGTGGGAAAGATCCATGAGAAGAAAGTCATCTTCGTGAGATGTGGAATTGGAATGGTAAATATAGATTTAACCTTTTCACTTTCTGTTGATGGCAGATGCAGCAAATATCAGCTTTTCTCATTTCTTTGTCTGTTTGCCATAGTCATAGATATTGCATGTTGTCCAAATGGCACTTTTACCTGCATAGGATGACCATGAATACCAGCACAAACAGTTTGATTTTTCAATTTCACAGTAAACAAATTCTCTCTGTATGCTTTAATTTTCACCTTACAGTCTGTCATACCGGTTTTATATTAAGAAGATGAAATATAGCCAACATAGAATAGGTGGTTTATAGAGATATTCATGGGTGTTAAGTCTCACATTGCTTATTTACTAGGTAGAACTGGGTTTTATAAATAATTATAGGAAAGTTCCAAATTAACTAGTTCTTTTTGCATGATAGCGCAAATGTGACTATCGCTTTTCCTGGGTCGTTGTAAATGGTATTAAAGCCACTTACTAACGTCATGTGATACTGGAACACTGCATAGTGTGGCCCTAACAAGAATGTTAAGAGTTTAATTAGGAGGGGAGATTGCAACAACTCCGAGTCCTCACATATTAGGACGATCTATATGGGAGATTTATAAATTCCCTCATGAGTGTTAAGTAACGTATATTTTATTTATTGGGTGAAACTGAGCAATATAAGTACTCTAAGGAAGCTCAAAATTGCGTAGTCATTTTGGGGTACTGCTACATAGTCGTTATTGCTGAAAGAATATGGAAACTCCACATTGATTAGTTATTTTGACATTACAACACATATGTAGCGAACGTTTTACCTAGATCGTTACGTAGTCGTGCTTGCTTGCTGAATGAAGAGTCTCACCCCCAACCTAATTCAATGTGGTGTTGGCTCAACCAGGTAAATGCTGCTGCAGCAACTCAACAGATGCTGGATCTATTTGACATACAAGGCATTGTCCATTTCGGCATTGCTGGGAATGTAAATGATTCTCTGTCCATTGGAGATGTTTCCATTCCCAAACAATTTGCTCACACCGGCATTTGGGACTGGCAGGTATTTATATGTCTGAGTTCACTCCATAACTTCAGTCTCTTTTCATGTTTTAGATTTGGTATATGTAAATCTTTTTGTTGACAGAACCCCAACGGAACATTGGACCCTAATGGCATTGCTCACTTGGATGTTGCAAGCTACAACGTACCAAAAGATGAAGGAACTAATTTGTTGGGACGTATTGTATATGGCTCCGAGCAATTCTTCTCCGAGTTGGGGAAGCCCAACACAGCTCGGCTGCTGGTTTGGGCACAAACGACTAAGCATTGGCTTCATCTTGCTGACAACTTGAAGGTATGTGTTACGATACTTGTGTCCCATATGGGTTAAATCTAATATTAACCATGTGTATATAAGTTCTTGGACACTCTTTCCTTGCAAGCCGGTTTTCAAGGGTGAGTTCTACCCAAAATTTATGACTAACATTTCAGGCTTCCTTCTTCTTCTTCTTCTTTTTAGATTATTTTGTCATGGTATCTGTTAGTCTTTCTTCTTGATCGTTTTTCCATCAGTGATGGGGCATTACAGCCTACAAAACAAGGAACCGTTCAAAATCTGACTGTCCTCTTAAGGTTTTATTTATGTTTTGTTTAGAAGTAAAATATTTTTTGTTAAAAAATGTGGCTATTTTTCAGTGTTTGTTTTGTAACCTTGAAAATGGTTCTAAAAACATTTTTGACGTTTGGCTGGTGTGAAAAATCGCCTAATAGTTTATATATTTTCATATAATCAGAGGAACTGTGAGGAAGAGATAGAGACAGGGAAAATGAGAGCGTGTGAACATAGAAGGCCTTCGGGAGTGAGGTTGAGATCCAGTGCAATTTTTTTTCCAAATTGCATGAGCAGGTAATTGTGATCTTGTGAGGCCCACTTGCCCGGGCAATAGTTCGGGCAACTCGAGACTTGCAACGAAAGTAAGGATTCCCAAAAAATTCTTCGATTTCTTCCGGAAGCAGATGATATTCATCTGTTTCTCACATTCCGTAAATGTCCAGGATATTGAGGAATATCCAGAAAGGCATTTAGGGAGCCCCATAGATCCCTCTCATAATTGTGGAATTGCCTGCCTGGGGTGTGGGAGAGCAACGGAAAATAGTTTACACAGATGAAAAGTGTAAATTAGCCATTTTACGCCTCGTGAATGATATTTTTCTTTGTCAACTGAAACATTTTCAAGTTGACCACTATTTTATGATGCACCAAACATTTAAATTAAATAGAAAAAATATTTTTAAGAAAATATTTTATGCACCCTTCAATTTAACAACTGCAACAGATTGAACTGGAACGGTGTGTTAATTCGAGCGTGTGCCTCCCAAGAAAGCCGAAGCTAGTAGTCGGACTGAGGGGCTCAACGGCCAACATCTTTGTGGATAATGCAGCTTACAGGGATTTTCTGGTTCAGACCTTTCTGGTGTCATCAGTAGATATGGAGAGCGCAGCTGTAGTTATGGCAAGTTTCCTAATCACTCTATCTATGTATATACTAATCAGTGTAGTTATGGCAAGTTTCCTAATCATTCTATATACTAATCAGTGTAGTTATGACAAGTTTCCTGAGCCTTTAATTTAAAACAATAGGTTGATATTGCAGTAATTGGAGTTCTCTAAAGGCTAACAAATTCAGGAGGATGTTGATCCATTCAAGCTAGCCTAAGGTCTATTAAATTGACATTTCTTTTTATAGAATGTGATTCTCAGATGCTCTAAGAACATATATTAGTTTAATAAACTGAATTGGAAGAAAGAAATTCCTCAAACATAATTTGGAGGGAAACTTTGTCCATCTTAGGATTAGTTTGCTTGATTGATAAGAATCCACGACAATTACCTGCCCAAGCTAGCAATTTGGGCAGATAAAGTGAGAGATCCCATACGGAACCCACCTGCCTTGATTACAATCAAATCACAATTACAACAAATCTATGAGATTAAATCTCCTAATATATTTTAACAACTGGCCTAACATTGACCTAGATTTATGGCAACTAAGTTGTACTCTTAAGTTAGGATAACATCCAACCTTCCCAAAAGAAAATTATATAAGTTATTAGGTGAACAGGTCCAATTAATATAAGATAATGCCAAAGCCTGCATCTAATCAATGTGAGCTTCTGCAACATCAATGGCAATATCATGCTGTAAAGGTTCTGCACAAGGGAGCTCCATTTTGTTCATTTGAGACAGATTTTAGTTTCTTTTATGAATGGTTATGCATTTTGCACTTAAATAATATGGTAGGGATTTATTATATATAAAGAAATAACTAATAAAGAGTGGTGTTTTTTTTCAGACAAGCTTGTCAAATGGCTTCCCAGTGATAGTCATCAGAGGGCTATCGGATTTAGCAGGAGGACAATCAGGACAGAATGCAATTCGGATATTTGGACCCCTTGCAGCACTGAATACTGCCAAAGTCGTTGTTCAATTTATCAAGGCATTACCCTAACACACTTCTTGAAGAATTGGATCTACTTCACGGTCAAGATTTAAGTTGGTGCATTTAAAGGCATACAATAATTCTTTTTCATTTTAATTTTTAAAAGACGGGTCAATAATGACATTCTGTAAACCGTTACATACACCAATTTTTAATCATAATTATGAAATGGTTAGTATCCATTTTCGAAGTGGACAATAATTGTAAAGTTTGAAACGTGTCTTTTAGATATAAAATATTTTTCATATAGATATTTACCATAAGATTTGGTTATCTTTCTTAGCTCCCTTCACTTACCCTACTTTTTTTTATAAAATAATTCTATATAATACGGACAATCATATTCCACCCTCATCTTATTAGGTTGATGTGACAATGTTCATCAACCTTCGAATTTTTTTTTTGCTGATCCAAAGACTAATGGGTATTGTCATATCAGTCTAATGACAGGTAAGTGTAGTATATAGCATTACTCTTCATATAAATAGGGTATTTAACATGAATGCGTTATCAACTGAAAATGAAAAAAAAGAAAAACTTCAATTGATTATATATATATACATAAGCATTCTTAAACAAGGAAATGACAAGTGACATATGTAAAAAATTGTAATGAAATATAAATTGTGAGAAAAGTGGCAGATGCAAGAGAGAATAGGAATACAAAAAAATTTGGAGTGGTTCAGCCTTAGGGGCTACATTTGGCTTTTATTCAACTTAATCAATTTCAAATACATGCAATATGACCTTATTTACAAGGAAAATGTAGCAGGTAGAATGAATGTAACTAAGGTAATCAATCATATACAAATAGTAAATATTCTAATAAAAAAAAATATCGACCTATTATAGATATTCTAACAAACAGAATTGTTGTCCAAAGGATTTTTTCAATGTCAATCCTTGCACTCAAAAATAGCATCCCTCTGTCATGAAAAGGAGGGGAGAGCAAGCCAAACTCATACTTGAGCCCAAAGTAACTAGGTGGCGCGTTTTCTAAAGCATTTATGCTGTAATTTTTTAATGGTCCAGATTTAACATCAAGTTTTCTATGAGAATAAAAGAAAGTAGAATTAAATCTAGACCGTTAAAAAAATTACAGTAGTTTGTTTTTACAGAAATTTGGTTCTCTAGGAACCAAGTGGTGCATAATTCTACTCAGGTGGATGTGCATTCTCTCTTAAAGCGGTCAAGGTTTACAGTTTACTCTCACAATCAAGCTTGGGATATCTCTGTTTCATGAAGAACTCTGTGGAAAGCCCCTCCTCATGGTTATCTAAAAGCTAATTTTGATTCTGCTATTAGATCCAATTTCTTTGTAGCCTAAGCAGTGATTACTAAAGTCTAATGCAAATGGTCAAGCTGTGGTTGCTAGCTCTTTGAAGCTAATTTCTACTGATGTGAATGTAGGGGAGGCAAAAGCAGCTCTTCTAGCCACAAAGTTGGCCTTATCTATAAATGCCAGCCATCTTATTCTGGAGGGAGATTCACTTATCACCATCTTGGCTTTAACTAAACCAAATCTCATCACTGATGGTAGATTGAACCAATTGTCAGGGATACTTATCTCAATCTTGCTAGAATTCCAGCTTAGGAGGCTATTAAAGTTCACAGGCCAGCTATTCAAAGAGCTCGTCTACTTGAGGGAGCGTTTGCAGTTTCTCGCCGTCTAGATTATTCTTGTGCAATTGCTCAGTAGGTAAGGGTTACCATGGTCATGGCTAGTTAGAGTAGTCACTACTCACCTACCTCTACCTTTTTAATTACAAAACAAAAACAAAAAAAAAAAAAAAAAAAAGGGAAAAATTACATTTTAGCCCTCCAAATTACTACCCGTTTTGCAACTAGCCCCACAAATTACCAACACTCTGACTTCGGCCCTCTAAACTACCAAAACTTTTGAAAAAGGCCCCATTTGTCGAAATATCCCCATATTACCCTTGCCACCTGTCATTTTTCATTTAAAAAAAACTAAAAAAAAATAGAAAGGAGGGTGTTTGGGCGGCAGCCAATTTAAGTTTTTTTTTAGTGTACTTTTTTATTTTATTTTATTTTTTTTAAAAAAATATTTTTTTAATTTAAAAATGACACTTGGCAAGGGTAATATGAAGATATTTTGCCAAATTGAGCATTTTTCAAAGGTTTTGGTAGCTTAAGGGCCCGGAGTTGGAGTGTTGGCAATTTGTGGGGTTAGTTAAAAAATAAATGGTAATTTAGGGGGTTAAAATATAATTTTTCCAAAATAATAAGAACCCATCTACAGGCAAAATGGCCTGTTGCACACATTTCCCCCTCCCCCCCCAAAAAAAAATTCTGAAAAAAAAAAAAAAAAAAAAAAAATTAAATTTTACCCCTTATTTTTTTTATTTTCTTAGTTTTGACCCCCCAAAGTTTTTTTTCTCAATTTGGCCCCCCTAATGTTTAAAACCTGGTTGCCCCTGGTTGCACATAACTCCTTGGCTTTTATCTTTGCAGCTCTCTTGTTTTTTCTTTGCTCTCTTCTTGGTTATAGCTTCCCTTCATCCTGTTTTTTCAAAGAGATCAAGTTTAGTTTCATCAAATCGAACAGCACATATGATTAAAATATAAAAATAGTTGAGAAGATAAAAATGGAAATGAGAACGAGGATTTGAGAAAAAGAAAAAGAAAAAAAGAAAAGAAAAAGGTGCTGACATGGAAGAAAAGGAGGAGACGATTCCTTTGCCACTGAAGAAGAGAATATGTGGAGCTGAAGTTGTGATGATGATGAACTGCCTTGTGTTGCTAAACGATCTGGCCATTGAAGGAGTCCTTGTTTTCAAGTTGAATTAGCCTTCAACGGCCAAAATCCTTTTGCAACACAAGGCCTTCTCAATGTTCTCACTTCTCATATTCTTCGGCACTTTGACAGGCATAGACTAGTTTTATTAACATCAAAGCAGTAAAAAAAAGTGGGAGAGGTTGGCGTAGAGAAATGATTTTGAAATTAGGGATAATTCACTAACTGTGACACATCAGTAAATACATATATGTCAAAATGTGACATGTCGTCAATGTTTTTAGTGGCGTGCCAAAGTTGGCACGTCACCTCTCAATGACATGTCAAATTGGCATGACATAAATGTATGACGTGCCAAATCGACACATCATATGCTTATGATGTGCCATTTTGGCACATCATGCATTGTCTGACATGTCAAAATGACACGTCATAAATATATGATGTGTCGAATTGGCATGTCATAAATGTATGACGTGTCATTTTGACACGTCATCAATCCATGTCGTGCCAATTTTGACAAGTCAGAAATGTATGATGTGACATATTGCCATGTCACACATTTGTGATGTGGCAATCGTCACATAATTTTTAATTGGGAACCACCCCGCCCCCCCACCCCCCCGCGGGACAATTAATTCCCGCAACTTTTTCTAATTTTTTTTCCCCTCAATTTTTTTTCCTTTTCTCGAAGTGATCTCTTCTCTCTCGGTACTCTCTCTTCTCTCTTTCAATCACTCACCGGCCGCCTCTCTCTCTCTCTCTCTCTTAGGCCCCACCTGTTGGACACCTTCACCGACAACTACCCCAATAAGTCATCTCTCTCTCTCTTTCACTCTTGCACAGCTCCACCTATCGACTACCGAAAAAGCTCCACCGACGACTGGCCAACGCGCGAAGACCATCGACTTGCAGAGGTACATCTCCAAAGTTTCAAATTTTGATGTTTTTTGTTTTTCCTATTTTTTCCTCCTGTTCAACGATGCCTAGCTTGTATATACATTGATTTTAGTTTAGTTTTTTAGCTTCTTTTTTTTTTTTCCTGTTGCCGATCGATCAGTTTGTTTCTTGCATGTTCTTATTTATTTATTTTCTTATTTTTATCATGTTTACGAAGGTTATTTTTATTGAGTGAATCAATTAGTAGCTAAATTTTAGAATGAAGTTTGGTTGTTATTTGCATTAATGTCGGGTTTTTTTTTTTTTTTTTTCTCAAGTAAAATCTGTATTAAGTTAATTTATTTAATTGACTCAACAACAGCTCGTGGACAAACTCTAGCCTGTTTGAAATTAAAATTAAAAATAAAAAATTATAATGAAGTAAGTTTGAATAAAAGAAAATTTTTATTTCAATTCATCTTGAGTAAACCACAAATCAAAAATCCCAAGCGCAGTTGAGTAAACCGGAATTTTTTTTTTTTTTTTTTTAAAAAACTACGAAATTATGGTTGGAATCAACACACAAACATCAATATCCAAAAATCACCAAATACATGCATCGGTCGATCAAAAAAAAACAAAGAAACAATTTTTTTTTTTTTTTTTAAAAAAAAAAAAAAAAACCTAAAACACTAATCAGCCATGCGGCATGATCCGTTGACCAAAAAATTAAAAATAAATAAATAAATAAACACATACACTCGACAATTTTTTCTTTAAATTGCAACATGTTAATCAAATGTAAATCAATATATATATATATATATATCAGTTTCGACTGACAAATTCCATATGGACATAATTCACATATTTCATCTCAATATTATTAACATTCGGAAAACATCTATACAACACAGTGTGACACAAGCTAAAAGTTCACTGCCATGGATTGCTTAATCTTATGAAAGTGCAAATAATAAGCAACCAAAACTTACCACCACCGAATTCAATTTTTTCTAATAATCAATATTTAATGAAATAATACACGATTTTGCGATTTCAAAGGAGAGTACAAAGTTAAATAAAGAGAATCCATTTTATGGTCCACATTGTGTAATTCTAGTTGGTTTAGTGGAAATAGTAATAATAATAAAAAAGTTAAATGCATTAGTTTACTTTTTACATTTTAGTTTTTACCCCCGTAACTCTATGACACATTACTCCGCAAAATACAATGAGGGGGTGAAAAAAACTGGATTAATTTTTTGAAAGATGGGTATATTTATCTTCTTACCATATCTCTCTTTTTGAATATTTAAAAAAGGGCATTTATCTTCACTTTAAATTTTCGTTTTCCCATTTTTCTCTCTTTTTTCCAACTAGATTCTTTATCCTAATTCAATTCCAAATGAATGATCTCTTTATCCTAAAAAAAAGGGCATATCCAAGAGACGTAATTTAAAATTACAATCATGTTTAAAATTATGTTTAAATTATAATCAAAGTATATATGAGTTAAATAATAATAATAATAATAATAATACATATGGCTAAATAATACTAATTTCATATGCTGTGGAGATAAACTGAGAAACCTAAGATTATAGTAATATGTTAGAGTTTGAAACTTTCAATTTTTTGGTTGCAATGTGTAAAATACATGAGAGTATTATTGGAATAAAGAGAGTTAGCTAGAAGAAAAATAAAAAAATAAAAAAATTAAAGGATAAACAGAGCTAACATGCACGAAAATATCAGCTCTCTACCTACGAAAAGCAAAGTTAAAAGATTAGCTTTGTTTCTCTACTTTTAAACTTTCAATTTACTTAGTATAACTGGCACATTATACTAAATTAGAGTGTATATATATAGTTTAATATTACATACTAGAAACAATAAAAATTAATTTATTTAATTTACCTCAAACAAGTGTTAAAAAATGAAAATGGAATAGGATATTAAGAACTTTAGTTTTAAAGTTAAAATAGTTACTCTAAATTAGTTAATCGCTCCAAACATTATAGTAGGGTTATTTTTTTACAATGGTATAAATTATGTTTGTTACTGTTTGTTAATTGGTGTAGAGAAAAAGGATGGATAAGACTTGGATATCAAAGCCTACAGGTACGTGCGAATACAATGACGGGTGTAGATCGTTCGTGGCATTTGCCGTTAGTAACTATATAATCGGTGATGAATTCATTTAATGCCCCTGTAATGAAATAATTAGCGCCACTCATCCGATTACGTACTTTTCCACTTGACAGGGGGTAGGGGAATGAACCCGAACTACACATTGTGGTATATGCACAGTGAGAAGACAATACATAGTCTAGCTACAAGCTCTTATTCGACTGGTCCGACCCCAAATGCGGCGGGTGTAGCCACGAAAAATGTTGGCGATATGCACGGGATGTTGCGTGATGCATTCGGCATGCACCCGGACAGGGAAGACAATTGTCAACCTCAGGTAGTGGTTTAGGGGGAGTAAAGAAAGTGTTAATGAAGAAGCCGCAGAAGGTGACGCATTGAAGTACTATGATTTGCTTAAAAAGGCGGAGAAGCCACTTCATGAGGGTACTAAGCATAGCAAACTGAGTGTTACTATACACTTGTACAACTTGAAATGCGTTGGTGGTCTCTCTAACAATATATTCTCGGCCTTGCTTGAGTTCGTTAATCAGTTGCTGCCTGCTTGTGATGATACTTTGCCAGTTAATACGTATGAGGCGAAAATGTTTCTCAGTGACATGGGGCTTGAGTATGAGAAGATTCCGGCATGCTGAAATGATTGTATGTTATTCTGGAAGGGCAATAAAGAGCTAGATTCGTGTACCATCTGTGGAGAATCTAAGCGGAAGGATGAAATTCATTAGACAAAGATGGTGAACCTATATCCTCGAGCAAGAAACATTTGGTGAAGGTGTTGCAGTGGTTTCCAGTCATCCCACGATTACAGAGGCTGTTTATGTCGGAGCATATTGCGCCCTATATGAGGTGGCATGCAAAAAGCCGCACTAATGATGGGGTATTGAAGCATCTAGCCAACAGTGAAGCATAGAAGTCATTCGACCTCTTACATCCAGAATTTTCGGCGGATAGCAGGAACGTGCAACTTGGTCTGACCTCGGATGGATTTAATCCATTTGGTAACATGAGCAGTTCCCACAGTACATGGCCAGTATTGCTTGTTCTGTACAACTTGCCTCCGTGGATATGCATGAAGCAAATGTCGTTCATATTATCACTGATTATACTGGGCCCAAGTGCACATGGAATGGTTTTTGTGTGTATTTTGTTTTTGTGTCTAATGATGCACATGCCACCTACAACGAGTGCGAGCCACTCCTATTAAATAACAGCAACAATCATGACCCGCATGATGAATTTGACCACGCCAAGCCCGAATTAGATCCAATCCAAGCACTTGTGAATAAATAAAATGGCCCAAAAATGGTATAGTTCACATTAATTAAGTGATTGCTTTCATGTTATTTAGTTTTGAATTGATTGGCAATTTTTCTGCATAATATTACATCAATTTGTCATTTTATCATTTTGGTGTATATATATATATATATATATATATATATATATATATATATATATATATATAATAGATTAATTTGGATTTCTGATGTATTTTACAGGTAAAAATGAGTTGTAGAGGTAAACATGTGGTTCACAAAGGCGCATGCATCGTCGTGTCGTCTACCCCTTCAGGGTCACGGGATACCACTAAGCCCCACCGCATAGATGGAGATTATCGACCCACCCTCCCAGATATGATGGAGTGCGGGTTACAACATGGGTCGAGGGATATATCTGTAGATATCTCACAGGATTACTTTAGGATGCCACCTATGCCGCTGTCCCTGAGCCAGTTAGGGATTACTTCCCCTGGTCACTTGGCTCGCTACTACCCCTATACTGGACCCATCCCAGGTGCCACTGATACTGATGAGACACAGGCTGATGACAAGAGCCTGTTGCAGCATATGGGGGAGAGCCAAATGCCGCCTCTGTAGGAGCCGCTGGACACGCCGGTCGAGGACCTTGCGGCCTAGACTTTGTGCCCTGACCAGTTCTTGTTGATGGGTAAGTACATATTTTTACAAAAAGACCGATATGTACATATGTAGATATATATGTGTTGTACGTAGTTAATATGAAGTTTGAAATAATATACATCTCTCATCTGTTTTTATTGTGGCAGGATATTATCCAAATGACAATATTTATTATGAGGTGATTACAGACCCGCATAAGAATTGGGTGGTCCCCCCGGGGAAAAGAATAGTGGTGGAGTAAAATGTCGCGACGCAGCCCGTAGGATGCAGTGCAAACGATTTAGATGACATACGGGTAAAATAATAAGAAGCGGGTCATATGTACATATGAGGGACAAATGGAAAAGGGTAGATAAGCAAATGAAAGATGATATGTGGGGCCGGCTTTGATGTTATGTTTAAACTAGATGTCTAAATTTATATTAATTTCAGGTTAATATATATCCATATTATTTTTTTGTCAATTATGTTTTTGTTTAATTTATCAACTTAATTTTAAATTGTGCAGGTAGAGTTCTATTTACCAGAAACGGTAAATCTAGAATTGGCAAGACATGACGCGTTTCAAGATAAGGGGCATAAGCTTAGGCAATGGAGATTCAATTTTAAAGAGAAGCTTCAAATTCAAGTGGACGATACACCAGAAACCATCCGGACTAGAGTGGGGGCAGGCTTTCTTCAAAAGTATGACACCCTAGACGTGGCACATATGTTAGAGAGATGGTGTAGCGAGAAAGATAAGGTAGGTCATGACTTATATTTCTATTTTGTGTACTTTAATTAATTCCATGTAATACTTCAGAATATATGTTCATTGTGTAGGAGAATGTAGCTCGGATGAAGCAAATGCAAGAATTGAATAATACTCCACACTATACCGGATCTAAAAGCTATGCGAGGTTTACACTCGAGGAGGTATATATAAATTCGCCCATTCAATGTTTTCTGATCTTATAGAGGCATATTTACTGAATCCCAATAATGATGATATAGAATTGGACATAGCTAATGCCGTTTTGGATGCTAATCCGGTGATGGACACTAATGGATGGAACCCATGTTATGAGGACTTGTATATACCCATTAAAACTCATACATCTAGTATTAAAGTACCAAAAATTGAAAACCCAAAAAATGGTAATTTTTTTAAAGAAAAATATTTGAAACCATTTTTTTTTTTTGAAGATTTTGAGCTTATAGATGAGTCTTACGATTTGGTGGATCCAGATTATCAGGATTTGTCAAACACCTGAACTTAGTTGGCAATTGTAGTAGTAGTGTTTGCGCCGTAGTTTAGGTTGTAGTTTTGTTTTTATTTGTTTTTTGTTTTCTAACCCATTTTGTTGATAATAAAGTTTCATTTTGTTTTCATCACCTCAAAGTACTCTTCTTAATCTATACTTATTTGCTTCATTTTGTTACATTATGGACAATGTAAGTTTTAGGTTGGGGGGAGGAGTTTTTTTTTTTTTTTTTTTGAAAAGGGGGGGAGGAGTTTGATGTTTGATGTATGTCTTAATTTTGTTTATTATTATTATTATTTTTTAAAAAAATCTTATTTCCTTAGCATGAGTTTTTATTTTTAGTTCATTATGCTACTTCTGCTAAAGAACTTCATTGCTTTCATGCTCATTACTACACGTGCACTTAACCATATAAACATGAATTTTTGTTGAAGGATATAGATGAATTAGAAATCTTGAGGATAACAATATCGATATTTTTAACCCTTGTGAGTTTTGAGCCACTAATTCTTTGTGGATGGTAAATTTTCATGGTATCATATTTCATTTGGAAGCGCATAAATTATTTCATTGTGTTAGTCTCATTATTCTTTCTTTTGGCTGAATGCTAACAATCATAATTTTTTATGACACACTTATTTTGTGACGTCATGAATGTTGAAGAGTTATGCAAATTCTTGAGGGATGAGATTATTCCATTTTTCTTTACTTTGAGCCCCAGATTTCTTTTTGTGATACATTATCGCTCGTTACCTCGTTGAGCCTTAAGGTTAGCCTTTCTTTCTTAAGCCTTATTCCAAGTGTTTAAAGAATGAGTTTAAGTAATTTATCTTAATATGGTGACATGTGATCCAAACGAAAGAAAGAAAGAGAGAGATATCTAAAGGAACTATTATCAAGAAAAAAAAAAAATAAATAAAGTTGATGTTCAAGTTGGGAAGAGTATTATGGAAAATAAATAGTGTACTATTGATGAAAATTTGGGAAGATAAATTGATTGAAAATACGAAAAGAAGCTGAAGTTCCAATTATTCTTGAAAACACTTCTAAATTTTACCATTACCTTTTTGTTATTTATTTCTCTGTTCTTAATCCTAGATGGTTCGGATAATTTCATGACTAATCAATAAGTGTGGTGTAAATAATTTTCGGTGTCCTTTCATGAGACTACTTGTTCTTTGTTGATTAAGCGATTTTTGATATAATTTATATGTGAGATATTTGTTTTGCTTACATTAATCTACTCACATTTACTTAAGAGTGTACACCTATTTCAGAAAGATTTCAATTGTTGAGTGTTGACATTGGTAAGGCTTCAATCAAAACATACTTTCTGATAGAAATTCGATGTTATGTTTATCTGGACATTGAGAGTGTGTTTATGTTGACTTAAAAAATTTTCACTCATTGAATTCTGAGAGCATGCAAAATTTCTTTGATAGTTGTTAGAGTTTTGAATTTTGATTGATTCTTGTTGCTAAGGATTAAAAAAAAAAAATTGTTTTTCTTTTCCTAAGTCTTTGTTTTGGTGTTTTGCTTTAAGTCGCTTGAATTACTAGGGACTAACAATAAGCTGGTTGGGGAGTGTAATAATAACTTAAAAGTGCTTATTTATCTATTAAAGTAAACATTATCATACTTTATTATGGTTTAATTCTTACATTTTATTTTAATTGTGAAATATTGTTCAATTATTAATCTTAAGCTTAAATGATATATTAATGCAAGAGATTGTGTTATGTAGGAATTACAAAAGAAAGCAAAGAGTAAAAGCCAAGAGGTGGCTGGGTCAAAAGAAGAAGTCATCCTATGCTCAAGTCCAATGTGTAATACAAGAAAATGTGAAACCAAATTGCTAGACCTACAAATTGGAAAAACATTCCAATAATACTACATGACAAAACAAGAAAAAGAAAAAGAAAGATTGAAATCTAGTCTATCACTAAGACTATGGATAATACAAAACCAAGAAGAAAAAGGTCTCTTTGGCCCTTATAAAAAAAAGAAGCAGTGTTTTGTTTCAAGTATAAAAGAGAGATCTGGAACAAATAGAAGATTGTGATTCATAGAGTTGTACAAATTCCAAAAGAAGAATGACTCTTATCTCTATAAGAGAAGACGCACCACAAAGGAAAGAAGAATAATTTTTGGTAGTTTTTCTTTCTTTTCAACTCAATGACAGTGGATTTTTAGAAGGCTTCTGGAGATTTTTGACTGGTTCTAGTTATTTGTTATTTTCAATTTATTTTATTTTAGTTGTTTAAGTTTGATGTTTAATACTTTAGTTATGAGATTTATTTTCATAGTTATGAGTGGCTAAATCTTTAGCTAAGGGGTGAAGTCTAGTATTTTTATTATGTGTTATTGAGACTATTTTATTTGTTCTTCATAGATTAATGATTGAATGTTGGGGATGACTGATGAGTTTTATTTGAGAGAAATTTAATGTTATAAGTTTATTTTGATTCATTATGATTTTTTTTTTTTTTTTAATTTTTTATATATCAAATGCTTACTTTGTTTGATTTGTTGTGATTCGAAAATATATTGAATACTTATTTTATTGTAACATGTTTTTAAAATCAAATTCTCAATCAATCCATGTTTAATTTATTTTATATTTACTTTGCGCTTAATTATTTTATTTTTCGATTAAGAGAGCTGACTCTCTACCTAGTTGAGTTAAAAATATATGTCTCAGAAATACGTAATATAATGCTAGGCGAATCTCTGAAACCTTAGTGTTTCCCATTACTTTATATTAATTCAGTTTAATTAATTAAATTTTAGTTTACCATCTCTCTATAGCTCTACTTTTTAGATGAAAAATCAATTTAATTTACTTTTCTGCACAATAATATAAATTTTACTTAGTATCTATCATTCCCTGTGGATCGACCTCGCACTTACCGAGAATTTATTACTTGAAAATGCCTACATTTAGGTTTGCATTCTTTTTGACGCAGCAACGGTCCTTGTTAAAATCTTTCTATTGAACTATCCACACTTAGGGGACTTTAATTTGATTAGCATTTTTGGTGCAAGATTTATTGAAAGCAAAGATCAATCTTTTTTTCACTTTCAAGAAAATGAGAGGTATAATAGACCTTACTGTACCAATTACTAGTTCTGTGAGTCCTTCTAGATATTTAGTAGGGAAAGTTTCACTTATAACTCCTGATCTTTGTCACTTTTACAAAAAGGTACCCAAACTTTAGAAAGTATTAATTTATGATATCTATCTTTTAATTTTTTTTTCAATTTTAATACTCTGTTAGAATTTTTTCGTTAAATCCTATCAAAATTCCCAAAATAACTTGTGAAAGTTTAGTATTATCATATTCTTTTTTCAATTATTTCTCTCAATTCTCTCTCTTTTTGTATTGAAAAAGTAGTCTGTTCGTAAAGTAGAAAATTATGTTTTTTTATTAGCTAAAATGCATAACATTGAGATGCTCTTAGGTCGGGTAATCAAGAAGCAATTAACTTTACTTCCCATCGTAAATGCACGACTTGGAAAAGATAGATACTTGTACTTATTTTTGGTTTTAGTTGCTTCCAATGATTTATGAGAAACCTCTTTTAACCACCAAAACATTATCAATCATCTTTCATGTTCGAGCAAGCACAGCACACCATATAACTATATGAGGGCCATGTGGCTACCTCTACAATTTTAGGACTTTAAATTAACCAAAGGGATTGATGTCATTTGAAGTCAAAGGAAAACAGTGAGTTTTACTTTTACAGCACTGCCAATGGATACCTAGTAATTAAGGGCCATTGTTTACTGCAATGGTAAAGATTTTGAACTGTCAAGCACAAGGATCCGGATTAAAGAGAGGTCACTTCATGCAAAATATAGATCAAAATCCCATTTAAGTGGAATTGAAGCAACATTCCATTAAATTGTACTTTGCCTCAGTTCATTCCAACAAGAAAAGAGAGCTAATATAATCTATTAAATAATGTCCAAAATGCATGTGAGAATTAAAAATGCATCCTCAACTTTACCAATAACAATTCTGGTCTTGACTCTTTTCCCGAATTGTAGCGATTCAATTTGGACGGCATGCAGTAAGAGTAATTAAGAGTGATGATGATGATAAGAATCCCACAGATTCCCAGATGGTTCTAGATCATGCACAGACCTAGGAGTAGTCAACTTGACCCATCAGATTCGCTTATAAGAAAGATCACCAAGACTGAATTCAAGCGATCGAGACCCAAGTGTCAGTGAGTGAACCATGCTGGATAAGCGTGGTTCACACCCTAATAAAAAGACTGGGGCAGTGAATTTCTCCGACTTGGAAAGCATTTCACTAGAATTCGAGCATGAAATATAGGAGAAATAATAGAGGGAGGACCTTTAACCGGCTCCCTCATCTTCTTTTCAATAAAAAAGGCAATTTCATTCACGAAGTGTACTTTTTGATTATTTTATTTTTATTTTAAATAAAATTATATTTTTTATTAAAAAGAAAAGGGGAGGGGGCAGTTAAAGGTCCCCCTCCATCATTTCTCCTTTTATAGAACTAGCTAATTGCCTACAAAGGAAACTAACTAAATAAACCAAGATGTTCAAATCAGTGTGATGTTATCCAAGACCTACCTCGGCTGTCTGTCTGCAATGTTGCAAAGGACTTGTTTTTTATGCAATTTAGTGGCATGCCAACTTAATTAAGGAAGCCAATCCCAAGTGGTGAAATTAGAAAATTTCACTTGTTTCGCCCGGGCCACTATGCTATATTTCGAGAAATGATAGAGGGGGACGTTTAACCGGCTCTCCTCCCCTTCTTTTAAATAAAAAATACAGTTTTATTTTAAAAAAAAATTAAATAGTATATTTTAATGAATAAAATTATATATTTTATTGAAAAGATGAAGAGAAACCGATTAAAAGTCCCCTCTATCATTTCTCTCCCACCAGAAGCTCGATCAGTATGAGCAAAATTAGCAGTATTCTATTTTGCTAACTGCAGAAATCTGAATGCCATGGGCCCAGGCCTATGAAATATGGTGTCTGTAACCATGTCTTGTAAAAAACTCTTTAGAATTTATATTTTAAATTGATTTTCGTCATCATAATGGAAATCAAAGTGCATTAGTGGGATCTGACTTAGACGGTAAGAATAGCACATGTAAAGGGCGTCACTCTGACTTATCATGAAAAGCAAGTGAGGAGTACTGCAGATGGTATGATGATGATGACTCCTTTCTGTTCCCCACCTAACAATCTTGCGGTGTGTATCAAAAGCTGATGAGGATATGAAGAGGTGACGGCAGATGATAAAGCACGATACCAAACTAAAGGTCCATTATCCCATGCATGCAGCTGCTTTACCTTTAGCCTTATCATGGATTAATATAATTTAATAATTGATCATAAAGACCCACTGCCCTTGTGGCTTACTCCTATCATGTGCCCACCCGGAAGTGAGCCAATGACTATGGTCGGTGACACTTTATTCGCACGTACAGTCAGAGCCGAAAAGAAAAAGAAATAAATATATAAAGAAATGACTCCTTTGTTACGCATCTTCTTTTAGACGTCTATAAAAATGAGCACAAGGCTCCTGTGAATTCCCCCCTTTTCTCTCGATCTTCTTCCTTATCGATCTCCTGGTTGTTTGCTTGTATATTCGGTCTCTTATTTTTACGTGTGCGCGCTCTAATGGGTTTCTTTGTGGAGGAGTCCGCGGGTTTGCCGGCCGTAACTCATCTACTATACAAGGCAGCTCTTATAATTGCAGCGGTGAGATGGGTCTTGTGTTGGACTCTCAGACCCAGAGATAGGAGCCTCTCCTCAGCCTCTGATGAGGCAGACTTTCCTCCTTCTACAGTTGCTTCTTCCCAGATGATAAGAGACAATCTAATACTGACTACCTTCAGAGATGTCATAGAAAGACTGCCGGAGAATAGGAGTTTGAACACGTGTGCCGTATGCTTGAACCAATTAAGCATGCAAGACGAGGTAAGGGAGCTCAGGAACTGTTGCCACGTCTACCACAGGGAATGCATTGACAGATGGGTGGATCGTGATCATGATAATCACATGAACTGCCCGCTCTGCAGGGCTCCTTTACTGACTTCCTCACAATTCCAGGTCTTGAGTTGCGGGTCCAGGGACCAGCCCAGCTGGGCCGTAGAGCGGCTTCTCTACCTTTTTGGGGACGATCTGCTCTTTTAAGCTCATGTGATGGATAGTTGGATACCATCAAGATTATTCCGACTCCGAATCTCTGCAGCATTCGTAGTCGTCGGCAGTTTTGAATGGACTAGCTGGCCAATACCATAAAGTGGCAAGGCGAATGGGTTATTTCAACTTGATGAGAGGAAAAGCCAATCGGGGAAGGCTTTCTACTGTGGTTCAGCGCTGCTTGGGATTTCTTTTTTCCTTCTTTTTTTGAAGATATGGGATTTATGTATATACATCTTCTTTTGCAGTCAATACCTACTTTATTCTCTCACTTTCACATTGAGTTAAAGTATTATTAAATTTACATTTTTTTATAAGCTTAATGACACGTCTGAGTGTTTTATTCTTTTAAATCTGACTTGAATTATAATTTAGTTTGCGAATTTCAAAGTAAATAAAGTTGGAAAAAATGTTTAAATAATTTGATTTTCTAAGATAAAATTAAAAAAAGTAGAGATACAATCTGATTTGTTTTTAAAAAATTCAAACACTATAGCAAATAGAATCTAGATTTTTCTTGAATAGGAAGGTCCTGATCTCACTCATAAAAAGAGTATTAAAGTATTAATTAAATGATTAAATTTATTACTTGTCGACGAGATCGTGTCCACCAATTTTTGAAGCGTTTCGAGTTCATTTACCCCAAATCGGTGCTATTGAACTTTACAAAAAAGTTCGTGTTCTAAAGTCAACATAGGGGGTTGGGGGTGGAAAAAGAACACTAAATACTTCATTCCACCCGTCCACATGATTGCATCGACTATCTGCATGCTCATTAAATTTACTGCCAAACAGATCGAGAAACAAAAAAACCTTGATAGGTAGCAGATTATTAAGATCGAACCACACTATCAAAAAATAATAATATTTTTCATTGTATCCGATTGACGTAAAGTTTACCACCTTGTAGATATCATCGACAAGATCGTGTCCACCAATTTTTGAAGTGTTTCGAGTTCTTTTACTCCAAATCAGGGCTACCGAACCTCTCGACAAAGTTGGTGTTCTGAAGTCAACCCTAGGGGTTGGGGGTGGGAGAACCTAATAACCGGCTCCGGCGCTTCGGGTTCTCAGTTACCCAGTTATAAATAACTGGGTACCAAACAAGTTTTTCGGTTATCTGGAGCTGGTTGGTGTCCGGTTACGGTTTCTTGGCCGGTTATAACCGGTCTAGAATTACACCCCTAAACAGAGACTCTCCAAGGATCTAGATTGTGACAATTTTGAAACTGTAGAGTTGATTTTGGAATAATATAAAATTCAGGTTTAATTTAAAACTAAAGCCAGGCTATGAAGTCAAATATGTAATATCTATTTTTCTTGGTCATATGTGCAAATTGGCTTGCTAGCTACTCATTATCATTACTTCCCATTGGACATCTTAATAGGGTTCATTAACTCCTCTTTTCATCAATTTAATTAAAAAAAAAAAAAAAGTTAAACTGAATTTTTAATCTTAAACTATAAGATTAGTTGCAATGTTTTTATAATTAACATTAATTGAACCGTTATTCTCCTAATAGGATTAGTTTCAATATATCCCTATTATTAAAGTTCCTTCACTTTTCATTATACTTAAGCATAAGGTTGTGATAAGCTTATCACATTACCACATGTTCATGTATTTCTATTATGATCAATGTTATTCAGTAGACTGTTATACGATTATCATATAGATAGATGATATGAAAGTAAAAATTGGCACTTGAAAATCAATGAATGATTTTCACTACCGATCTTAAGGGTGAAAAGGCGGTTGGTGAAATTTAATAACTGCCTTCGCAACTGCCTTTGACAGTTAATGGTTATTTAATCAACAACAGCACCACTAACCGCTTTTACTTGGTTGGGCCTATTTTGGATGTTGGACTTGTTTTTTGGGCTCACTTCAAATGTTTTTGGGTCTTCTTTTAGAAAAAAAGAAAAAAAAAAAGAAAGAATAGCTCACTTCTCAATTCTCTTAGTTACTAGAAGCTATAATGTATTTCTAAACCATTTGAGATGGCCGCTTCAAATCACAATATATAAAAGAATAGCCCTATCAGCACTTCAACTTCTCGCAATCCACTTTTCAAGTATTCATAGATTTTCAATTTTCCACCACTAAAATTTGCTCAAGATGACACTGAAAGTCTTACCTACGATGAGGACAGTCAAGTGAAAACAAAACCATCAACATTTTATGGGATTACTACCTACTTAACAGAAACTATATATCATGGATCCGTAGAAGCAAAATAAGTTTCCCTAACCCCAATGGGTTGGCTCAGTTGGTTAGAGTCTAAGACGGTAGGGCATTTCTCTATTTTGATCCCAGGTTCGAATCCTGCTGGGTGCAAACTCCCTCTTGGGGCCAACCACCCAGGTTGTGTGGGGGGAGGGGGGGTCGTCATTGGCTTCTGACTATCTGCCTGTGATTTAAGGTCAATGCCTAGAGTGACTTCGGACATTGGGCTAGGGGATTAGTCCTTGGTTCTTGGCATGCAGTCACTGCGCTCGGAATGTTTGACTACCACCTTGGTGGGCCAGTCGTTCAGCGAACGAGGTACATTGCAGCTATAGGGAATGGAGGATACCCCTAATAAAAAATAAAATAAAATTAGTTTCCCTACCTAGATACCAAAAAAAGGAAATGAGAGAGGCAATCTGAAAAGTTACCGTGTCGTTTAAGAGTTTTGGAGAGAGCAAGGTCTTGTAGCAAGGAAGAAGCTCCTTGGTTAATGATAGTGAAAATAAGATGGCTTTGGGGAGAGAGGGATAGAGAAAAAGAGAGGCAGTGCGGCGAGCCGGCAAGGGGGGCAATGCGGCGTTGAATGAGAATGACAAAATTAAGGGTTGAGCTGTTGAGGTATTAAGGAAGATGAGATGAATTTCGAGAGAGGCTCGAGTCGAGAGGCAATGCCGTGCTGCGCTAAATGAAGGCTAGGGCTAAAAACATATAAGTTTAAAAGCCTATAAGTGAAATGACGTCATTATATATATATATACATTAAAAGGCGATTAGTGGTTTTTTCCAACCGCTTCTAAAGGTGGTTAGGCCGTTAGTGGATGGTTAATAACCATCCGTCTTTTTATCCCTAATTGCCATGTTATCTCAGTCATTTACCAATTGTATAAATAACATTACTTTTTTATTACTATTTTTTTGTGATCACGTAATAAATATTTAAAAATTAAGATTTAAATGTGATAGAAATTGAAAAAACAAAATTACCGGTGGGTGAAGAGTAATTTATCCCAAAAAAAAAACTCACTTTGGACCTGCAAGATTTGGGGCCTTCTGGAATGAAGACTGCATGAGTGTCTCTAGGCCCAATTGCTAGTGTTCAGTTGGGCCTATAGCCAATCATCTAAGGGCCACTCGTTTTCAATTTTATCAGCCTTTTTCACCTCAACCCTACTTACATTTTAGGGTTTCGATTTTCTGTTTAGGGTTTCTGCGAAGAGTAAAGCCGTAGAGCAGCAGAGCAACAGCCATGGTTCTCAAGTATGTTCCCGTTTCTTTCGGTTTTCTTTCCTACTCTGTTTGTTTGCCGAGGAAGTGTGAACAAGAAAAGAAAAAGAAAAATTGGGAAAAAATTCTTTGTTTTGAGTCCGATATGTCTCGTTTGTTTGTTTTCTTTGTCTGTTTTTCTTTTTCCCTGAGAAAATGAAAACATCGCCCCAAGTGGAAAATGTAATGGTATGTTTCGGACTCGATGTTTCTGTTTCTTTTCTTGTCTCGTATTTTCTCGGCAACCAAATGGAGGGTCACGTTCTTATTATTTAGGATTTCCCCCCTACATTGATGTTTATTTATAAATTTATCTATTAGCTAATACTTATTTATTATGATTGGTTTACACTGTGTTTCAATAGTTAGATCGTGATAACGTAGGATTGGATTATTACTAATGAGCTTTAGCTCAATTGGTTCTTCCTCCCTTTGTAATAAGATGGAGGGTGTGGTCGTGGTCCAAGCCACGTTGTTGTGAATAATACAAATTATTAACTTATTTTCTGTATTGGATCTGTTCTTAAAATGGAGTTTTTATGTTTAATTAGTTTTATAGCTTTGAGGTGAATGTATTGTCAATGAGCTAAGCTGAGTTGAGTGTTAGGTTGGTTGAGCTTGGGTTGGACATCTAGAAATGGTTTGACGTTGACCTGAGCCTTTAACTGAGGTCTCATCTCGAGCTTGGGGAGCTTGGTTTTTCATGCAGGGCAGATTGAAAATTTATGAATAGTCTGAATGGTGGACTGTCTTATAGATTTAAAGATTTAAATGTGTTAACCTTGTGAACCTTGTTATGGTATGTAAGAGATAATGAGTAGACTATCATAGGCATATGGTTGGTGGCTTTTTATTGCTAATCAAATGGAGAGATGGTGTTTTTTTCATGGATTTGTGGCTTGCACCATTCCCTCATAGCTTTTTGCTCCACATACTCCTATTCGTGTGTAATTTAGATAACCTTTGTTTGCTTGGGGCTTACAGGTAGTGTGCAAATGATTCTTCCCTGAAGAAATGTTATCATTCTGATTGTTGGTTATTGGTGTTCTCTCTTTTTGAAGTCAACTTGAGAGATTTTGACGAGGGAGTGGGGATGTCTTGGGTAGACAAGAGTTTGGTATCCGATATTGAAAATTTGTTTTCATTTCCTAGAGGGGGTTTCATTCTGTGGGATTATTTTGTTGAGGATTACCTAGAGAGCTGGTGGGATGATGGAGGTTGGTATTAGATGGATGTGCTAAGGGGTAGAAATGAATGAAGAACAAAAGAAGCACAGTTGAATAAGTTATGTGGGTGTTAGGATTCCAGAGCGTCATCTGCATGGCCTCGACATACTAGTTTAGACTTGGTCTTTTATTCTATAAATTCTTAAATAGTTAATTGTGGCGATATTGTTTAGAGGTAGCTTTCATTTGAAATTTCAAATGACAAAGATTTCCTGATTGGCTCATTTTAAAAAGAATTCAAGTAATTGGGTTTTTTTGCTACAGGATACATTGTTTCCATATTATATAGCGCTTTTGCCCCTACTAGTTAGGTGACTTCTCTTGTATATTTTTCTGTGTACATAGGGTGCTTTATGCTTTTAATGATATCTTGGTTACTTTTTTTGAAAAAATAATATTATATAGCGCCTTTTTCCTTGATGCTTTATTTGGTTGCTGGTGAAATTTTGATTTTTTCACTACCTGTGTCTTGGTAACCGACCGAGATTCTTCAGCAAAATAAGCCTGAGATGATTTATGTTTTTGCCATTAGAATATTGATTTTCAGAAAAAAATAAAAATAAAAATAATGCAGCCTAAATTTTTGGTTTCCTTACATAGCATATGGATGCTTTGCATGTATTTCAATTTTTTTGTTCACACTATGCTTTAAGTAATGAATTTTCAGCAAAGAAGACCGAATAAGTCTAGAATGATAACACATTTCTGACTCAGGTTTCACCTTGCTCTCCTTAGGATGCAGTACTTTCTTGCAATCAAAATATATCAGTTGAATTGTTAACATAAAAAGATAAGAAAGTATAAAAGGTTAAACTGAAACTTTTGTAAACTGGTGGGGAATGTCAGTATTATGATTATTTTGGCAATTCTTTTTTTTTTTTTTCATTTATTATTTTTCTATGTTATTCTTTGCATAGAATGATTTCTTGAATTATAACATGCCATATGTAGAGGGCAGTGGCTAAAGGAACAGTATGATATATCGTGAAGGTTATGTACTCATATTAAAAAAAGAAAAAAGAGGAAATACTTATCAAAAAAAAGAAAAAGAAAAAAGAGGAAATGTAAAAGTTACTGTGAAATGATGGAAATCATAACATCAAGCTTTGCTCTATTGATGATGAGAAATGGTTAATTAATGTTAAGACATTAAGTCATAGCCTGGACTATGGTTTATTGGTAACTAGAATAAGCATAAGCTATCCCTTTTTGTCCAACATGTATTATTCATTCATGCCTTTTTGTATGGCTTCAGCTCAATTTTACAAGAATTTCAATGTATATGCTCAGTACTTAATGCTGATCTTTCAGGACTGAACTCTGCCGCTTCAGCGGTGCCAAGATATACCCTGGTAGGGGTATCAGATTTATCAGATCAGATTCTCAGGTTAATTTTTTATTTAAACAACCATTGCCAAGCTTCAGGATTCTGCATTCAGTTTCCTTTTTCTTCTATCTCTCTCTCTCTCTCTCTCTCTCTCCCTCCTTTTCTTTTCCTCTTTGTGCACCGTGATTGATGTTTATCACCTTGTTTGGTTATTTCAGGTTTTCCTGTTTGCCAACTCAAAATGCAAGAGGTACTTCCACAACCGCTTGAAGCCTTCAAAGCTTACTTGGACAGCTATGTACAGAAAGCAACATAAAAAGGTGGAATTTCCTTCTGTTTTGTGATAAAACAATTCATCTTTGTGATTTATATTCTTACTCTCACATGACTCACAGGATGCAGCGGCCGAGACTGTGAAGAAGAGGCGTCGTGCCACCAAGAAGCCATACTCTAGGTCCATAGTTGGAGCTACCTTGGAAATTATCCAGAAAAAGAGAGCTGAGAAACCAGAAGTACGAGATGCCGCTCGGGAAGCTGCTCTCCGGTATGCTTCCTTCCCTTCCATTAAACTACCCCTCCTTCAATTTGGAGGTGGAAAAGATAATAAGACCTCTTGTGTAAGTATAAAAAAGAAAGACCAATCATCTGTCTGCCAGGAGTGGAGCCAGAAAATTGTGTTTGGGAGGGCCATGATTAACATGAATCTCGTAGATTTATACCCATTAGAATTGAATCCCATTCTTCTACATCAAAAAAAGGACAAACATCACAAGATAACAAAATAAATATTGCCATAAAAATGTTATTTTTGAAGCTAATCAAGTTGAACTATTGGTATATTGCTTTGCTAGAAATTTTACAATGTCATGATTGTTTATTACAAAATAGTGTTACTTTTCAACATTCAAATGGTTGTAATGAAAAAGAAACATTTGTGCTTAATTTATTACATATAATTTATTTTTTTCCTTATGTAAAGTGTATATATGTCATATCTTGGCATACATTTTCGCTGTTAGGACTTAATTTTCTTAGGTATTGCGATTAATACCCTTATGTTTAATAGAGGTATAATAAACTTTAAAAGCTTTTGGGGTTCCAAGCATTGTTTTTCCCAAGGGTGACATGTGAATAGCATTAGATTGCTAGGATTGTAAAAGATTTTCAGAGAACAGATAGAAGGTTTTTGGACTTCTGGTTTAGATCGAAGCATGCACCCAAGTTGTAAATCCCCTTCTGGGTGATTAAATTCCTTATTTTATATGATTGTCTGCTGAAGAGTTGCATATTTCTGCAGTGAAATTAAGGAACGGATCAAGAAAACCAAGGATGAGAAGAAGGCAAAGAAGGCAGAAACAACGGCCAAGACTCAGAAGTCTCAGAGCAAGGGAAACTTGTCCAAGGGTGCTGCCCCAAAGGGCCCTAAAATTGGAGGTGGTGGTGGAAAGCGCTGAGCAGCCAACTTAGACAAGTGAAATGTTGTCTTGGGTTTTGTTTTGGCTATGGCTTTCTTTAATTACAAGTGAACTTGAGCAGATTTAATTTGTATTTAAGTCATTACGTATTGGTTAGAACCATTGATATTGCTTTGTGTGTTTCATTTCCTGGTGAATGGTGTGATCGTTTGATGGTAAGTGTTGTAAACTGGCAACTCCTTTTTCTTTCCTGGTTTTAAATTGAGAGGTGCATAGTTTCACTTCATTTTTAGACTGAGTAATGCTATCAAGGAGGACCCAAGTCCGGTCCTCTCTTATTCTTCTTTAAATGGACGTGACTTTTAAAATTACCATTAGATCAAAATTTAATAGTAATTTATCATATATTTAATTGTGATTTTAAAAGTTATATTTAATTTTAGGAAGATTCAAAGAGGGACATGAGTTTGAATTTTAGTATTACCCTTTTGGACTATGATAGCTTGGGGCTGACAAATTTTTATGACTCTTAAATTTGACATGATCTCAATAAGAAATTATTGAGTTAGAATTGAAGAGTTTAATATATTTAATTAAATAGGTTGGACTATAGTTGACTTGTATAATTTTATACTCATGAGAATGATCCTGAAACATCTTTTCTAATTTATATTACAGTATGAGGACCGCAGGAAGATACCCCTCAACATGTTGGATGTACATCTCAACTCCCTTATCTAGAGAATAATAAATATCTAAAAAAGTAAAAAGAAATAAATATCCCTAGTTCGAACTTCGAACAAAGGCTATTAGTGGGACTTTCGTGGGAGCAGAAATCAGCACCCACCTAAAAGTCCCAAATAAATTGCCTAACACATCTTCTGTTATTTTGAATGATATTTTCTCTGCTTCTTGTGGTGTTTGAGTGGTAATTGAAAAAAATATTTGTCAAGTATTATTAGCTTGAAAAATAATCAAGAACTTCCACCGAAACTATTATAAATTAAAAAGGAAAAGAAAAATGAGGAGGGTTTTAACATCTTCAATAACTTCGGAATTGTTTGGTAAAGATTGTTGAGTTGAATTTTTTTTGAGTAGTAGCAAGAAGTAATTGATATGGTATAAAGTAGAAAGAATTTGTATGGAAAAGTGAAAAAAAAAAAAATTATATTGTAGTGACTTTTTTTTATTTGAATAGTTAAAAAATTATTGATGTGATATAAAAAGTGAAAAAAATTATAATGTTTTGAAGTTGATTTTTTTTGGAAAAATGAAAATTCAAGTGGGAATTGAGTGTTTGGTAACAAACACCCCCTTTACCTCCCCCAATCCCATCCCGAAATTCACGTTGTTTCAGAGTTGTGCAAGGCAAGTTGATGGTCAAGGAAATTAGCCGTGTTTGGTAATCGATTTAGCCGCCTTGAGTTTGATGAAGAATTTTTTGAAGCAGATATAAGTGATTGATGTGATATAAAATAAATAGAATTTTAAATTTTTTGTATGAGTAAGTGAAAAAAAAAATAATAAAAAAATTGTACTTGGTTTTTTGTTGAATAATAATAAAAAATGATTGATGTAATATAAAAATAAGAATGTTTTGAATTGGTGTTTTTTAGGGAAAAAAAAAAAAATTGTATCAAAGTCGAGGTAATCCGAAACCCAATGGTTACCAAACACAGTAGAAAATCAGGGTTTTTCACCATTTTGACTTTCACTTTAAGACCTTTAAGACTCCGTTATTAATTTGATAGAGACCCCTCATATATTTATTTATTTATTTTAAAAAATCCTTAAAAAAAAAAAGCCTTTTTTTTTTTTTTTGGTAAATGTATCATAAATTTCTAAGTAAAAGCTCGATTTAAAATCACTTTCACTTTTTAATTTTCAATTTTTGGTAAACAAGTTTTTTGCAAATTTGAAATAAGTCCCTTCGTGAATTTTCTGTGAAGTTCCTTTTTTTTTTTTTTTTTTTTTTTTTTTTGTAAACATTTAGAGCGACGTAAGCTTTTTGGCCAAATCACCTTAAAATAATATTTTTACACTTTATTAAAAAATAAAATCTAAAAAATAGTCACTTCCACCTTTGGCCACCCCAGCAGTAGGGGTGCCGCCCTCGAGGGTGGCTCAGGTGTGAGAACCCGAGGTTAGCTCTCCATTGAAGAGCCTACTTGTAAGAAAAATCTCAGTCACACTCTCCTCCTATCAGTACTCTCTTTCATCCAATTTTTTTTCCTTTTTTCTTTTTTCTCAAGCCTCTGCACAAGAAAGTTTGGAAACGTGTTTAAAAAAAATGACAATAGGGCAGAAAAGGTGTTTGAGGAAATGACACAAAGAAAAAATAGAGGAGAAAAGCAAAAAGCTCAAAACATAAATCATTGACAGTTACATAAGAATATAGAGGCTGCAAATTGAAGGAACAAAACGACTCGCCATGACGAGATTTCAAAGATTTCTACTGCAAGGAAAAAAAATGGCCAAAAGATAATTTGTTGTACATCTTTGTTTTCTTCCTCTGCTTCACACTTTTCTGGTCATAATTCATTCAAATAAATTTATGGCTAAAGTCTCATGAAAGACTACAATCTTGACATATGGCTCTGTTTCCTGGTCGGCAACCATGACAATAAATTTCATTGACCTCTAAAAAGTGCATGAAAATTAGAGTCAATACAGAAGGGAGGAAGACCCAAGTCTTATGCACCCCCCTTTTGATGCAATGTCCCTCTCTTTGTGCACTTCATCTCAGGCCACCCAAATGGGGCACCCCCACAAAGTCTTGGCTTCCTTTTGCCCACTTCACGGGAGAATCGAGAGCTTCAAGTAGTAGCCTAGGAGGATGACTATTCAATTCATCGTTCTAATCAGAAAAATTCGCATCTGGAGCAGTTTGATCATGCGAATAACGGGCTTTCTCATCCAATTCTATGGAGCAATTGGTTGGTTAAACTTCTTTTCAGAACAGAAGCCATCCCGTTAGGGTGGTCAGGGTTAGGGTGACTTTTTAGAATTTTTTTTTTTTTCTTTTTTTAATAAAGTGAAAAATATATTGTTTTAAAGTGATTTAGCAAAAAAAACTTACGTGGTACTAACGTTTTCATAAAACTTGACGGAAAATTCACAGGGACCTATTTCGAATTCATGCATAAAAAATTATAAATTAAAAAGTGAGGGAGTGATTTTAGATTTCAAATCACACATTTACTCAAGGATTTATGATATATTTACCATTTTTTTTTAAATAAAAAATAAAAATCTAAGAGGCATAATTTTATTTTCACTGTTATTTTGAATGAAAATGATACAAATATCTCGAATTTGGGTCTATACTCAAGTTTTAAGTCTATCAGATTAAAATTAGAGTTTTAAAGTCATAATTGCGAAAAGCAAATCGAGTTTGTGGGCTGATTTTCCAAATAAAAATTAATTGCGTCAATACAGTCCACCTGTAGCATAGTCAATTGGAACCTGCAAACCAAATTTTCATTAGGTTCAAGCCCAAATAAATATATTTAAAATCAAAATTCAGAAAAGATAATTATTAGCTTAATACCAGATATTAGTGCCTGCATATCACATAACACTTAGCTACCAAAATCGTTTAATCAATTCATGGCCAAACATAGAATTTTAGACCCATAGAGAATGTTGGAAATATCTGAATTTATTAAAAGTGACATGTGTTGTTATTTTATTAGAGCTGATATGGCACACTAACGAAATTCGTGAAGTGTTTTGACAGAATTTAATTGAAAAAGAGAAACTTAGTTTTTGGCATACCCTAAGGAACTCAAAGTTCATCTTGATACCATATAAAATTAATTGTAATTAAGATAAACTACGTTAAGTGATTAACACATTCATTTCGAAGTTGACTCTTACAATTTTTCTCATATATTTATTGTTAATTTAACATAATTTAACTACATTTTTTGTAGGGATAATTACACCATTGGTCCTTGGGGTTGACCTAAATTACAAATCATTCATTGTGGTTCGAAAAGTTCATAGAGGGTCATTGTGGTAAACTATAATTACAAATCAGTCCCTAAATACGTTTTCTATCCACCAAGTTAACAAATTCCGCTAGTTAGCCACATCACACCTAATAGTAAGTCACACGTGTTCATTACAATAAAAAAATATAAAATATAATAAATAAAACAAATATATATATATATATATATATATATATATATATATATAAAAGATACTGAAGGGGTGGTTGCCGATTCAAAGGCATTTAGGCCACCCCCAAACATGGTCAGGGGTGGCCCGAAGGCCACCCCAAAGGCCTTCTAAGGGTTGCTGCACGCCACCCCAAGTAGGCTTGGCAATTCGGGTCGGCGGGTCGGGTTCGTGTCGACCCGGCTAACCCGATTACACAATCGGGTCCAACACGAACCCGACCCAATTATTAATCGGGTTGAACCCTTAAACCCGAACACGACCCGATTGCTAACCGAGTTACCCGAACACGACCCAGGTAACCCGTCTGAAGAAGAAGAACCGAAGAAGCTCTGAAGAAGAAGAACTTTGATTCTCATAAGTATCAAATCAAGCAGGAAGAATTTACATCACAAATCAAATGTCCAAACAAGCCAGAAACTAAAAGATGATTTAGGATAAGCATTTCATTGTTCTCTCTCAATGCCCAGCGGATCGATGTAGTCTTCAAAGTTCAAACCTTCCAATTAAACCCACAAAACAAGAAAACTAAAAATAAAACCAAAAATAAATATCGATCTCGTACTCGTACTCGTTGAGTATGAATCTTATGAAGTCAGAGATGCACTCTTGCACGGTCTCCTTGGCGTCCTTCGCACCAAACCCTCCAATTAAACCCACAAAGCTGAAGAAGCTCTGAAGAAGAACTGAAGAAGCTTGTCTTCGTCTGAAGAAGACGAGCGTGAACTGTGAAGCCCATCGCATCGCATCCAAGCCATGGCTGCGAACTGGTGAACTAAAGCATGAAGGGTGCCGCGTGAAGGCTGAAGCCGGTGAGGCGTCGTGGGCGGTGACTGACTGACTGCCGTTGCCTGCTGCGTGAACAGGGAACGAATGAAGCTGTGATTTTGTGAATGTAGAAATGAGGAAAAGGATAAGGGCCAAAACTCAGAATTGTGCGGCTAGGGTTTTCAGTTCTCACTTCTCCGTTTACATTTCACTTTCTTTTATTTTTTTTTATTTTTTTTAAGTAGCCGGGTCATAATCGTGTTCGCGGGTCAACTCGCGGGTTAACCCGCGAACACGATTTATAAACGGGTCATAATCGGGTTGACCCGATTATGTTAAACCCAAATCTGATTTTTTCGTGTCGTGTTCGTGCCTGGTTCACGGGTCCTGTCAAAAATTGCCAACCCTAACCCCAAGAGGTGGCTGAGGGTGGCCTGCGGTCACGTCCAAAGGGGTGGTTGCCCAACCGACAACCACCGCTTAAATATTTTTTCCTCAGGCCACCCAAATGGGGCACCCCCACAAAGTCTTGGCTTCCTTTTGCCCACTTCACGGGAGAATTGAGAGCTTCAAGTAGTAGCCTAGGAGGATGACTATTCAATTCATCGTTCTAATCAGAAAAATTCGCATCTGGAGCAGTTTGATCATATGAATAACGGGCTTTCTCATCCAATTCTATAGAGCGCTTGGTTGGTTAAACTTCATTTCAGAACGGAAGCCCTTCCGTTAGGGTGGCCAGCGCCCAGCGGTGGGATGACTTTTTAGAATTTTTTTTTTTATTTATTTATTTATTTTTTTTTAATAAAGTGAAAAGCATATTATTTTAAAGTGATTTAGCAAAAAAGCTTACGTGGCACTAGCTTTGTCAGAAAACTTGATAGAAAACTCACAGAGGGACCTATTTCGAATTCATGAAAAACTCATGCATCAAAAATTGAAAATTAAAAAGTGAGAGAGTGATTTGAAATCGCGCGTTTACTCACGGATTTATGAAACATTTGCCCTTTTTTTTTTAAAAAAAAAATAAAAAATAAAAATCTAAGGGGCATAATTGTATTTTCACTGTTATTTTGGATGAAAATGATACAAATATCTCGCATTTGGGTGTATTCTCAAGTTTCAAATCTATCAAATTAAAATTAGAGTTTTAAAGTCATAACGGCGAAAAGCAAATGGAGTTTGTGAGCTGATTTTCCAAATAAAAATTAATTGCGTTAATACAGTCCACCTGTACCATAGTCAATTGGATTTTGCAAACCAAATTTTCATTAGGTTCAAGCCCAAATAAATATATTTAAAATCAAAATTCAGAAAAGATAATTATTAGCTTAATACCAGATACTGGTGCCTGCATATCATATAACACTCAACTACCAAAATCGTGTTATCAATTCATAGCCAAACATAGAATTTTAAACCCATAGAGAATGTTGGAAATATATGAATTTATTAAGAGTGACATGTGTTATTATTTTATTAGAGTTGATATGGCACATTAATAGAATTCGTAATGTGTTTTGACAAAATTTAATTGCAAAAAGAGAAACTTAATTTTTGGCATAACCTAACGAACTCAAAGTTCATTTTGATGCCATATAAAATTAATTGTAATTCAGATAAACCACGTTAACTGATTAACACATTCATTTCAAAGTTGACTCTGTACAATTTTTCTCATATATTTATTGTTAATTTAACATAATTTAACTTCGTTTTTTTTAGGAATAATTGCACTATTGGTTTTTGGAGTTGGCTTAAATTACAAATCACTCTCTGTAGTTCAAAAAGTTCATGAAAGGTCCTTGTGGTATACTATAATTACAAATCAGTCCCTAAATACGTTTTCCATTCACCAAGTTAACAAATTATGCTAATCAGCCACATCACACCTAATAGGAAGTCAACACGTATCCATTACAATAAAAAAAAAATATAAAATCTAATAAAAATATAATATATATATATATATATATATATATATATATATATATATATATATATATATATATATAACAAAAGTGTTCCCTCCAGGATGAGATTTTATGCCAGAAGAGAAAAATAAATCTCAAAAATTTTATGAATTCATCCTAGTAGATTCTGGATCAGTCATTTTATCTCATACTCCTTGTAAATTTGACCCAGATCTTAAGAGAATTGCCTTTTCTAAATGTACTATAAAAAATGTGCTTTCACCAGCCCAATGGAATTATAACCCTTGGCAAGGCAGGAAATTTTCACAACCCTTTCATCCCCAAACTTATAATTATTTTGATTATCAAAAAGCTTGGTATAATACCTTCTATCTTCAGAATGATCGTTATCAACATTCTTGGTTTTTTATCTTTGACAAAATTCATCCAGTCCAATCATTACCATTATGGTTTGAATATTGGTGGAAGCTCTTTGGAGCAGAAACTGGTATTTTACCACCTCCTCTTCATAACAAATTTTTAGATTATTCAAAGACTCATCCTTCTCCATCTCCTTTCAATAATTTTCCCCCAGAACTTTATTTCTTCCTTCACTTTAGCATTCCTTGGATAATGTCTTGGGATTATAATTTCTTTCCCCCAGAAAATAATCCTCAGTCTCCCAATAATAATATCAGATACATTGTCCGCACTACTGCAGTCAAATGGTGGGATAAATATACTTATGATAATATTATTACAAAAATTAATAAATTATGCACAGAACAATTCCTAGCCTCGAATCAATTTCTTGTTAAAAAGAACATTAATCAGGCCAAATTAGCCTCATCCAGTTCAAAGCATGAGTTTAAAGGAGGAAAGTTTCCTAAGACAGTAAACTTATTCTGAGTTGGGACAACATTTGTTGGGGAAGTGAAAGAAGGATTATTCTGAGATGATTGCTTAGTAATAGCATAATCACCAGGATTTTGAATTTTTGATCTATCTGGCTTATTCATTTTCCCTGAAAAAAGATCATGGGTTAAGAGATCAGGGACATTATTTGATTCTCTTTTTATATATTTAATTTTGAAATCAAAATAATTTAAAGAGCTTAAAATGGCTTGCCATCTTGTAAATATTTGCTTAGAAGCTATATTATTAACATCTTGTTGAGGAATTTTCTGCAGAATTTCCGCTGGAAATTCTTCATACTCATTCACCTTAGCTTTTCCTTTCTCCGCTGGAGTTAGGCGCTTAGGATTTTGTGGAATTTCCGCTGGAAATTCTTCATACTCAACACAGATAATAAATTCTTGATTTAAAAGATCATTTTGAAATTCATGAATGCATAATACAATGGCTAAAATTTCTTTTTTGATAATACTATAATTTTGTGGAGTATACCATATACCAAAATGATAATAGACATAATATTCTCTACCTATTTTTGGGACATTGGTTTCATCAATTCTAAAAGTATTAGAGGAAGGGAAACCTAGGCATGTAAGGATTTTGACATGTCTAATGATTTCTGTATGTCGATTTGACCAAAAAGGAGAATTCTTTTTTAATTTCTGATAATGAGATATGCAAATGATTCTAAAATTCTTATAATAATCAGAAATATAATTTAAGTTTTCTAGAAATCTTTGTAACTGATTCTTGTCTTTTATTTTATCAAGAATTTGCAATGATTTATTTATGAAAATATTCTGAACAATCTTATGACTAAGAAAATGAATATTATTCAAAGATAAGTTAATTTTAGTTGGTGAAATTACCAATCTATTATTATTTATGATTTGGACAAAAGCATGTAAATGTTTCCAATTTTGTTTGATTGATTTAGAGAAGATTAAAACATCATTTATGGAAAAGTTAGTAAAAGGAGTGAAAATATTATTCATAATATTTTGAATTTTACTGAGAACATTTTTTAATCTAAATAACAACATATCATCATAATATCCAAAGGGTACTGTAAAAGTAGTTTTATCATAAATAATGAAGAAAATAGGGTTATGAAAGATTTGAAAATTATGATGAAAAAGTTAAATAGAAAGTATGAAATAAACAAAGATAAATTACGAAAAGATTTTATGTCCCCTAAAAATGATGATAAGAGAAAATGGTTTTTTAATACATTTTCACAAAATTTACAAAATCATATAAGAACTAGATGGTATAATGAAATGAATGAAACAAAAACAGATATGTATTTCTTCCCCTGGTTTGAACGTAATTATGCAAAAATTAATATTAAAAAAGATAGTACTACCTGTAAAATTAAAAATAGTCAAATCATTAAAGATATATTACCTCTAGAATAATATTAGGAAATCCTTTTTTAGCTTTGCTTGATCCTTTTATAAAAACAGAAGAAGGAATTAGTACTGAAATTATGAGAAAGAAAATTCTATTTAAATTTATATTACCACCAATGACTAAATATATCAATATACTAAAAGATATTTCCACATTTCAAGATATTAATGTTATTTCTAAACAAATAAGAAGCAGAAAAGAAAAACATATAATGTTCTTAAGACAAGATTTAAAACACAAAAGAATAGAAGAACAATTAAAGGATCCTTTATTGAAACAAAAAGTAGTTTTATATCTATCATTTTCATCTATTTGAATTTGCCAAAATCCACTCTTCATATCAAATTTTGAAAATATAGTAGCATCATATAATCTTGAAAGTAAATCTTTTTTATTGGGAATTGGATATCTTATCCATTTTAAAGCTTCATTTAAAGGTTTATAATTTAAATTGAAAATCATAATACTCATTATCTTCATTATTATACTGTCTTTCTCTTAGTACTATCACCTGGGTGAGTTTATGGTATCAGAGCCAAGGGTGAGTAGAGAGAGGGTTCAGAGTTTGCGATAATATTCCGAGTCGTAGGTGGTCGGTCCGAACTGCTAGCGTTGGTTTAGCGTGAGTCCGTTGGTCAGCCCGGTTAGCCAGGAGAGCGTTTAGGGTGGTCCCAGCAGTGGTCCCGATAGAGTTCGTATTGATTATTGAAAACTTAGAGTATTAAAACAAATGATGGATTCGTTCTTTAGAAGCTCTTCCTCTAGGTCTCATAGGCCTTCTTTAGTTGATAGTGATAATGAGAACGTCATAAATAATGAAGAAATTTGTATTATGGATCAGGAATTAAATATTAATCTTCAAGAATGGAAATTACCTTCTGTCCCTACAAAAAATATTTATAAACAATCAACTTTTTCAAATTTATCTTTCTTATCAGATTATACAATCAAAACTGTGGAAAAAACAGTTTCTTTGAATAAGGAATATGAAACTATTAAATTATTTTTAAAAGATAGTATTGAAAAGCATAAGGAAAAATATTCTTTTATACATATAGGATTAGTCCAAGTAGCTGTTAAACCTTTAACTAGGCAAGGTTTGAATAATAGTGTATTATTGTGTCTAAGGGATGGTAGACATCTAAGATTTAAAGACTCTTTATTAGGATCAATAGAATCATCTTTGTATGAAGGACCCGTATATTTTAATTGTTATCCAAATTTTGCATTATCTTTATTTGACCCTACTCTTTTACATGCATTAATATTGAATGTTAAAACTGATGGCTATAATATGATGAAAAATGCTTTACCTTTGAATATTGTATACAGAATTCATTATAAGCTTATGAAGACAACCTTAGAACCTCAAGCATTATTAGAAAGTTCAAAAGGTCAAACTTTATTGTTACAATGTAATACTCAAAATTCTACAATATGCATACCAAAACAAATTTGTTGGGATGATATAGTCTTACCTAATAAGTGGACTTTAGAAAATTTAGTTCCTTTACCAAAAATAGAGAATAATGAGACAGATTTGGATTATATTACTCAGGCAAAAGATGGTACTATAGGATTAAATTTCCAGCCTTATAGAAAATCAAAATCATACTCAAGAGCTTCTGGCTCAAGAGTTCCAACTTCATATAATGAAATAATTGATAAGCCTGTTTCTCCTCCTAGGTATAATTTAAGTCAATTAGAAACAAATTTACAAGGTATTAATAAAGGAAAATTTGTAGATACTCCTTTCTACTCTGTAGCCTCAGGAGTCAGTGAAATGAATAATCCCCTTAGAAATTATAATCCAAACTCTCCAACTCAATCTCAAATGGAAGATCCACAAATCATGGTAATAATTAGAGATTATGAAATAAATAAAAATTATAAAATAAATAAGGAGAAATTAAGAAAAGACTTTATGTCTCCTGAATATGATGATAAGAGAGAATGGTTTTTTAATACATTTTCAAAATATTTACAAAATCAAATAAGAACTAAATGGTATAATCATATGAATGAATTAGGAACTGATATATACTTCTTTCCTTGGTTTGAACAAAATTATACAAAATTTAATATTAACAAAATTAATACAGTTAGTAGAACTAAGAATAGTTGGATAAAAGTATAGAATAATGAAGTTGTTCATGAAGAATATCCCCCTTATGAATCAATAACTCTTTCACATAGAGGATCACAAATAATTGCTTCTCCTATTAAAAAAGTAAGTCTTAGTGATGATAATAAGAATATGGATAATATTATACAATAGAATAATTTTACAAATACTTATATAAAAGTTCTAGGTGATAAATTAGAAAGAATTGAAAATCAGATAAACCCATTCACAATAAAAAATCAAGAAAAAGAAATTGAAAGACCTTTATTTATACCATATGAAACTCCTCCTAATTTACAATTTTCTTTTAAAAAAGACAATACAGAATTATTAGAAGAAATTTCTAAAAGATTAGATACTTTAAAAATAAAAAATCATGCTTCTACCTCAAATCATAAAGAAATTTTGACCATAAAAAATAATCATAGAGAAACAAAAAATACTGATACTGAATCATACATAGATAAATTACAATCTCAATTCAAAAATTTAGATATAAACAAAATGACTTCAGGATATATTAATGATCCAGGAAGAGAGCCCAGGAATAATTACAAAGGCAAATATGCAAGGCATACTTCCATAACCCGTAATTGGTATCCTAGACCTACACCTCCTGATATACAATTTGAAGAAAGAGAATTAGGAATAAGAGCTGCTTACACAGCTGATGCTTTGTATGAATGGAATATAGATGGATTATCAGAATATGAACTTTTAAATGTTTTGCATGAAATGATGATGGTGGCAAATGTTTATAAAGGTGCTAATAGAACAGATCATCAGGTAGCAAATAGTTTAATAACAGGATTTACAGGTCAATTAAAAGGATGGTGGGATAATACTTTAACGGAAGAACAAAGATCATATTTAAAAACAAATTATAAAACTGATGTTACTGGGAACTTTATAATGAATGAGCATAATCAACCAATAGAAGATGCTGTTAATACTTTAATATTTGCAATTACAAAACAATTTGTAGGAGATCCTTCAGTATATCGAGAAAATATTTATGATAGTTTAGAACATTTAAAATGCCCTACTTTAACAGATTTTAGATGGTATAAAGATGTTTTCCTTTCAAGAGTATTAGTTAGAACTGATAATAGAGCCCCATATTGGAAAGAAAAATTCATAGGAGGATTACCCAAATATTTTGCTCATAAGGTTAGAGAAAAATTGAATAATGATGGTCACAATGATTATACAAGTCTTACGTATGGAGAAATAATTAATGCAATCAAACATATAGGATTGAATTTGTGTAATGATTTAAGACTAACAAATCAGTTAAAACAAGATATGAAATATGCCAAAAAAGAATTAGGATCTTTTTGTGAACAATATGGTTTTCCCCCTTTACTAGCACCATCTACTAAACATAAGCATAAAAAATATAATTATAAGAAAATCAAATCATAAGAAAAATTATGATTAAAAAACCCTAATAATTTTAGGACAAATAAATTCAAGCATAAAAAACAACCTGTTTGCTATAAATGTGGACAAACCGGTCATTACAAAAATAATTGTAAAGTAAAAGATAAAATCAAAGAATTAGATATTGATGATAAATTAAAATCTCAGCTTTTAATATATTATCTGAATCTGATACAGAATCTGAAGAATTATTACAAATTGATGATAACGATTCTACTTCCCAAGATGAATATTCTTCTGATTCAAGTGAAGAAAATGGAATAGAATTATGTTTCTGTAAAGATAAAAATATGTGTACCTGTAGAAAAGAAATAAATACTTTAACAAGAGAAGAAAGAATAATTTTAGAACTAATAGATCAGATTGAAGATCCAGAAATAAAAATAAAATATTTGTCACAAATTAGTCAAAAGGAAAAAATAATTACCAGTGGCATAAATTATAATTTTACTGATGTTTCTAATAGATTTAAAAAAGAAAAACGTCCTATTACAATTCAAGATCTACAATCAGAAATAAAAAATATAAAACAGGAAATAAAAGAATTAAGACTTAATTTTAATATTTCTAATGATCAATTAGTACAAGAAATTATATCACTAAAATCAGAAACACAACAAACAGATAAAGTTTTGCAGAATGATAGTGAAATTAAAATTGACGAAATTCAAGATAATGATGTTAAGCAAAACCCTGAAGATAATAATTTATTCATAAATCTTATAGATAGAATAATCTTTCAAAAATGGAATGTTGAAATAACATTAATAATTAATAATGAATTTCACATTACAACTATAGCCTTAATAGATTCAGGCGCAGATATGAATTGTATCCAAGAAAAAATTATACCCACAAAGTATTATGAAAAGACAACTGAAAAATTGCATCAAGCCAGTGGAGCAAGATTGAATATAGAAAATAAATTATCTGATGTTCATATTTGTAATAATGGAATATGTTTTAAAACTACATTTATCTTAATAAAAAATATTACCTCAAAAATAATATTAGGAACTCCATTTTTAGCATTACTTGACCCTTTTACAAAAACAGAAGAAGGTATTAGCACTGAAATTATGGGAAAGAAAATTCTATTCAAATTTATTTTACCTCCTATAGCTAAAGATATTAGCATGCTAAAAAATATTTCCATATTTAAAGAAATTAATATTATTTCCAAACAAATCAAGAATAGAGAAAATAATGAATCAAATTATTTTGATTTTACCAGTACCTTTTCAAATGATGCTTTAATCTTCTCAGAATCATTTCAAAAAATAGTTCCAGCTATTAGAATTATTTTATTTTATCTGAATTTTATGACTAACACCTTAAATGTCAAGTATTTAGTTTTGCAGATAATTGATATGTTCTTTATATCATGAATAATGACACCTAGAAGAATTCAAAATCCTAAGCACCTATCTCCAGCGGAGAAAGGAAAGGCTAAGGTGAATAAGTATGAAGAATTTCCAGCGGAAATTCCACAAAATCCTCCACAAAATCCTAAGCGCCTAACTCCAGCGGAGAAAGGAAAGGCTAAGGTGAATGAGTATGAAGAATTTCCAGCGGAAATTCTACAGAAAATTCCTCAACGGATTGAGTTTCTTAATCCGGATCACACTAATAGTATTATCCTGGAAGAAGTTCTTCAAACTTCTGCCAAATTTTTAAGGGATAATACCACTAATTATCCTATTCATATTCAGATACTATTGGATAATCTAACTCGAGCTTTCATCAAAAAACACAGAAATCTCCATGAAAAATCCATGAAAGCCCTCGAGTATCATTTAATCTGCAATGAGATTTTGCTACAATCCATTGCTCTTTATAATAATCCGCCAGCGGCGAAAATTATTAATCGGGCCAGATCTCCCACTGAGATCTACCATGTCCAAAGAATTAGTCTTAAGGAAATGGGAATAGCTCGACAAAGGGTTCTCGACCTTCCTGGCGAGATCCAAAACCTTATTTTCCATGATCCTTCATATACTGAATATTTTGATAGATGGATTCAAAGAATGATGATAATTGCAAATGGAGAAGATATAGAATATAAGAAAGTTTATGGTGAGAAGTCTCTTAGAGTTTTTGAACCCCATTGTAGTTTTCCGGGATTAATTTATATTCCTGAAAAAGATTATGGTATATCCGAACAAAGAATGAATGGAGATTGGGAGTATTATGAAATAGGAAATCCTGAATTAGGAGCTCAGCTTTTTGAAGAAGGATTTTTATCATATTATCCTGTCAGGTATAATGAAGAATTACGAGACTTTCCCTTCATAGTCCGTAATATTGTGAAAATTATGCAGAATGATCTAAGAAAAAGGCATAAGGGTATGAGTTTTAATCAGACTACTGTCCTAAGAATTTGGAGTATAGTCCCAGAATTTGATCCAGAGAATTATATGGAAGTCAAGCCAGCCCAACATTGCATCCTAATCAATCTTTCTAGTAGTGATCAAATAGCCGAATTAAGAATGGGAATGATTCCTCTTAAAATGCATGATCCATTAGGAATTATGAACTTATGGAGAATTTTTAAGAAAAAGGCTATGATAAATGCAGTCCAAGAATTATCTCCAATTAGAAAAGTCTTAGCAAAGAATGATAGGATTATTATTTTCGGAGAAGATATTTCTGATTTAGGAATTTGGGAAAAACTTCTTCGACAGAGCAAGTATAATTACCAGAATGAGAAATGGGGAAATCAGACAGACATAAGTCCGTTGGATATTATAGATAAAAGCATTGCCTTAGCTTCAGATGGTACAGAACGATTAGAATATTGCACATACTGTAATGAATGGGGGCATGATACGTTCATATGTGATTATCCAGAACATGAATGGCAACCTACTTTTTCTGACCAAGATATTGATTATGATGACTATTATAGTGATGATTAAATGAATGAAGACTTTTAAGATTCCCTTGAATAGATGCAAGACATTGAATGAAGACAACTTTGATGAATGAAGACTTGGAATGAATGCTTTATGAAGACTCTCTGAATTATTATCAGCCGACACAAAAGACAAGAGAATCAGACTTTATGAATTATCAGCTACCAGCCGACGCTAAAGACAAATGATGCCCAGAAGACTCAGAATTATTACTGCATTACTATTCAAAAGTCATGCGGAGCACTGAATTATTATCTACTCAAGAATTATTGGTGCTTCACTGTTCAGAAGACACGTGATACATTGAATTATTGCTGCTATTCAGAATTATGCCGAATTATTACTGTATTGAATTATTACCTACCTTACTGTTCAAAAGATATGTAGAATATTTTCCACTGTTTGTAATTTTCCTTTTCTCTTCGCCTATATAAAGGCTTGTAAGTTATGTTTACAAGGTAGAAGTTTTTTAGAAGTTTTTAGAGAAGCTTTAAGCTTTCAGAAAGAAGCCATCAGCCTTTCTAGCCTCTAGCCTTTCTATCCTTTTGTATCAGTACTATCAGTACTATTCCCTTCCCCTTCCTTGAATCTTGTATCTTGCCTCGCATCAAGGCAGCTTTGTATCATATCCACTTGAATCAATATAATCAAGTATGTTCATTAACTCTTCCTTGTCTTCACTATATGATTCTCCTTTGTATTATGTCTTTGAATTATTTTGTTAAATTATTTTAAATCATTATCTTCCATCATCTTCTTTCATTACTTTCATAATACTCATTATCTTCATTATTATACTGTCTTTCTCTTAGTACTATCACCTGGGTTATATATATATATATTAAAAATAATAATAAAAAAATACTAAAGGAGTGGCCCGAAGGCCACCCCAAAGGCCAAAGGCCTTCTAGGGTCGCCGCGCGCCACCCCCAAAGGTGGCCAAGGGTGGCGCACGGCCATGCCCAAAGGGGTGGTTGCCCAACCGACAGCCACCCCTTCAATATTTTTTTCTTTTTCTTTCTTTCTTTCTTTTTTTTTTTTAAAAAAAACAAATATTTTTATTTTATTTATTTATATTTTTATTAGATTTTATATTTTTTAATGTAATAAACATGTGTTGATTTCCTATTGGGTGTGATATAGTTGACTAACAAAATCTATTAACTTGGCGGAGGAAAAAAGTGTTCAGGAACTGATTTGTAGTTATAGTTTACCATAAAGATCCTCCATGAACTTTTTAAACCAATGCTACAATTATCTTCTTTTTTTTTTTTTTTTTTTTTTTTTTTTTTTTTTTTTTAACAAGTTGTAGATTGGTGGGCATAAAATAAATGAACTTTTAAAACATAAATAAGTCAAATAAAAGTTGACAGGTGGCATTAAATGGCATGAAAAGGGAAAATTTAGTATGTGTTGGCAGGTGGAAGGTGGGCATTAAATGGTATGAAATGGGGTGTTAAAAAACCACCAATTACACGTTGGTTACATCCCCCCTCTTAGATGGGGTAGGTGACCTACAAGGGGTGGGACACCACCATCGAAGCAGATCTCTCTATTTCAAATGATCCTTCTTCAACGAACATGGCATGAAAAAATTTAAAATCTATTACCAAATTACTTTATTCACTTTTCTCTATACAAAAATTAAAATCTTATTTCACTTTTATATTACATTAATCATTTCTTATTATTATTCAAACTATTCGCGACAAAACTCTTTACCAAACGAGCCCAGTATTTGATAATTCATAATATTTTCCTGCAATGAAATTTTGTGGTCTCTCCGAGAATTGTTTCACTTAAATTCGATCATCGGGTCAAGTAACCTATCGCCCAAGACCCATATCGGGTTTTAACCTATCGAAAAATTCCACTCAAGACCCACAACCCAACTCTCATCCACCTAGAACCGTCATACCATCACCAAAGCCCCACCAGAATCGCCAAAACTGGCAGAGCAACCCCACATCAATGCCATTTTTTAACAAATTGGCACTTATCAGGCCTCACCATCACGCCAATTGAGTCACCCCCTCGAGGCCAAATTGATGCACCCACTGCTGCCAGTCACCGCCAACCATCATGCTGGCAGCTGGCCCTGTTGGGAGCCTCCGCCAATCTCTCCAGCACCACCACCGCCCTTATCTCACACCAGCTCAGCTCTTCAACATCCCATCCCGTCTCGTCACAAATGGATGTAGTTGTGGACAAGAAGAAGCCATCGTGAATAATGGGTTAGAAAGAAAAAAATGTGGGCCCTAGGTCGCTAAACTCATTTAGTCAAAATGTTTGTAGGAACCTTGGAGACAAAGAAAACAAAAAATGCGGAGCCCTAGCTTATCTGCAAATCCAAAAGTCAAATGTTTGTACATATACCTTGAAGATTAGTTCCTTTTAAGGGGTAATAGTTGAGTTACAATTCATTAGGATTATTATTTAAAAGGGTTAAATATCCTTTTGTCCCATGTAATTTTAAATCTTTATTTATTTATTTATTTATTTTTTTCTGTGCTTTTATTTTTATCACAGGTAGTACCTGTGTTATAGGGAAAGACAGAAATATATGGTACTTCTGTCTATTTTTTATTCAAAACTGACGGTTTTCCAAGTCAACGACACGTGGCTGCCATATTTTTATTTTTTATTTTGAAGCTTAAAAAAGATTTAATAAAAAATCGTGGTTTTTAATTTCTATTTATTTTTAATTAATTTTAGGGCTTTTTTTTAAAAGCCTTAAAATAAAATAAAAATTTAAAAAAATTGTGCAGTCACGTGTCGCAATTTTAATAGTGCCACGTGTTGCTGACGTGGAAATCCGTCAGTTTTGGATGGAAAAATGGACAGAGGTACCATCTTCGTCTTTTTTCATAGCACATGTACCACCTATAATAAAAATAAAAGTACAAGGAGCAAAAAAGATTTGAAACCATAGGGTACTGTAACGTATTTAACCCAATTTAAAATTAATATTAGAGTTTATTTGAAGAGAGCCCATTCTATAAGGATGAGCTGTAAAAGTGATGTTTTACAGCATCCACTAAAAAGTTGACACATCATTAAAAGACTAAAATATACAATGTACGAAAAGTACCCAATATTTGTCCTTTTCAAAGAGCCAAATCGGTTTTAAACCCACCACCTGTTCAGCCACCTGCCGCTGGATTCCTCCGACGGCCACCACCAAATCTTCGCCGGATTCCACCAAAGACCAATTCTCCAGCCACGTCACGGCGACCCGTTCTCCATCCCAAACAATCGGATCTCAACTAGCTGGCCGGGATCTGGTAATTCCCCGGCTAGAATAGCCGAATCCGAGCCGGCTAGAATGGTCATGATCTTGCCCCTCCACGGCCAAAACGGCTGGATCCTGGAGGGGCCTGATCTGGCTCCTCCTCGGCCAGAACAGTCGGATCCCGGCTGACTAGCCTGGATCTGGCCACTCCCCGGCTAGAATGGCCGAGATCTAGCCCTTCCCCGGCCAAAACGGCTGGATTCTGACCTATTGGACGGGGAAACGTTGTCGGGAGTTTCCTTCCGGCCGGATTTCGGCCTATTGGCCGTGAAAACGTGGTCGTGAGTTTCCTTAGAGAGTGAGAGTGAGAGTGAGAGTGAGAGTGTTGAGAGGGGGATGGAATTGGTGTTTTTAAGTTTAGAGTATGTTTGTTGTAATTTTTTCATTTTTATAAGTTGTTAACTTATAATTGGATGCTGTAAAATAAAGGTTTTACAGCCCATCTTTATTGAAATTAAATTCTTATTTGAATATTGAAATCCAATTGTAGTGACCCTTTGGTTGTAAATAGTTACAATTTGTGTATTCTCCTGCTTGACTGAAGTTTTGGAGTCTTTTATACCCAAAAGAGCTATTTGTGGCTAATTTTTTTACTCAAATCCCATCTCCAATCACAACCCAATCCCAATAACCTATCAAATTCTGACGTAAGGTTGCCTTTTGTTTCCAGAAGAGCTTGCTTGCCGGGGGAGGGAGGCTAGCCTCCCTCCCTCCGGTTCCTTGTGTACCTTAGTCCATTTGGACTAAGGTGTCTTTTGTTTCCTCCCTGAGATCTTTAAGTGGAGGCTAGTTTTTCTCCCGGCCATTAGGGTTGTAGAGCTTTTGTTCCCCCCGATAGATCCGGTGGTGACTGTCTTTCCCCTAGCCTTTGAGGCTATGGTGGCTTGTATTTGTGTTTGTTTTTTTTCCTTTCTTGCTTTTGTCTCAGGCAGTAAACTAAAGTCAAGGTTTCCAGCTTGGGGAAGTGGCGGCCGTTTGCGTCATTTAACAGTGGTTTTGGCCAGTTCTTTATCTGTTTTTTCTTGGATTTTTGGAGCCAGATCTACTCAACCCCGTTGATTTTTTTCCAGACATGCGCCCCTCAACTGAGCTCTCCGTCGTCGTCTGCCCCCGCTGCTTGAAGTACTGGTTATGCCGGTGATCGGAGTTCGGCTCGTGACCTACATGCGCCAGAAAGTTTTTTGCTTTCTGGCGCGCGTGATGGCCACACACCGCCATTTTCTGGCCGTGCTCGATGGGGTTGGGGCTACGGTGGCTGATCTATGGCTGAGTTGTGTTAGTGTTGGCGTGTGTCCTCCATGAGCCACCGTAGTTGGCGGAGTCCGCCCCTGCTTTTCTATCGGCAACTTTGTTTTTAAGTTTCTGCTTTATGTTGTGTATCCTCTTGTTTTCTCCTGTACAGTCTGTTTGTGTACTGCTCAAATTTTATTGGAATTTATGTTGGCTAGATGCTAGATCAGACCCTCTTTTATTTGAGTGTGAGCGTTAATGTAAGAGAGGCTCAAATGTAATTCTAGTAAGATTTCATGTCTCTGCACATGCAGCTGTTTTTTAAGTCAAATCCTTCTGACTTAGAGTTTAAGGGGTATTGTTCCTTAATTCTCAAGATGTACTATTTGCAACATTTATAATAGCACGTGCTATTTGTTCTAAAAAAAAATTAGGGGACCGAAATAGATTATTGTAATTAGTCAGGAAAAAGAAAAAGAAGCACATGATCATACTGATTAACCAATAAATAATGAGAAACGTTTTTTTTTTTTTTTTTAAAACAAAATATCGTAGTATTTCATTGATCAAAGATCATAAGCATAAAGTTCTTACATCACAAAGCATAAAGGTCTGCAAAATCATAGCCACATGCTGTAATGTTACAAAGTTACAAATACAAACAAAATTCTTATAATAAAGTGATATCTATGACTTTTATCTTCCGTTAACCCATGTACAAAAATAGTAAAAGAGCAAATCTACTCCGAGCACACTAGATCTAAGATAAGGGTAACAAAATATCCTAGAAAATTTTAATAAAATCGGCCATGAGAGATAATCCCTCACATTGAACTATTTAGGCTGTGACAGATAACTCATCATACCTAACTATTCACCTCATAGATCGTTCATGATGGCAAATCTAAAGAGAAGAAAACTCTTATTTAAAGTAAAAACACAACCAAAAGAAGAAAACCTAGAATGAGAGGGGTAGGGTAGAAGCGGGGAGTAGAAAAAGAAAAAGAGGAGAGGAGGGAGCAGATCATATCTGTTTTTTGAGGGGTGAAGTTGTGGGCCAGATAGAGAAAGCATGTGTTTTTATGGCAACAATTAAAAGTGAAAAAAGTGAAAATGTTTTGAAATTATTTGTTTTTTAAATAATGAGAAATGCTAAGGACACCAAATCTTTTATCAAGAGATGAATATCCGTAGCATTTCTTTTTATTAATTATTTTGATCATTTTCAATAATAGGTTACACATAATTTTATTACCTATCTCATGATAAAATTAAAAAAAAAAAATTGGTATCTCTATTATTTCTCATAAATAATGATTCATTGTGTTGGTGTATAATTGACTACATTTTGTTGGACAAAATCACTTTTATGTAATGATACTTTTATTTAGGAAAGCTGTCCGGATGACGTGTTATATTGTCCGGACGCTCAACTATCCAAAGCATCATCCGTAAGGATGACAAGAACTTTCTGTCCGAGCCTTCTTCTGTGTCGAGAAGCTTCAAACTGTTCCAACTTGCATTTGTCAGGGCGCCTCAGCAACACTTCTGGACGCCATCCAGTGTTCGATTAGCTATGAGATTTCTTTCCAAAACACAGATATGGGAAGACAGCTGCAGCCGTTTGGACGATGTGTTTTCCCGTCCAGACGCACTCATTCATAAGGCAAGTCATGCATTCAAAGTTCAATCGTCCGGGCGACAATATTCATGGTCTAGACGCTCAAGCTTTATATATAGAAATTGCGTATATCAGATCAACCATCCGGACGATAGATGTTATGGTCCAGACGCGCCAAGCCTTGATATGAAAATTGCGTGCACCTAAAGTGCAACCGTCCGGACGCTAGGGCAATACCGTTCGGAAGCGGATCTATTCAAGAAAGAATTTTTGCGAAATTTGGAAAGCAGTCAATCGCATAGTTGTCCGTCTGGACGTCTTATGTCTACCGTCCGAACGACGACTAGGTATTTGAAGTCAAACACTCATTTGAACTTGTAACTTATAAATAGAGGCTACTAGGCTTGAGAATTGTAAGAATTCAGTATTGAATTCCGTAGTACTTAGAGAGTTATATTTTAGAGTTATTGTGCTAAGTTAGTCTCTCTCAAGCCGTTGCCAAGTATTGTTGTTGTATTGAACTGAAGTCTATCTTAGGGGTTGACCATAAGGTAAATGATTCCATTAAAAACTCCTTCAAGTAGGTAACTTGGTTGGAAAGGGTTTGTGTTGGGTTACACGTCAGAGTTCAAAGTTCGGCCACTGCATAAGGTTATTTGAGTGCTACTACTTTGAAATTAGTCTTGTTTTCTAAATAGTGGATATCTTGGGTTTGGCTGTCCGGAGTGGTTTTTCTCTTAACTGAGTTTCCACTTCTTCAACCAAATATTTGAATCTTTTAATTATGCATTTTTGATATTTTGTTGCACACTATTGCGCACACTATTGCACACACTTGTTAAAATCAGAAGTCTATTTAATTTTCACATTGTTACAATTCAACACTACTTTGTACTTGCATTTTGAGATGCTTGAAAACTAAAAAGACTAGGGCTTGATTGGCAAACCACACTAACTTTTCCTCTATTTCTTTTCACTTCTCAAAAAAAAAAAAAAAAAAAATTCAAACTTTTTTACACTTTTTATATCACATTAATTATTTTTTATTACTATTTAAATAAAAAAAAAACCCACTACAAAACAAATCTTATTCACTTTTCTATAAAACATTCTCAAATTTTATATCACATCAATCACTTCCTACTATTATTCAAACAATTATTTCACAACACAATAGCTTACCAAACAGGCCTAGACTTTCCTAGTGTTGTATGTTGGCAGAAGTCCAGCAACTGGTGACGGAATTGCGGGCTGGTGGGTTGGTGGGCCATGGCCCCTGCCAGGCCCCATATCTTTAAAAATATTAAAAATTTATTTAATTTTTAAATTTGTTATTTTTTTTTCTTATTTTAATCCTTGATTTTTTTTATTTTTTTATTTTAGGTTTCCTTAAAATTGAACTTCTAGTTCCGTCCTAGCAAGTGCCTGCATCTATATATCAAGAATTGTTCAAATGTCATTTTTATTATTATTATTGCATGTTTGATTGCTGTGTTTAATCAGCTTACTAATTTATTCTTCTCTTATTGTGCTGTCAGCTGTGCATCATTTTCTCATGATTGCTCGCCAAAGGTTATTCAGTAGATCTATATATGCCTCACATCCTAATTGCATGATGCCATTCATCTTTGTTCATGGATGCCTCATGTGTATGAGGTCGATCTCTTGTAAGATGACTTGGTGGGTTGAATTTTATTCTCAGTGTATAAATATATATGATGAAAATATTGTTAAATCATCATTTGTCTTAAAATTTTAAGCTGATAAAAAGAAGTAAATTTAATTATTTAATCAATAGTTTTGTCCCAAAAGTTTAAGTTGATAAGAAGAAGTAATTTTTTAATCATTTAATCAATACTATTTTAACACTTCTTCTCACATTTGGATTTAAACTTTATTTTTAATAAGTGAGGCCAAACACGTAAAATATTGAGAAAAATACATATACCCCCTTTAAACTACTACCCAATTATCAATGTACTCCCCAAATTATCAATTGTGTCAATGTCATCTTTAAACTACCAAATAATGTCAATGTTTCAAATGACAAAAATACATTTCATAAAATTATTAAAATTCTTCAAATTATATAATAACTAAACAAAAACAAAAAACAAAAAATATTTTATATAATTTTTTCAATTTGGGTCACCCCCTTGGATTTTCATTTTTCTCCTTTTCTTTTTACAAAAAAAAAAAAAAAAAAAAATTCAAATTCAAATTTATAAGGATATATTTATCTTATTGAAAATTTTTTGGAGTTATTTTTATCTTTTTATTGGCTTCAAGGAAACATTGACATTTTTTTTTTTTTTATAATTTAGGGGGATTTTGACACAATGTGTAGTTTAAGGACATATTGACAATGGAGTGATAGATTGAGGGAGTATGTGTACTTTTCCCTAAAATATTAAATTGACATGGGAGGTAAATGACGAAGTCAATGTTCGAAATCAAGACCCTGATACCACGTTAAATCACCGCTTATCTCAAAAACTTAAACGGATAAAAAGAAGTAAATTTAATCAATTAAAAATACTTTAATAAATATCAACCCAGAATAACAAAAGCTGCTAAAATATATAGCATTATATCCCATCAATAACAAATGACATTCATAGCAAATTCAGAATGATGAGTAGGGACCCAAATATTCTGGTGACTTTTACATAATAATTGGATTCCCAGGAGTGTAGAAGGTGGTCAAACTCATCATTCTTGTTGGTGCTTTTGCTGTCTATGAAGCCTGAATCATCAGAGTCTTTATATCCAAATTCCTTGAGTTTGAGCAGCTCGCTAACATCTTGACCCTCTGAACATAGGATGAAGTTGAACAGCTTGCTCTGCCGGCATGGTTTTGATTGAATTGTGAGCGGCCATGATAGCACTACAAGAAGAAGAAGCAAAAATGTTGCTTGCAGAAATGGCAAAGTTTTTGGGGCCATTGATGGAGGAAAAAAGTCTGAAGGAAATTAGAGGCAGAAGAGAGCTTATGTGTGCTTTATTATGGGTGCATTGTGCCCTCAGTATGTATCTATATATATATATATATATATATATATATATATATATATATATATATATATATATATATATATATATGTAGAGAGAGAGAGAGAGAGAGCTCTAATAAGGGAAGTTACCTTGCACTTGAGCATATAACCCGTTGGATGGGGCAGTCTTCTGCTCTCAAATGGCACTACAAAAATGTATGCACTTTGACACGTGCATTTTGACACGTGTACAGTGCTGTACACGTGTCAAACATTTAGACACGTGCACTTTGACACGCGTAAGACGCGTGTCAAATGTGCACGACATTAAGTGTACAAGTTGACACGTGTATTGAGATACACGTGTCAAATTTGACACGTGTATCTCAATACACGTGTCAAAGTGTTTTGACACGTGTATTAAGATACACGTGTCAAACCGTTTGACACGAGTATTTTAAATACTCGTGTCAAAACACTTTGACACGTGTATTGAGATACACGTGTCAAATTTGACACGTGTATCTCAATACACGTGTCAACTTGTTTTGACACGTGTATTTAGATACACGTGTCAAATTGGTTATATTTTTTTTAAAAAAATCCAAATCGAATTTTTCATTTAAATAAAATTTTAATTTAATTATTTAATTGTATTTTTAAATTAAATTAAAAATACGATTAATTAATTAAATTAAAAATTTAATTAAATAAAAAACCCAATTTGGATTTTTTTTCTTCAATTTAGTTTTGGTATTGGTTATTTAAAATTATTTGGTATAATAATTTTAATAGTTATTTCAAATTTTATTATTTCCGACCACAAATAACAAAATATTGATTTTACAGAAAAACTACACAAAATAATATTACACAAATCATAAGTTAATAACGTATTCGTTAACTAAGCAAATATTTACACATAAAAATTAATTACACAAAATATCTACAAATCTGAAGGGCGTCCCTGCGAATGAGGAGGTACCGTCCCAGGCGTGTTATCGCCAACCGGCGATTGCTGAGCAAGGAATGGTGTAGCGGGCGAAGGTGTAGCGACAATGGAATGCTGGGTCAGCCGTCGTCCAACAGGCGACAACGTACCAACCGTTGTCGAATTACCTGCAAATCATATAGACAATTAAAGTATATAATATTACTTGCAAAATTAAAGGGGTAATTAAAATAAATTGAAATTAATTTTTTCCTACACACAGTATAAATCATACCTGCAGATGCACTACTAATAGACGACGTACTACCTACGTGTGCAGGTGAAGGCGTACCAAGACATGGTGCTGATGCTCCCATGGAGGACATGAAGACCTCAACCTGTCGCAGGCGCTGCTCTAACAGGTCATTCCTCGCTCGCTCAGCCTGTAGCTCCGCTTGCATCTCTTCCATCTTCCGAGTGTTTTCGGCCCAATCCCGAGACGTGCCCTGAGATGGTCCCCCTTGTGACCGAGGCCTATATGAGAAACATGTCCCCCGAACAGGTGTGACGTTCGGCCCAACCTGCCGAACCCTCCCTGCATACTCAGGCCTCCCAACCGCCTGTTCGTAAGCGTCGTTCGGTGCCCAACGCACCGTGTCTGCGGAGACGCTTTGCGTGGCGGCTGGATCACTGGATAAACTCTGCGTCATCCTCTCCTGTACGTCGTCAACATGAACAAGTCATATATTGAATAATGACAAATCACACATAATTTTAAAAATAATAGTAAATTAAATCAGTAGCATACGCATAGGACCCGTGTACGTTCGTTCACGTGAGTGCCGTCCTTCCTTGTGTGGGTCTTCACGAACGACGCGGCGCGAGTGGGGGGCGTGCCAGATGTACATGTCTGTCGTCATGCAGTTGACATATATAAGAAACAGATAGCGATAAAAATAGTATAAATAAAAATAAAAACAATTATCAACAAATATATATAACATAAACATATATATTTTCATACCTCCTCGTGATTAAATCTGGCATAACTTTTAGATCCCGTACAATGAGGAAGGTCATTCTGCTCACGCAGCCTCTTCATCCGTTCAGAGGTTGCCTACGCATTTAACATGAAAATAAAAATGTAAGCATTGACACACTTAAATTAAAACTAAAATTAAATAAACTGTTATTAAAAAACCACAACATTTTCTTGGCTTACATACGATTTTTTGCTCACGGCACCAATCTCTCAGCAGGAACTCTACATCTTCTGCGTCATAGTTGCCAAAAAAATTGTCCGGCATTCTCGCACGGATAATCTCGGGCGTGTCACCGTCTCTAATACGTAGTTTGGTTTTGAACCTCGACTTCCACGAGCGGTGCTTACGGCCAATATCACATAAAGCCTCCTGTTGTGCCCTGCGCGCGTCTACTGATACAGGTACATAGAACTCCTCCTGCACATTCAACACATTTTTATAGGTTTAAAAACTTCAAGAAATACATTAATCTCAAGTTTAATTCAAATAAATAATTAAATTATATTCATAGACATACCATCAGCGCGTCCCACATTGCCTGCTTAATCTGCCTATTTACCTTCGCCCATTCGTCCCGCATGTGTATGTAGGACCCACTCCTGATCATCTTGCCCTCAGCCCGCCGAAATCGATTGCAGGCCCGTCCTACAGGTTGTATAGCAGCATTGTACTGCAATACAACCTTCTTACCCCTCGGGAGGACCCAGTTTCTCGCTGGGTCGTCAATCACCTCATAATAAATGGTCCCGTCTGGGTTGTACCCTAATGAAAGAAATATTCAACATTAATGTTAAAAATTTAATCATAAGATTAAAGAACATATATATATATATATATATAAACAATTTCTAATCAAATATTTATTTATTTAAAAACCAAAAAAAAAAAAAAAAAAATTTGGTAAGAGAATATGAGTTTTAAGGATGTCTAAATATGTACTTACCCATCAACCGAATCTGCTCAATCCGTATGTGCTGGGTCGCTGGGTCGCCCGCAACCTCCTCCCCAACCCCTCCGGCTTGTGGATTCTGCTGATCATCATCTGAATCCATATCCTGGGGACTACCGGGGGCCAACTGATCGGTACCCAACATCGCAACGTCCTCCTCATGGGTACTCTGGCTCCCCCCCACATCTGGCATCTGACTCTCACCGGAAAGTGGCATCTGACTCTCACCGGAAAGTGGCATCTGACTCTCACCGGAAAGTGGCATCTGGCTCTCACCAGATAAAGGCATCTGGCTCTCTACATGCCTCGGGCCCTGACTCGCCCCCGATGCTGGCATCCGTCTCGGCCCCGGGCCCTGACTCGCCCCCGATGCTGGCATCTGTCTCGGGCCCGGGCCCTGACTCGCCCCCGATGCTGGCATCTGTCTCGGCCCCAAAATCTGGCCAGGCATCGCCGCCTGTGCCGGTATCTGTCCCAACCCCATAGCCGGCATCTGCATCTCCCCGGTCTGTGACAGTGGAAATCCTACATCCTGCGTCTCACTATCAGGGTTACACGTCATAGGTCCACTATACGTATACGGAAAGTACGGCGCATAACCCTGTGACCCCATCCCTTCTCGCAGCCACCATCGATATGCGTTACCCGGTTGGGTGAACCCTATCTGAGATAATGTCGGCAGCTCCGACAATGGAGAGCTGCAAGGTCCAGCTGTGCTGCTCTGTCCGTGATCTGACGTGGGCACGGCCACCGTACCCGGCAACAATGGTCTATAAGGCCCGTCTGGGTGGTGTGGCCACGCTGCAGAATACAATGCCGTCGAAACAGTGGGCGTGGTCATGGGGGGCACGGGTGGGCTAGGTGCCCGATACGCATAATGAGGGGGTCTCTGGTCCATCAATACCTGCGAACAAATGCAGACAAATTAATTAGAATATGTTTTTTTAATATATTTTTAATGAACATACTAAAGAACAGCGAAATTTATACAATTAATAAAAATTTGTATTCAGTACAAGCGAATTGTACAAGCAATATATATATCAGTCAAGTGTATTGAGTTCAAGCTAATTATACTCACAACAAATACATCAATCATTGTATCACGGGAGCTTCAATAGGATCTACGTCGGGCCTGTCGTACTCGAATTCGTCATTCGTATCTGGTAGGTCAGCAGTGGCTAGTACGAGCGGTACGCACTCATGGTAGGTTGTACCATCCTCATTACTCCCATCCCCCTGTCCAACGTCGTACACGTTGCGCGGTTTGGTCCTAACCACACAAACCCAATTTGGGTTCCTTCCATCTTCTACGTAGAATACTTGATCCACCTGAGATGTAAGCACGTACGGCTCGTCCTGAATCTGTTCTCCCCTGTGGACGAGGTGATTGAAGTTGACAAACACTAGGCCATACTCGTCTATTGTGAATCCTCTGTCCATTGTGGGGTCTGCCCAATTGCACTTAAATAAGACGTACGTAGTCCTGTCATAGTACTCGACCTCAAATATATCGGTTAACTGTCCGTAGTACGTTTCGCCTTCAACGGTAGGAACACAGACGCCGCTATTCTGAGTCCTCCTTCCCACATCATGAGCAAGCGTGCGAAATAATTTTCCATTTACCACGTACCTGTTGTACTTCACCGCTGTCTCCTTTAGCCCTCTACAACGCATAACCAACTTGTGGCCCAATTCCTCCCTACGTTGATCGTCCAGGCCATCGACCTATGTTTTAATTACAAATAGTAAACATCACATTGGGTTATAATCCTGAACCCGCATAAATTTATCCAATTTAAAATTTACAACTATTTCCTTACATATGCACGGTACCATTCGCAGAACTGCTCATGATGTTGTGCTTCAATAAGAGCCTCCGTAATGCGACCCCTAGTGCATGATCGCCTAAGCGCGTCTTTGTGCATCCTACATTCAGCGTATACAATTATGTAATAATTGTTATTAATACTTTTACTCGAATTCTGCTAAATATAAGGTTAGGACTACTTACGTCCGCAAATTGTGAAACTCTTCAGAGTTGAACACAATATAACGATGAATCTGGTGCATTATCAACCGGTTCATGGTAACACGCGTGCCCGCTCCCTTGGATCCATCAGGATTCCTCTGAGGTCTGTTGTGGAATGTTGGTGCGTTATTCAGATACCTTGAACAGAACGTTACCAGCTCGGTCGCTATGTACCCCTCCGCAATGCACCCCTCAGGAGCTGCTTTATTGCGCACATTATTTTTGAAATTCCCCAGACTCCTGGTTTAAACACATACACGACAATTTAATTGTCGTCAATTAGGATTACAATTAAATAAAAATATTTATTTACATATTACGCCGAATTTTACCTCTCTGCCGGGTACATCCATCTATACTGCACGGGTCCGCCTAGTCTACACTCGCGCACAAGATGCACAACCAAGTGGACCATGCTGGTAAAAAACCCTGGAGGGAATATCTGTTCTAGCTTGCACAAAATGATACAGACGTCACCCTGCAGTCGGTCCATATCTTCTTGTGATAGCTTTGTTGAGCATATGCCTCTAAAAAATGCAGAAATCTCCACAAGAGGTCTAACCACTTTATCAGGCAATGACTTACGCAGTGCAATTGGAAGAAGCTGTTGCATCAGTATGTGGCTATCATGGCTCTTCAAGCCAGAAATTGTACGGTCCTTGAGCCGAACACATCGTGAAATGTTCGAAGCGTATCCGTCCGGGACCCTAACATTTCGAAGAACCTTCAGAAAATTTTCTTTGTCCTCTCTAGACATTGTGTGACAGGCAGCGGGAATATACGTTTTACCGTTGGCGGCCGTGAACGGATGCAACTTAGGTCTCAACCCCATTTCCTGCAAGTCCAGCCGAGCTGCCAAGTTGTCCTTCGTTTTCCCTTTTATATCCAAAATAGTGCCAAGTATATTGTCCATGACATTTTTCTCTATGTGCATAACATCAAGATTGTGCCGAAGCAAATTGTCTTTCCAATACGGCAATCTGAAAAATATACTTTTCTTCTTCCATATAACATCGGAACTCCCTGCACCCTTCTTCCGCTTCTTCCGTTTCTTCTTCTTACCCGCGGTCTCATCTCCAAACGCAACTCCGTCCAACTGTTGGAGAACCTCGTATCCGCATGGCACAATCGGTGCGCTGGCAAATTCTTCGGTACCGTCAAATGTCCTCCTGTTAAGCCGCCACAGATGTTCAGGCGGCAGATATCTCCTGTGCCCCATATAGCAAAATTTGCACCCGTTCTTTAAGCGTATAGAACGCGTCGATTGCATACAGCAAGGACATGCCTTCGCACCCCTGTTAGGCCAACCTGATAAATCTGCATACGCTGGCAAGTCGTTTATCGTCCACATCAACTGAGATCGCATAATAAAATTTTCCTTCTTTGAAGCATCGAATGTTCGTACCCCTACATTCCACAGTTCCAGCAACTCATCAATCAATGGCTGAAGGTAAACATCAATATCCATACCTGGTGAGCTCGGTCCAGGGATAACCAAGGAAAGGATGAAGGACGACTGTTTCATGCACATCCAAGGTGGCAAATTGTACGGCACAAGCATTACGGGCCATGTGCTGTGAGATGTGCTCATGTTCCCAAATGGATTAAATCCATCTGCTGTCAAACCAAGCCGGACGTTTCTACTCTCTGCCATAAAATTTGGATGTAAAATGTCGAACGATCTCCATGCCTCACCGTCGGCCGGGTGCCTCAATACGCCATCCCTAGTGCGGCCTTCTGCATGCCATCTCATATGGGGCGCAGTATGCTCAGACATGAATAACCTCTGCAACCGTGGGATGAGTGGAAACCACCTCAAGATCTTCACCGGGCGTTTTTTTCTCGCTGATATGATCTCACCATCATCATCTACATGTGTATCAGCCCTTCACTTAGACTCTCCACATACGGTACATGAATCTAATTCTTTATTGTCTTTCCAGAATAACATACAGTCGTTACGGCACGCCGGAATCTTCTCATACCCCAGGCCCATGCCACTTAGGAACTTCTTCGCCTCGTACGTGTTATCTGGCAATGCCTCATCGCAAGGAGGCAACAACTGATTGATGAATTCCAGAATGTCTGAAAAAATCTTGTTACTAATACCTCCAACGCACTTCAAGTTGTACATGTGTACAGTAGCACTCAATTTACTGTGCTTTGTACCAGGGTGAAGGGGCTTCTCGGCAGTCTTTAACAACTCTTGGTACTTCAATGCGTCCTCGCACGACGTATCTTCATCAACTTGTTGCGGAAGAGTACTTGCGGCTTCAGGAACATCGTGCACGCCGAAGGCGTCACGCAACATGGCGTGCATGTTATCATCCTGTTCCACGGCGACACCCTCCTGTTCTGTGACTTCACCATGTTCAGTGCTATGGTCAGCGGCCTCTGTGCCACTGTGATAACTCGAACACTGACCAGGAATAGCGGATCCAGTCGTAGTCTCACCGTGCATATACCACAAATGGTATCCCGGATTCATCCCCCGACCTCCAGTCAGGTGGGCAAGAACGTAATCAGGAGTGTGACGCTGGTTATTTCGACAATACTTGCATGGGCAGTAAATTTTTCCATCGACGGCCGTACAGTTACGAACGGCAAATGTCACAAACGCCCTACACCCGTCGTTATACGTTGTCGTACCCCTAGGTGCTGACATCCAAGACTTGTCCATATTCCTCTGTATAGGGTTAAGAGGACAAGACAAATCATACGTCAAACAAATAAACGTGTAAAAAAGTTGAGCATGTCACGCAACATGGGGTGTACGAATTTATTTCCCTTTTAAAGGGTTTATGGTTAGAGTTTAGGGTTTTAGTTTTTTTGTTAGAGTTTAGGGTTTAGGGTTTATGGTTTTTTAGGGTTTAGGGTTAGGGTTTGTAAGGGTTTAGGGTTTAGGGTTTAGGGTTAGGGTTTGTTAGGGTTTAGGAGGGTTTAGGTTTTTTTTTTTTTTTTAGGGTTTAGGGTTAGGGTTTAGGGTTTAGGGTTTAGGGTTAGGGTTAGGGTATAAATTTAGAAAGTGTAAGATTTTTTTTTTTTTTAAAGGGTTTAGGGTTAGGGTTTGTTAGGGTTTATGGTTAGGCTTTTTTTTTTTTTTAAAAAAAAAAAGTGTAGGATTTTGTTTTTTTTTTTTTTCTTTTCTTAAGGGTTTAGGGTTAGGGTTTGTAAGGGATTAGGGTTTAGGGTTAGGGTTTGTTAGGGTTTAGGAGGGTTTAGGTTTTTTTTTTTTTTTTTAGGGTTTAGGGTTAGGGTTTGTTAGGGTTAGGGTTAGGGTATAAATTTAGAAAGTGTAGGATTTTTTTTTTTTTTTAAAGGGTTTAGGGTTAGGGTTTGTTAGGGTTTAGGGTTAGGGTTTGTTAGGGTTAGGGTTTAGGGTTAGGGTTAGGTTATAAATTTAGAAAGTGTAGGAATTTTTTTTTTTTTAAAGGGTTTAGGGTTAGGGTTTGTTAGGGTTTAGGGTTAGGGTTTGTTAGGGTTAGGGTATAAATTTAGAAAGTGTAGGATTTTTTTTTATTATTTAAAGGGTTTAGGGTTAGGGTATAAATTTAGAAAGTGTAGGATTTTTTTTTTTTTTAAAGGGTTTAGGGTTAGGGTTTGTTAGGGTTTAGGGTTAGGGTTTGTTAGGGTTAGGGTTTAGGGTTAGGGTTAGGGTATAAATTTAGAAAGTGTAGGATTTTTTTTTTTTAAAGGGTTTAGGGTTAGGGTTTGTTAGGGTTTAGGGTTAGGGTTTGTTAGGGTTTAGGGTTAGGGTTTGTTAGGGTTAGGGTTTAGGGTTAGGGTTAGGGTATAAATTTAGAAAGTGTAGGATTTTTTTTTTTTTATTTTTTAAAGGGTTTAGGGTTAGGGTATAAATTTAGAAAGTGTAGGATTTTTTTTTTTTTTTTTAAAGGGTTTAGGGTTAGGGTTTGTTAGGGTTTAGGGTTAGGGTTTGTTAGGGTTAGGGTTTAGGGTTAGGGTTAGGGTATAAATTTAGAAAGTGTAGGATTTTTTTTTTTTAAAGGGTTTAGGGTTAGGGTTTGTTAGGGTTTAGGGTTAGGGTTTGTTAGGGTTAGGGTTAGGGTATAAATTTAGAAAGTGTAGGATTTTTTTTTTTTTTTTAAAGGGTTTAGGGTTAGGGTTTGTTAGGGTTAGGGTATAAATTTAGAAAGTGTAGGATTTTTTTTTTATTTTTTAAAGGGTTTAGGGTTAGGGTATAAATTTAGAAAGTGTAGGATTTTTTTTTTTTTAAAGGGTTTAGGGTTAGGGTTTGTTAGGGTTTAGGGTATAAATTTAGAAAGTGTAGGATTTTTTTTTTTGTTAGGGTTTAGGATATAGGGTTCGTTATGGTTTAAGGTTAGGGTTTGGTTATAGAAAATGTAGGAATTTTTTTTTTTTTTAAAGGATCTAGGATTAGGGTTTAGGGTTTAGGGTTTTAGTTTCTTAGGGTTTAGGGTTTAAGGTTAGGATTTTTGTTTTTAGTGTTAGGAATTTTTTTTTTAGAAAGTGTAGGAAATTTTCTTTTTAAGGGTTTAAGGTTAGGATTTTTGTTTTTAGTGTTAGGGTTTCTTTTTTTAGAAAGTGTAGGATAATTTTTTTTTTTAGGGTTTAGGGTTTAGGGTTTAAGGATAGGACTTTTGTTTTTAGTGTTAGGGTTTCTTTTTTTAGAAAGTGTATGATATTTTTTTTTAGGCTTTAGGGTTTAGGGTTTGTTAGGGTTTAGGGTTTAGGGTTTAAGGTTTAGGGTTAGGGTTTTTAAGTGTAGGAATTTTTTTTTTAGGGTTTACGATTTAGGGTTTAGAGTTTAGGGTAAGGGTTTTTTTTAAGAACGTGTAGGATTCAAAGTTTATTTAAGGGTTTATTATTGTGTTGGTTTTATGGTTATGATTTGAAGATATAAAGTTTAGGGTTGGAGTTTAAGTATTTCTTAAAAAGTAGACGGTCAATTTTAATATTTTTTCTTTTTTTATTCAAACCCATTTTATTGGTTGTTCCCATTTATTATTTTCAAAAGTGTCATCGTTGGTTTATAACGTTAAACTAATATCGGACATTGTTTGATTTTGTTTGACTAACAAAAAAACATTGTAATCCATAATAACACATTCAAAATATATATATATATATAACCTCTCAAATAAAAAATTAGGATAGGAAAAATTAAAAACATAAAAAACACAACATGGCAAAAAAGAACATGGCTTTCAAAAAAATAAAAATACATATAACACTAAATGACACAAAAATACAAACGCCTACACAATTTCTAAATATCAAATCTGTACTAACACAAAAATACATGCAGCATTGTTAAAAAAAAAAACACAAACTATAGCAAAAATGAAATACCTACTCCAAGAAAACCCCCCCAAAAAAAAAAAAAAAAAACAGTAATTTAAGCTTACACTGATTCAGCAAAATTGAAAAAATAAAATATAACACAGTCCAAAAATTATTACAATTATCAATCAAGAACAAATGTCCAAATTATTACAATAAAAATTATTACAATATATATTCAATCAGTATTTCATTTACATGTTGAAAAAAAAAATGAAATACAAATTTAAGGGGAAATTACTCACTGTCGACGGTAGGTTGTGGATTTAGGGCTCCTTCTTTATATATATACCTGCATATTCGGATATACATTATGGAGAAAGGAAAAAAAAGTTAGCAAATGTATATATATATAACACTAAATTTATCTGCAATATATATTAAGAGCACCGGCGACTGAACAGAGAGAGAGAGAGAGAGAGCCACTGACCCGACCGGAGGAAAGGGAACCGACGGCCTAGCCAACCCCTGCCGGAGGGACGTCCCAGTAGAGAGAGAAAGAGAGAGAAAGAGAGAGAGAGAGAGAGAGAGAGAGAGAGAGAGAGAGAGAGAGAGCGAGAGAGCTAGAGGGAATCGGTGAGAGAGAGACAGTCGGTGAGAGGGAGACGTGACGACGCCGGAGCTCACCACACCGGCCGGCTGAGCTCGCCGGAGAGACAGAGAGAGAGAGAGAAGAAATGAGAGAGAGAGAGAGAGAGAGAGCGAGAGAGAAGAAATGGGTAGCTTCCTCTGGAAGCTACCCATTTCTTATATATAAATATAAGTATATAATTTATATAATATAATATATATTTATATTATTAATTAGTTTTACGTATATAATATATAATGTTTGGCCAGGTGGCGCGCGGGAGAATTCCCGCGCGGCATCCGGCCAAACAGTTGGAGACGTGTTTATAAATACACGTCTCCACATGCTATATATATTTAATATTTAATATATATATATATATATATATATATATATATATATATTATATCTATTTTATATAAACCCATGCAACCCTAAGTTCATGCAATGCATGTACTGCATGTACATGCACTGCATGAACTCATGTTAATTATTATTATTATTTTTTTGGGTCTACATATATGCTTCACAAAGTTGGTTTAATTATGCATATAGTACAATATGTCAATTTAGGGTTAGGGTTTACGTACTTATAAGTACACCATATATATATATATATATATATAACTCATCATATAAACCCTAATCATAAGTGTATGTATTTTGTATAGCAAACAACCATAACCCTAACTGTATGTACTATATATAGAAAAAAACCCTAACCCTAAAATACACGTCCCCCATAGTAGAAATTGTATTTAATTTAAAAAGTAATAAATATATCTATATATATAATAAAAAATAATTATATATAGAAATAAATATATTATTTAAAAAATAATAATTTAATGGTCCAAAAAATTAAACTATAACTCTAAGTGTATATACTATATATAGCTATAAACTATAACCTTAAGGGTACGTACTATACTAAAACCTAAAACCATAAAAAATAAAAACTAAAACCTAACCATAAAATTAAACTCTAACCCTAAGTGCTAGACTATATATAGCTATAAACTCTAATCATGAGGGTACGTACTATATCTAGTCATAAACCCTAACCCTAATCCTCTATCCAAAAGTATATAATATATATATACATATATATATATATATATATATATATATATATATATATATATATATATATATATATATATATATATATATATATATATATATATATAGCTATAAAACTAAACCCTAAGTAAATGTACTATAACTATAACTATAACTATATATATATATCGGAACAATCTAATTTTGAACTGCTCATGATTTAACTTATATATATATATACTTAAAAGTGTACAATAATGACACGTGAAAAATATATTGACATTATTATTCATTAAACGTAAAATCAATAAAATTATAACACATAGCCCTAAGTGTATATATTATATATACCTATAAACCCTAAAACCCAAACCCTAAGTGTATATATATATATAGCTATAAAACTAAACCCTAAGTAAATGTACTATAACTATAACTATAACTATATATATATATCGGAACAATCTAATTTTGAACTGCTCATGATTTAACATATATATATATATATATACTTAAAAGTGTACAATAATGACACGTGAAAAATATATTGACATTATTATTCATTAAACGTAAAATCAATAAAATTATAACACATAGCCCTAAGTGTATATATTATATATACCTATAAACCCTAAAACCCAAACCCTAAGTGTATATACTATATATATCGATAAACCATAATCCTAAGTATATATACTATATATAGGTATAAACCCTAGCCCTAAGTGTATATACTATATGCTATAAACCCTAACCCTAAGGGTATGTACTATATATAGCCATAAATTTACGAGGGACTAAACTATAAGTATTTAATTCATTATGTAGCGCAGAACTCTAAAAATAATTGCATTTACTATATATAGACATAAATAAAAAGGTTACTGTATATAGTTTCTAAACCGTTTACATGCATGCATATCTATATATATAGTATTAATTATAGGTTTTTTAACTTTGTTATGTTTAATTTTTTTTTTTTTTTGGTTTCTAAACGTAGATGGTGTACAAAACTAAACCCTAATTTAAACTATTTAGTTTAATTATATATTTAGCATCAAATTTGTATAATTATGCATATAGTACAATATGTAAATTAGGTTAGGGTTTACGTGCTTAATAGTATACTATATATATATAAATAAGGAACCTAAAAAGTATAAATTCCAACCAACAAATTTACATATAGCATATAGTACAATATGTAAATTAGGTTAGGGTAATCTACACCGTATTTTTGGATTAGATTTGTATGATTAATAATGTAAGGAGTTTTTTTTTTGATTTTTTTTTTTAAATAATTAATACAACACAGAATTTTTTTTTTTAATATATATTTGGCGAATTAATAAATTTTTGACACGTGTATTAATACACGTGTCCATTTGGACACGCATATGAAATACACGTGTCCAAATGGACGCGTGTATTCCATATGCGTGTCCAAATGGACACGTGTATGTCATACACGTGTCCATTTTGGACGGCTTCACAAATTGACACGTGTCTAAAATGACACGTGTCAATTTGGACGCGTGTCTACAGTAACAGGTACTGTAGACACGCGTCAAAATGAAGGTGTTTTTGTAGTGTGGGGGGGTCTTTAGAATTTATTTCTGCATCGATCTGTTTTATTTTTTTTTTATTTTTTTTTCAAGTTGATCAAATCGTTACCGAGCTAGCTACTGTCCTTGACTTTTCTCATGCATTAATGAAGGGTAGTGATTGGGGGGAGGCCATTGACCGGCTCCCTCCCCCTTTATATTAAAAAATTCACTTTCAATTCACTTTTTGTTTTTTATATTATTTTATTTCTTCTTTTGAATTAAAATAGGGTTTTTTAATATAAAGGTTGAGGGAGCCGGTCAATGGCCTCCCGTAGCCTTTATTGAGCTTGGGTTGGACATCTAGAAATGGTTTGACGTTGACTTGAGCCTTTTTCTGAGGTCTCATCTCGAGCTTGGGGAGCTTGGTTTTTCATGCAGGGCAGATTGAAAATTTATGAATAGTCTGAATGGTGGACTATAGATTTAAAGATTTAAATGTGTTAACCTTGTGAACCTTGTTATGGTATGTAAGAGATAATGAGTAGACTATCATAGGCATATGGTTGGTGACTTTTTATTGCTAATCAAATGGAGAGATGGCGTTTTTTTCATGGATTTGTGGCTTGCACCATTCCCTCATAGCTTTTTGCTCCACATACTCCTATTTCTGTGTAATTTAGATAACCTTTGTTTGCTTGGGGCTTACAGGTAGTCTGCAAATGGTTCTTCCCTGAAGAAATGTTATCATTCTGATTGTTGGTTATCGGTGTTCTCTCTTTCTGAAGTCAACTTGAGAGATTTTGACGAGGGAGTGAGGATGTCATGGGTAAACAAGAGGTTGGTATCCGATATTGAAAATTTGTTTTCATTTCCTAGAGAGGGTTTCATTCTGTGGGATTATTTTGTTGAGGATTACCTAGAGAGCTGGTGGGATGATGGAGGTTGGTATTAAATGGATGTGTTAAGGGGTAGAAATGCAATTTGAGATGTAAATTTGGCCAGTTAAACAAATAATAATAATAATAATAAAAGAAAGCAAAATTAGTGAATTCGGTTTAACTGACTTGTAATTAACTTTTTATAATGTGAAAATGAATTTAAAGGTCTATGAGGTATGCAAAAAAGATAACTTACTTTTTATAGTCAAAATTCATCAACTGATTTAACAGATTTAATAAAATTGTGACATATATCCTATTTAAATCAATGTCATACTAATGAAATTTATTAAGTCAATGAATAGAATTTAACTATAATGAATAAATTATTTTTCGGCATTGTCAGAGACTTTTAAATTCATTTTGATATCACATACCACATGAAATTAATTGTAAATCAGGTAATCACATAAATTGATTTTACATTTTTCAAAAAACAAATAATAATAAAAAAAATTAAATGCTAGAACCTCAAAGACATCGCTAATTCTTGTCAATAGCCCAAGACATATGTACAACTAAAGTATTGAGACAAGAGTTACAAGCATTCAAGAGACAAAAGTTACATGATGATAAATTAGATTTATTATTGCTAATGTAGAAGTAGAAGAGAATTGTAAAGTTCAGATTATTTCTCTATAAATAGAATCTTGTATACAATCAAATAATCAAAGAAAGATATATATATATTTGCTAGCTAATTTTATGAACGGATTAACCTATGGGCTATCGAATTAGCACAGGGGCCTGTAAACGTTTTCTCTTTCTGGGCCAGAAAAGAGGAGGACGAGTTCTTATTCCTAAAACTCAAGCTATACGCTAAACCCCAAGAAGTTTGATAATTGACCAAAAAACACATTAATTTGAATTCAATCAGAATCAGACCCCCAAATCCCAATGTTTTATCATATAACATCAATGCTTCCAGTAAGATTACCTTCCCATTAACCCACAAAGAGTCAAGTTCTGAGTAACCCAATTGTGGGTGATAGTGCTAGGTGAAAGTCAAACAATGTAAGTGAAAAATGATAAAAACTATTAAGCCTTATTCTTCTACAAAAGGCATCTTAAGAGAAGAAATTTATTCATGGTTTATAAAACTCACAACCTAGACATACCCTTGTAACGTGGGACTCTTAACAAAAAAGAGTAGGAGGAAGGTGGACATAAAAACCATTGGTTATATTAGAATATGGAACCTCGAATCGGAAGAAACCGAAAAGGTGGGAAGAGTACAATGACGATGTTGGGAGAACACCATATGGCAACGGTTTGCTTTCTAAAGAGAGCATAGTTGACCCTTCTGTCCTAAAGAGTAACAGCTTCTTACCTGTTGGGGATAAAATTAACCCCGAAGACACGTGGATTCTGATCTTGAAACATCTCGGTGTTACGCCTCGGAGATTTATTATGAACAGAAGAAAAGGTTACCTCGGTCTTATAGAACCCAGTTACGGCAATAAATATACCGAGATCTCCATGTCGGAGCGAACATATCTCGGATATTTACGCCTCGGAAGATCAGACAGAAACTACAAAGGCAGTACAGGAAGTTTGACTTACAATTCGGTATAGAAGATTGCCCCGGAGCGATAACGCCTTGGTGTGGTAACACCTTGAATAATTATCTCGGTATAACAACATCTCGGATCTTCCACAACCCTGTTATGGTGCGGCAATATCCCGAGATCTCCAAGTCGGAGCGAATACGTCTCGGATATTATCACCTCGGGAGTTGATCGAGGAATGCTGCAGTTGTCTTAGAATGAGATAAGGTTAGTATCCCAGAAGATCAGGGATAAGTCTCAATTCCATAATTAATGGGATAAGGTAGTTAATGACATAGAATTAAAATTAAAGAGGTACGAATGCAATCAACTTCGAACTCTGCAATCTCATTCAAAATCCCTGAAGATAAGGTAAAAGTTCAACCAAGTTAGGACTTAAACTCCTAATCCAATTGAGCGTCAAGGAATCTAGTAAGACTGCAAGTCCGGCCTATAAATAAGACCATCGCACCAGGTATGAAAGGACAGATTCTCTAAGCTCTTGAGATTATAAACACTCTTTAGAAAATTGATTTGAACTGACTTAGGCATCGGAGTGGGCATAGTCGGCACCCCCGACGAGTTGTTTGCTCTTTTGCAGGATTGAGGTTGCAGATCAGAACCCAGCAGCGAATCACTAGGTGACACGTCACCATACCGGAAACTGTACCAACAGTTTGGCGCCGTCTGTGGGAAAGATAAGTTGTTCTTACGAAAAACAAATCCGTGATGGTGACTACCAGACGTTCCAACCCGGTTCAAAACGAAACCCAAGAAGAGGTGCGACCTACCAATCGAGATGATGTTCGTGGAGAAGCAGAATCTGCTGGACCAGAGGCCAGAATAACCCAACTAAGTCAACAGTTGGCCCAGGCACAGAAGAATGTGGAAGATTTGCTGGCTCAGAATGCTTTGCTCATAGCTGCTTAGACTCCGCCACCATTCAACCACGATGCAGTTGAAGGGACAAATCATGATGGAAACCCCGAAGGGTCTGGAGAGAGAGTCGGGCTGCGGAACGAGGACTATGGAGAGCCCGTTAATCCGGTCCCACCAACAGAATCCGAAAGGAGGCTGCAGAAGATGGTTCAGGACCTGGGCGCAAAATATGATGCACTATTGAGAACTATTGATCAAAAACGTGACGGGAAGGAGTCTCTTGTTGACAACCTCTTTCAGCACAAGGAGTCAATATTTACCGAAGAAGTATCCAACTTCGATCTACCCGGAAGGTTCAAGGTACCTGACATCCCTGTTTTTTCAGGCAGTGAAGATCCGGTGGAGCATTTAGACAATTTCCGATCTCATGTATCCCTGCACAAGACACCAGATGCTGTGGCGTGTCGAGCTTTTCCTCTCACTTTGTCAGGAAAGGCCCGAGACTGGCTCAGGAATCTTCCCCCAAGGTCGATTGATTGTTTCGACGCCCTGGGAAGGAAATTCCTGGCCCAGTTCGTGTCCGGAAGAGTCAGAAGAAAACCCAGAGGGTACCTACTCTCTGTACGGCAGGGGCCGAACGAGTCTTTAAAAGACTATCTATGGAGATTCAACCAGGAAAAGCTAGAGACAGAAAGTGCACTAGACGATTTCATTTACGGTGCAATTTTCCATGGGTTGAAGAAAGACGGACCTCTGATGGCAGGCTTGGCGTTGAAACCACCGAAAGATCTTCATACCTTCATGATAAAGATGGACAGGTACATTAATCAGGAGGAAACGCTCTGAGCCCTTCTCAAGAATTCCCAGCAGCAACAACAGCCTTCCACCGAGAAGCCCAAGAAAAAGAAGAATCCTGAGCCCATACAGGACGCCGGTCTCGGAGAGTACAAGAAGGCGAGGAAGAATTTTGGAGATTACAAGTGGACACCATTAAATGCCTCTCTCACCGAGGTGCTTATGGAACTGAAAAAAGATCCGAATTACTAGAGGTCGAGACCCATTCCAGGAGATCCACCCCCGCACTTGGCTCATAAATACTGTGCCTTCCACAATTCATATGGACACCTGACCGAGCAGTGTGTGTCATTGAGGCAATTGATCGAGAAATTCATCGAGAATGGGAAATTAGTCCGATTTCTTGTCAATGAGAGGAATCATCAGGAGCGAGACCAATACCCGCGGCCAAGGAGAGAGGAAGATCGGAATGAAAGGAGAAATTATCAACCGAGACAGGAAGAAAGAAGAGGAAGAAGCCGAGAGCCAGCACCTCGACCTCGGAGGGACGAAAGAAGGGAGAGAAGTTGGAGCAGAGCTCGAGTGGCGCAGCAAGGCAATCTTCCTATCATCCACACTATCTCGGGAGGATTTGGAGGAGGAGGGGAGTCCAACTCGGCTCGGAAGGCATATGCCAGGCAGCTGGATGATTTCGAAGTATATTTGGTCCAGAAGCCCCCAAAGTCTCGGAAATATAACCCTCTGATTATAGGGTTCTCGGACGATGATTATGCTAGAGTCTTGCTTCCGCACACAGACGCCCTTGTGGTTACCTTAACGATAGCGAATTATCAGACTCGACGGATCCTCGTTGACACAGGGAGCTCGGCTGATATTCTGTTTAAATCAGCCTTTGATTATATGGGAGTTCCACGAGAAAAGGTGGTCCCGGTCTCATGCCAATTACAGGGTTTTGCTGGAGAAAAGGTGCTGCCTCTCGGTTCTATTGATCTACCTGTAACGGCAGGGACTTATCCGAGGCAAAAGGTCATCATGGTGAAGTTCCTGATAGTTGACAGAGTCTTGGCTTATAATGCCATTATAGGGCGAACAACTCTCAATGACTTAAAAGCTATGACTTCAACACCGCATCTCAGCATGAAGTTCCCAACAGAAGAAGGAGTTGGAGTGGTTAAAGGAGACCAGAAGGAGGCTAGGCGTTGTTACAATCTATCCTTAAAAGACACTCCGAGGTAGCATAATCTGGGTGAGAAAACTATGGAGGATGGAAAATAGCAGTCATCGTTGGGGGAGCCTGTGGAAGCCTTGGAAGAGTTCGAAATAGGTGACTCGGGAAAGAAAGTTCATATAGGCTCACAACTCCCTCAACCCATGAAGGAAGATCTGGTGGCGTTCTTGAGGCGCAACAGTGATGTATTCGCCTGGAGCCATGAAGATATGTCGGGGATTGATCCTTCGGTCATTGTCCATAAGCTAAATGTGGACCCAAACCATTGCCCTGTGAAACAGAGAAGAAGGGCTTTTGCCGCCGAACGAAATAAAGCTGTTGCGGAAGAGGTAGAGAAGTTGCTGAAAGCTGGATTTATCCGAGAGGTGGATTATCCCGAGTGGTTGGCCAATGTGGTGCTGGTCAAGAAGTCTAATGGCAAGTGGAGGATGTGCGTAGATTTCACTGACTTGAATAAGGCATGTTCGAAGGATAGCTTTCCTCTGCCTCGGATAGATTTATTGGTCGACTCGACGGCCGGGCACGAGCTCTTAAGCTTTATGGATGCCTTCTCGAGATACAATCAGATCTACATGGAAGAAGCAGACCAAGAAAAAACTGCTTTCATCACAGACCGAGGACTTTACTGCTATACGATGATGCCCTTCGGTTTGAAGAATGCAGGGGCCACATATCAGCGACTTGTAAACCGGATGTTTCAAAATCAAATTGGTCGAAACGTTGAAGTATACGTGGATGACCTGCTGGTTAAAAGTATTCAGGCAACTAGACACATAGAAGACCTCCGAGAGACTTTTCGGACTCTAAGAGAATACAACATGAAGCTCAACCCCATGAAGTGTGCCTTCGGAGTCTTTTCAGGCAAATTTCTGGGGTTCATGGTGTCACAGAAGGGTATTGAAGCAAATCCAGAGAAGGTCAGGGCTGTCCTCGAAATGGAGGCCCCGAAAACAACAAACAACTCCAACGACTAACAGGAAGGATTGCGGCCCTGAATCGTTTCATATCAAGGTCAACAGATAAGTGCCTTCCTTTCTTTAAAATTTTAAGAAAAGCATCTATATGGAGTAAGGAGTGTGAGGAAGCTTTCGGGAAGTTGAAGGAATACTTAGCCAACCCACCGTTGTTGAGCCGCCCTATCGAAGGGGAGATACTTTATCTCTACTTGGCAGTATCCTCCTCAGCAGTAAGCTCGGCGTTAGTCCGAGAAGATTCAGGAGTTCAGAAACCTGTTTACTTTACAAGTAAAGCATTACATGGCGCGGAAGAAAGGTATCCTCGGATCGAAAAGTTGGCATTTGCTTTGATTATCTCAGCTAGAAGATTGAGGCCATACTTTCAGGCTCATGCTATCAGAGTCTTAATCGAGTATCTGATGAAGAAGGTTTTGCAAAAACTTGACCTCTCGGGAAGATTAGTCAATTGGGCGATTGAACTCGGACAATTTGATATTGAGTTTCATACTCGGACGGCTATCAAGGGACAGGTTCTGGCAGATTTCCTGGTGGAATTTTGCAACATTCCTAAAGTGAAAGAACTTCCTAAAGAGTCAACCAGGGTTGTTTTTGTAGATGGCTCTTCAACACAGGGCAGAAGCGGAGTAGGTGTCCTTCTCAGGAATCCTGAAGGTAAAGAGTTCGATTTTGCTGTAAAACTGGACTTTGTCACAACGAACAATGAAGCTGAATACGAAGCGGTGATAGCGGGTTTGGCGTTATCCCAAGAGATGGGAGCAACTAATGTTGAAATCCGGAGTGATTCTCAAGTGGTCGTGGGCCAAGTCCAAGGACAATTTGAAGCACAAGAAGACCGAATGGCCAGGTATTTGGAAGAGGTACGCCGATTCCAATCTTATTTCGAAAGCTTCGTTATCACAAAGATACCTCAGAAGGAAAATACCCGAGCCGATGAGTTCTCAAAGATTGCGTCAGGAACAGATGAGGAGATTGAAGCATCCAGAAGGCAGGTTATCGTTTTAACCGAGCCGTCAATAGCCACGAGGGCCAGTATTATGGGAGCAGATTCAACACCAGATGAACCAGAATGGGCAATGGAGATTATTCAGTTCCTCAGAAACGGGTTGCTGCCCGAAGACAAGGTTGCGGCTCGGAGGGTAAAGATACAAGCAGCACGGTTTTGCCTCCTCGGAGAAGTATTGTACAAAAGAGGATATTCCGAACCCCTGCTCAAATGCCTCTCCAAGGATGAGGAAAATTATGTTCTTAGAGAAATTCATGAAGGTGTGTGCGGAGACCACTCAGGAGGAAGGATACTGGCGCAAAAAACCTTCCGAGCAGGTTACTATTGGCCTACGATCAAGAAAGATTCGGCTCTTCTCTTCAAAACCTATGACAAGTGCCAGAGGTTCTCAAGAATTATGAAAGCAAGTCCCGAGAAACTTACCCCCCTCACTTCTCCATGGCCATTTGCGAAATGGGGGGTGGATATAGCTGGCCCCATGCCGGTAGGGAAAGGTGGACGGAAGTTCTTGGTTGTAGCTGTAGACTATTTTACTAAATGGGCGGAAGCAGAAGCATTAGTAGCTATAACCACAACAAATATCATAACTTTCCTCTAGAAGTCGGTGGTGTGCCGGTTCGGGATTCCTCATGCTTTCATCACGGATAATGGGAAGTAGTTTGACTGTGAACCATTTCGGAAGTGGTGTTTAGAACTCCGTATCCGAAACTATTACGCCTCGGTACTTTACCCAACGGCAAATGGTCAGGTAGAGGCGACGAATAAGACCCTGGTGAAGACTTTAAAGAAGAAGCTTGATAAGAAGAAATGAGCATGGGTTGAACATGTTCCAGAGGTGCTGTGGTCGTACCGAACCACAAAAAGAACTCTAACAAACGAGACACCATTCTCACTTACGTATGGAACCGAGGCAGTGATACCAGTCGAAGTAGGATCTCCAAGCTTTCGTGTAGCTCACTACAATCCAGGACTCAATGACGAAAAGGCCAAGGTATATCTAGATCTTTTGCAGGAGAAAAGAGACGACGCTCAAGTCACATGGGCAGCATATCAGAATCGAACGACTCGATATTTCAACAAACAGGTGGTACCCAGAAAGTTCCAGCTTGGAGATTGGGTACTCAGGAAGGTGAGCTTAATGAAGAAAGATCCAACGGAAGGCAAAATGGGACCCAAATGGGAAGACCCTTATAAGGTGGTAGGATGCCATCAGAAAGGGGCTTACCGCTTAATGACCGAGACAGGGAAGATACTCCCGAGATCATGGAATGCCGAGCACTTGAAGAAATATTTCATGTAATTTTTTGTTTTTCCCAAACAAATTTATATTCAATAAAGAATGTTTATTTTCAGTACATATCAACAATTGTAGAAATCCAAAGAATTAATCTAACCTTCCCCCTCGAATGACTCAGAAGAGTTATGGGGGATACTTAGAAAAGAATCCACTTGCATCCTTTCCTCGGACAACCCGAGAGGGTCATGGAAAGGATGCAGTGGAAGAAACCCCTCGGTTAGGGGTTATTAGTAGAATAACGCTGAGAATGTCTGAATCCTTTCCTCGAACGACTCGAAAGGGTTATGGGAAGGATTTTAAGAAAGAAGCTTCTCGGTTAGTCCAACACTGAGAGCAAGAAAGAGCGGATAGTCTCCTGGAATTGATCGATCTATGAGCAGCAGCCCGAGATAGCATGGAAACACTTCTTCATCAAACTTTTCCAAAGATGATCAAGCTACATCAGCGTCCATCTGACTCCTCACCTCGAACGACTCGAAAGAGTTATGGTGGGGATGCTCAAGAAAGAAATCTGCCCGAATCATTTCCTCGAACAACCCGAAAGGGTCATGGAAAGGATACAAAGGGTTGAAACCCCTCGGTTGGGGGTTTCCGGATGAGGACTAGAATCTGCCCGATTCCTTTCCTCGAACAACCCGCAAGGGTCATGGAAAGGATACAAAGGGTTGAAACCCCTCAGTTGGGGGTTTCCGAAGGATAAGGCTAAGGATATCCAAAGAAGAATCCACCCGGATCCTTTCCTCGAACAACCCGAAAGGGTCATGGAAAGGGCACAGAGGGTTGAAACCTCCCGGTTGGAGGTTTTCGAAGGATAAGATTATGGATATCCTGATTAGAATCCGCCCGAATCCTTTCCTCGAACAACCTGAAAGGGTCATGGAAAGGATTCAATGGGAAGAAACCCCTCGGTTGGGGGTTTCTGAAGGGATAAGATTAAGAATTGGATCAAATCCTTTCCTCGGACGACCCGAAAGGGTTATGGAAAGGATACCACAGCAAGGTTGAAAGATCTGAAGGACAAGAACATTCAAGATAGTCCATTCCTCAAACGACTCAAAGAGAATATTGAAAGAATACCAAAGCAAAAGACCCCTTCAAATGCTATGATTTCGAATTATTCAAGCTCAAAGAGGAGAAAATTGAAAGGTAAGAATTTCAATCTAAAGATTTCATTTCATCAGTATATTTAAAGTCCTTTACAGGTTGTGAGGATTCAAAGAAAAAGAAAAAAGAAAAATTCAGGCCCGAGAATAGCTCTTAGCTTGCGGCATCTTCAAGAGGATCCTCTCGGGGATCTGGCGCGTCGTCACCCCAAATTGGAACATCGGGCATGAAGTCTTTACCGAACTCTTCCATCTCTAAGATCTCTTCTTCAGGAAACCCAACCGTCTCGGGGTCGAACTTATATTGGTGATTCGTTACCAAAGTTTGAAAGTTTTCGAAACCCCAATTGCATCCCCGAGCCCAACTCTGGTCCCGAAGGAACGGTACATAGCTCAATTGTTTCAGATAGCGCTTGAGTTTTGCCCGATCTGCGTCGTATCTAGTCCTGAGCCTAATTAATAGGCTTTCCGAATGATCCTGCGCTTTACAGCCTTGTCTCTCTCAGCCTCAAGTCTTTCAACCTCAGCCTTCAGCTTGTCCTTTTTGGCTTCGGCATTTAAGGCATTTTTGCACGCTTCGGAGCATTCGTTCTGCACGGCCGACAAACGAGAGGACAACTGATTTGCACGATCAAGCTCGGAAGAAAGACTTGCAAGAGAACGTGTATACCGCTCATTTGCCTCCAATACTTCTTTCTTCAAAAGAACATTGGCAGAACGTTCCTCGGATATAGTCAAGTCCCGAGAAGCAAGCTCTTCATCCTTAGATTGAAGAAGGGCCTTCAGGGCCACCACTTCCTTCTCCAGACTCGAGATTTGAGCTTGCATTTCGGGAGCAGGAGCAGGAGGTTGCACTGGACGGTTTTCGTACTTCTGCCATAGAGCTGTCATCTTCACCAAGAGCTATAAAAAGAAAAGTAGGCAAGTTCAGGATCAAGAACTGAAAATTGGTTAAAATAAAGGCCTGGTTTCAGAAACTCACCTGATAATGAGACATGAGAATGCCTTGAGCAATCTTTTCGGGGGAAGAAACCCCTGCATTTCCCAGAAACTCCTCGGGGATTAAGTTCTTTATGGCCTCCATTGGATGACCCAGAAGGCCTCTGCCCAAAACTTCAAAGCCCGCTGAGATCCTAGAGGAAGAGCTAGGACCTATAGGAGGAACAGCCCCCGTATTTGGGGCTGCTTCGGACTCATCAGGTCTTAATCCAGAAGTGCTGGCCTCAACGCGAGATCCGCCCCTAATAGAAGACTCGGGAAGCACATCTGCCTCAGAAGTGGTGGTCTCAGAGTCGACCTGAGACCCTTCAGGCACTCCGAGATGAGGAGTCGCTTCGGGTTGATTTGCACCCCGTACTTCAAGACCAGTGTCCGGTATATCCTGAACAACCGCTTCCCGAGAAGTTCTTGGCTCTTCGATATTTTCCATTTCGGGTGTTCCTATGTGAGCTTCAGTGTGTTCAGGTGTAGTACATGGTACTTGGGGGGTGGCATGCCCCATTTCACAGTCGCCTTCGGGAAGTGGCGGAGTTTCTGGACGCTCTGAGGAAAGAGTCCAAGGAGTGCCTTTGTCTGCGAATTCTCCGATGGAGGGCTCATCTCGGGGGGTGCCAACATCTTCATCCCTCTCTTCAAGAGATTCATCACCCGAAGGAGCAGACTCTTGACGTACCTCTTCGGCATCAGAAGGTTTTATGACCGCCTTACCCCACATCCGCTCAGCCTCCGAGATCATTTCAGCAATACGGTCCTGGGCACTGAACTTCCGCTTTCTTGCCGGATGTTTCACCCTGCGCGTGACTCGCATGTCTCGGGCCTCAGGTATCAGTTCATCCCCCTCTCCAAATCTCTTTGGTTTCGGAGTAGTTACTGTAGAAGCTCCGAGAGGAGGTTCCTCAAAATGAGTTTCTGCACCCTGGTACGATGCCTCGGAGCCGGACTCATCCCTTAAGACAAAGGAAGGAGCAGTACCAGCTTCTGGTGTAGGGGAAACCTCTGGAACGAAACCCCGAAAGCTCGCGGATCCCTCTTCAGCGTTTGCTCCAGCTGACGGTACCGAAGGGGGAGTTCTTCTTGCACCCGAGGCGGCAAGAGGAATGTTCTGTTTCTTCCGCAAAGGAACGTCCTCAGGAACTTCTTCGGCTCTTCTAAGAGGCCTCTTCTTGGTGACAGGCCTCGGAGATGGAGGTGCATTATTCCTCTTCTTAACAGCCCCTCTTTTGGTAATAAGTTGTTTGTCTCTCGGGATGTCATATCCAAGGAATTGCCTCAAATTCTCCTCGGTGACAAGATTGTCGAAATCAACTTCCTCAAATTTCTCAGCCTTGACCCTAACTGCAGACCACTCACTTATCTTCTTGACATCCTCCTGGTCGGATATGCTAAGTGAAGGAGTGTCGCTTCGGTCGGGTCGTAGCAATTGCCAAGCCCGAGGCATCCTACAGTTCTCGGGCACAAGAGTACCCTCAGGGCATTACCATTCCCCAGAGACTCAGAAAAACAACATTTCCCAGAACTTGTTTGTAAACCAACTCTTGAGCTTGATGAATATAGGCCAGTGACGAACACATAGTTCAATCATTCCCTCTGAAGTCTGCCTCGGTCTGTTGATGCTGAAAAATTGAAGGATCTTCATCTCCTTCTTCAGTACGAGCCTCCAAAGGATGTATGAAGCGAATAAATACCTCCAGGCGTTAGGCATGATCTGACTGGGCGCTACCATGAGATAAAGGACAAAATCCCGAGCAATCTCCGAAAAAGGTAACCGGAGTCCAGCAAGAAACATCCTTTCGAATAAGGTGATGTCGCCGCCATCAATAAGCCGAGCTTCAGGTGCTTGATAAAACATCCTCACTGTTGGAGGAATGTCGTAGTTCAGATGCAGAACACTCTCATGCTTCTCAAATAGGGCGGTTTCCACCCTACTCTCCAGGGGAGAGAGATCCACGAAGCCATTGGACCTTTTGGTCCGAGCCCGAGATGTAGCAGGAATGTTTGTAGCAGCCTTCTTAGGAGCCATTTAAAAAGAAGAAAATGAGGAACAGAGGGTTTAGAGAAAGAAAAGAGCTTAGGAAGAAGGCGACAATGGAGGATAAAGAGCAAGAATGAGAAAATGTCAAGGAATGAACAGTGAAAGTATTCCAAAACATTAAGTACCCCCCTTACGTGTCCAAAATACCAAAGGGCGCCATCATTTCAATATCTCCGAAAATTGAAAAGGCGCGCGTTTCGTATCCAAGAATTAAATGCACTACCTCAATAATATCGTGTCATGATGATAAAGGACGGCGGTTCAGAGCTGACGTCGTCATTGGAAAAAGAAGCGGCAAGGTTTAAACGTTTGAACTTTTAAAAAGACGCGCCCTTCACAGTAGCAGGTACAGGTTGGCAGGCGGCAAATAATTCACTTATTTCTATTTATTTTTGAAATTAGAGAATTAGGGGGGTAACTGTTGGGGATAAAATTAACCCCGAAGACACGTGGATTCTGATCTTGAAACATCTCGGTGTTACGGCTCGGAGATTTATTATGAACAGAAGAAAAGGTTACCTCGGTCTTATAGAACCCAGTTACGGCAATAAATATACCGAGATCTCCATGTCGGAGCGAACATATCTCGGATATTTACGCCTCGGAAGATCAGACAGAAACTACAAAGGCCGTACAGGAAGTTTGACTTACAATTCGGTATAGAAGATTGCCTCGGAGCGATAACGCCTCGGTGTGGTAACACCTCGGATAATTATCTCGGTATAACAACATCTCGGATCTTCCACAACCCTGTTATGGTGCGGCAATATCTCGAGATCTCCAAGTCAGAGCGAATACGTCTCGGATATTATCACCTCGGGAGTTGATCGAGGAATGCCGCAGTTGTCTTAGAATGAGATAAGGTTAGTATCCCAGAAGATCAGGGATAAGTCTCAATTCCATAATTAATGGGATAAGGTAGTTAATGACACGGAATTAAAATTAAAGAGGTACGAATGCAATCAACTTCGAACTCTGCAATCTCATTCAAAATCCCTGAAGATAAGGTAAAAGTTCAACCAAGTTAGGACTCAAACTCCTAATCCAACTGGGCGTCAAGGATTCTAGTAAGACTGCAAGTCCGGCCTATAAATAAGACCATCGCACCAGGTATGAAAGGACAGATTCTCTAAGCTCTTGAGATTATAAACACTCTTCAGAAAATTGATTTGAACTGACTTAGGCATCGGAGTGGGCGTAGTCGGCACCCCCGACGAGTTGTTTGTTCTTTTGTAGGATTGAGGTTGCAGATCAGAACCCAGCAGCGAATCACTAGGCGACACGTCACCATATCAGAAACTATACCAACATTACCCATTTTTGTTCAACTAAATAAGTTGAAACCGTTATTACATAAATTCATTTTAAAAAAAAAACCAACGTTTTTGCTCTCAATTTGATGATATTTACCGTGCTTCCAACAATGTGATGGCGATTCCATTTGATAAACAAGTTGCATGCTTGCTAGATGAAGGATCTGCTTTAAGTGAATCTGAAAAGAGACCCAGCTATCTTGGCTTAGGCAATGAACTCTTGCTGCTTAACATTTGAACCACAGACGACATGTTTGGTTTATCTTCTGGTTTTTGTTGCACACATAACAACCCTACATGAATGTGTCGTAATACATTAGATAGAGTGCACAAGTCACTATCAATTCATCGATCAGCTTGTCTTCAATCCAAAGTTTCCACGCATGAATGAAATGAAAACCAAATTTTTGTGAGTCGAATTGCATGCCTTCAAATTCACACATGACTATTAAAAGAGCAAAAGAATAACAAGGGCATTATGTGACCATATGTACTATCAGGAAATGCATTGTTAATAAGATATTTCCTTTAAAAAAAAGAAAAAAAAATAAATTAGTAAGATTTGCCACTATTTATGATTACATGTCCAAGAAGATTCAGGTGGTGGTCTGGATGACAAAATCTCTTGTTCTTCTTCTCACTCATTGTCTCTAATGCTAAAACTCCAAAGATAAATACATAAGATTTTATCGAGTATCGTCCATGCACCGCATACTCGAGAGACATATAACCACTGCCAAATATCATTGCAAAGAAAAATAAGTTAAAAACTACTAAACTTAATCTATAAAAGAAGTTTAAGCATACTTCCTATGTTCCAATAATCCTATCGGTCTTGGAATCAATTTAATCTCCCCCAAATGATATAGCCAGGCCAAAGTCCGAAAATTTTGGATTCATATTGTTATCTAGAAGGATATTGCTAGCTTTGAGATCTCTATAATGTCGATACGCTTTTACCAATCCAGTAATTTACTATTTGCTTGATCTCTCCGATTTCAAATTCAATTAGTATATACCTTGGTAAATTCTCAACAAACAATTTCATCAATGAAAGAGGATAAGACTAAACATGAATGTTCTAAATCAAGTCAAGGCCAAGGTTCAAACCAAAAATAAGGGAGTCCAAGCTTTTGTTGGACATGTATTCATAGATTAACATGATTTTATTTTCTTGAATGCATCAACCAAGAATCTTAACAAGAATATAACATTTAAGCTTAAGATTAATATTTAAAAAATATTTCATAATTAAATATAAAATGCAAAAATTAAATCATAATAAGGTATGATAATACTTATTTTAATAGGAAAAATAATTACTTTTAAGCTATTATTATCTTATCTTCTCCCTTCTTTTTCTTTGACGCTACTAGACTACCGGCTACTTAGACTACCGGTACAAGAAAAAGAGCAAAATTTTGCAGCTTTGCTTTTCTTCTTTGGACTTCTTAAGAACACCTTCTAAGAAGAAGGGCAGAACCATGAATCTCAGTGGCCGAGGGGGTTGATCTGGTGGTTTGGGAGGCGGCCTTTAACGGCAGATTCCACACATGGTAGTGCTCTTTGGTGGAGCGGCTGGATTTGTGCCGGTTTGGCCAACAACTGTGGTTCTGTGGGGGGTGGGTGGGTTTTCTGTTGATTTTGGTGTCAATGGGTGTCATGGGTTTCGGGCTGGTGATTTGGGTGGGACTTCGCCGATGGTTCAATTGTTTTAGATGGGCGAGAGTTGGGTTGTGGCTCAGAGGTGAATGTGTTGCGGTTGGCTGGAGCTTGGGAGGTGTGGTGGTTATGTCGATGGGTGGCGTGTGTACTGGTTTGTGTCCTGGGTCACAGTTTGGATGGGAGTGGTTAGGCGGTGGTGTTACAAATGCCAGTGGTACGTCTGATTTCAAAAATTGGGTGGACTTTGGCAATGGTAAATGCACTGAGTTGTTCCGTGAAGTTTTGCCATTGGTTTTTGACAAATTCTCCATAAACTCGTGCAAGGAACGTTCCAGTCCTTTGATGGAGATGGCGTAGTCTTGCTGGGATGTTACGAGCTTCTGGACAATGGCCTTAAGCTCCTGCATATTTGCTTCCAATTTTTGGATCCGCTCTTCGTTTGTAGCCATGGTGGCGAATCTGGTTTAGTGGGCGGTGGATGGTGGTACGTACTGGCTATGGAATTTTTTAGTGTTTGTGGTTGCAATGGCTCTGATACCAATTAATGGGTACTTTATGAAATTGACAATCAACTCCAATTAGGGCTGGAGACAAATTACAAGACAAAATTCTATATTAATTCTCAATAATTCTCATTAACAATCAAATTGCCTTTAAATAAAAATACAAATAGATAAAGCTTAAAATGATAACTCATAGAGTTCTAATATTCAAATTCAAATAAATTCTAGTCCTAATATTAACTAATATAATCTTAATGATTTGAAATTTCATTCCAACTCCATCTCTTACCCTAATCTGACTCGTATCATCTGTCCGTAAAAGAAGGCCAAGAGGTTTCTGAAGAGCATGATTTGGCATATCCTTAATAAAAACTTTCAATTCTCCTCAAAAAAAAAAAAAAAAAAAACTTTCAATTGAAACTTTTAACTGAATGTGTTTCTGGTGACAAATTATGTCTAAATTTATAAAATGCTTTATATATATAGAAGCCAGAAGGAATTGATTCTAAAATTATTCAAAGAACACACTCTTTGAAACACATGATTAGTCCAACGTGTAAAAGACTAATCCACTAGATGAATAATCAACATGAATCCAGTAGGAGCAACCTTACACTAAGCCAAAGCTATTTATCTTTTTGACCCTTCTGTCGTAAAGAGTAGTAGCTTCCATAACTTTTTTGTTTAGCAAAATAAGCCGAAACCATTATTACATTAATTCTTTTTTTTTTTTTTTTTTAAAAAAAATCTCAATTTTTGCTCTCATTTTGATGATATTTACCTTGCTTCCAACAATGTGGTCGTGATTTCGTTTTCTGAACAAGTTTCATGCTTGCTAGATGAAGGATCAAGTTCAACTGAATCTGGAAAGAAACCCAGCTGTCTTGGTTTAGGTAATGAACTCTCATTGCTCAACATTTGAACAACAAACGACATGTTTGGTCTATCTTCTAGTTTTTGTTGCACACATAACAAACCCACATGAATCTGTCGTAATACATTAGATAGAGTGCATGAGTCACCTACCAATTCATCAATCAACTCTATTGGCCTCACTTCAAATTGAAAACCAAAATTTTTGTGGGTCGGATTTCATGCTTTCAAATTGGTCGATAACTATTAAAAGAGCAACAGAATAACAGGGGCATCATGTGATCCTACGTACTTCCAGGAATTGCATTGTTAGTAAAATGTTTCCTTACAAAAAAAAAAAAAAAGTAAATTAGTAGGATTTGCCACTCTTTATGCTTACATGTCCAAGAAAATTATGATGGTGGTCTGGATGACAAAATCCTCTATTCTTCTTCCCACTCAGTGTCTCTAACACTAAAACTCCAAAGCTAAATACATCAGATTTTACTGAGTACTGACCATGCATCGCATACTTAGGAGACATATAACCACTGCCAAATATCATTGTAAAGAAAAAGAAGTTAAAAATTGCTAACTTAAGCTATAAAAAAAACATTTAAGCATACTTGCTATGTTCCAATAATTCTATTGGTCTCGGAATCAATTTGATCTCCCCCAAATAATTTAGCAAGGCCAAAGTCCGAAATTTTTGGATTCATATTGTTATGTAGAAGGATATTGCTAGCTTTGAGATCTCTATGGATAATTCTTAGTGTAGAGTCTTTATGAAGATAGAGAATCCCCTTAGCAACACCAAGAATAATGTTGATGCGCTTTTGCCAATCCAGTAATTTACTATTTGCTTGATCTGTCCAATTTCACATTCAGTTAGTACGTACCTTGCTAAATTCTCAACAAACAATTTCATCAATGAAAAAGGATAAGACTAAACATGAATGTATTAAATCAAGTCAAGGTCAATATTCAAACCGAAAATAAAAGAGTCCAAGCTTTTGTTGGGCATGTATTCATAGATTAACATGTTTTCATTTTCTTGAATGCAGCAACCAAAAGGCTTCACAAGATTACGATGTTGAAGTTTGGCAATCAAAATAACTTCATTTTTCAACTCGTTCAATCCTTGTCTAGAATTATTTGAAAGCCTCTTCACAGCTATATCTCTCCCATCTGGCAATATACCCTGAAAAATAAAAGATTCGGTATAGTTTGGAAAATAAATAATATAGCTCTCCTAATTATGTTGTTATTTACCTTGTACACAGGACCAAAGCCACCTTCTCCTAGCTTGTTGTTGTTTGAAAAATTATGTGTTGCATTAGCTATGGTTGCCAAATCAATATCAGTAACTCCATATCTTCCTTCCCACTTTCATTGTCATAATATTTTCTGTGACTTGTTTTTGTCGTTCCTAATATAACAAGAGATGCATGAGCATGAAAAACTCTTGGATAGTTCTTTTATCCAAAGCAAAATACTTGCCCCCGAATATTTTTTCCTTGAAAGACCTATTTATTTAAATTTCTTATCTAGAAATTTACCTTGATTTCTGAATTTCTTCTTCCATATGTGTGAGACCAGTGAAACTGTTGTCATTCCCATAACTAGAAATGCTGAGCCCACTATAATTGCTACAAGTTTCTTCTTGCTGGGGTGCCTCTTTTTCTCAAGATGATCTGAAAGATCAATACAGAGTCAGGTGACTTTTGAGAATAATGTGTTTTGCACATAGTCTAGACGAGTTATGTACTAAATCTTTGTGTTCAAGAAGTGTTTCGTGCGAATAGAACAGCAGAGACTATGATAGCTCAAAAATTTTAGTGAAGATTATTCTATAATAAGAACCGGAACCATTACAAACATTTAAAAACAGAACGATAAACAAAGACATTGAATCATATGGAAAGTAAATTGAAAGTTTGAAAATATCATTGTATAGTCTATATATGCATCATGAATAATGGGTTTTGCCCTATCTACATATTAACCAGCTTATCGACATAAACATGACAAACTCCATCTGCATTGCATAGTAAAAATAGCAACTTTACTCGAAGCTCTGTTCTAGTAAATAAAAATCATCCATTTTATTCCTCTTACTAGCAAGACCAAGAACATGAGTTTTTGTCGAACTCTTAATTTCTGAAATGGGTGCAGATGAAGTGATAAAGCAGTTGAGCTCAACACGACCACAGCCACGGCCACTTCCTAGTTTCCCTATCATCTAGTGTCTATAAATGTTGGTTATTCCCAATTAAATTATAAATTATTCAAAAATTATAAGTTACTAGGAAATGACAAATGAACACTGAATGTTTAATTAAAATAAGACGTAAATTATAAAGAAATATTCAAAGTCAGAACTTTAGCAGATAGAAAATTGTGAATTTAACTATTTCATTATTATTTCAACACTCCTAAAACATATGAGGTCGAATTCCCTTTTAAAAAAATGAGGTCTAACACCTAAAGTATTTATTAAAATTAGATAAACTGTAAAATTAAAATTTAAACTTGAGAGTATTCAAAAAGTTGTACTAAAAACTAATAATAAATAATAAATTTAATTATTTAATCAATATTATAAGATTCTTTTCACCTCAAACAAACATATAATAAGCCCACCCTTTGCCATGTATTGCTAATATAAATATAATAATCCCATTTTTGCCGATTGAAAGCCAACGGATGTAGTTGTCCTTGTGTCTTATTTAATATAAAAGAAAAAAAATAAATTCAACATCCAAAGAGGAAAATAAAAGTGAAATGGAACCAGTTCTGAAATAGCCATCTTTATATAGAGGTCTTGTCGGAATAGTCCACCCTTAGGGTATTCTTTTATGTCAACTAGGCTACCAAACCAAAGCACACAGCCGCTTCCTCCCTCCCTGACATCTAAAGATGCATATGCTGTGCAGGAGCAGCTCTTCAAGCACAATCCTTCGCATTCCTCGAGGGTCAGGGTCTTGTTAAACCAGGAAGAAGATGTGTCGGGCAATTTCACCCGCGTGTGCTTCTGGAATCCATGTGTGTCATTGCATTCCAAAGGAGTCCTTCAAGCACACCCAGCAGCCCAATCTACTAAATCCCAATCTCTTTGAGACTTAGGTAAGAAACCTTCCAAGCTTGCACATACAGGAGATTTATTGATGTTGCATGTAGCATATGCACCGCATAAGGCTGTAACAGTTGTCTTCAACTGTTATGAAAAATCAATGTATGAAATGTAAAAAAGAAGAAGAATTTAGGAAGAAAAGAATGAACTATTGAAATTGTATAGAATCAGCCAAATTCGAGAAGGCTACTCTCCAGGCACGTTCAAGAGTGCAAATCTCCTTTGTTCAATGAACAACAATGATCCAAGATACCAATTACAAACGCTAACTACAGCTTATAAAGCTTCTTACAATTATTTGCAACTAACAAGGAATAAAACGTCATAGCTTCAACTAACTAACTAACTACTCTTAACACGTGCGTAACTGAACTCAACCGGATTGCAGTTGACTAGCGTAATCCACTCCACCATCCAAAAAGACTCCACGTGTGCTGCCATTAAGCTCCCTTCACAAGCCTTCAGACAAACAACTTCCCTTCCAAACTAGCCGTAGAAGAAACTAGCTGTAGAATAATGCACCCCTGACAAAGGCATAATTGTCGCACTCATCTGCCTGTGATGTAAAGTAAAGCTCCCAACCGTGTCTCCGATCCACCCAATTGAATCGTTGCGCAATGCCTGATGGGTTAACCACATATCTTGAAAAAACAGAAGGTTTTAGGAGTTTGTGTAAGATATTATTCCCTTATGTGGCCTTTATATCACATATTATGGTGTTTATTATAAAAATAATATATGGTATTATGGTTATGGTATTTTCTATTAATTTAAATTACCGTAATGGAATCGTTTAATTGACTTAAAATCAATTAATAATATTCTTTCCTTGATGGGAGGAACAATTTGGTATTTATCATATTTGAGGGTCCCTAACCTAGCCTATAAATAAACAGCTTGTGTACACCATCAATACGGCAATTCGGTAATAGGCATAGGTTAGAAGATTCCTCAGATAATTTTTTCTTGTTTTCTTCAGATCTTCGTGGAAGCGCTTAAGCAAAGATGGCTAGAGGTAAGCCTAAATCCTGTCTTTATTATTTTCGTTGCACATGTTAGTTTAAATAATATGTTAAATATTTCTAACATGTGGTATCAGAGCTAGCCTCTGTGCTATTTTGCTTAGCGTTAAGTTTTACTACGCATTATAATTATTGAACCCAATAAATTTTTGTGAACATAATTTTATTGTGTTTACTGTTCGGATTAAACGGCATGAAAGTTTTTGATATGGGTATTTTGATTATCATTATTCTGTTTAATGTGAAAAGCCATGAACTTTGATATGGATATGTTAATTTACCTTTTTGCCCCTGCTTGGAAACCAATCTGAGACCCCTGGTTTACCGTTCGGGTGCTTCTACAGTAAGCGGCAACCCTTGGGTCGCCGTTCCAGCACCCCAAGCAGCGGCCTCTTGGCCGCTGCTTCTGCGGTAAACGGTGACCTTTGGGTCGCCGTTCTAGCACTCCAAGCAGCGGCCAAAAGGCTGCTGCTTCTGCATTGAACGGCGACCTTTGGGTCACCGTTCCCGTCGTCGCAATTAGCAGCGGCCTTTTGGCCACTGCTTCTCCAGTACATGGCGACCCATAAGGGTCGCCGTGGTCGTCAGAGAGGCGACCTCTCTTGGCCGCCGCATAAGGGGCGGCATATGTGGAAATAAGGGCGGCGGCAGGGGTGGGGGAGGGGTGGCGGCTAGGGTTTGAAGTTTAGGTGTCCTAGGGTTTTCAACCCACTTAAAAAAGGGACGGGTCGGGGCGGGTCGTGAACCAGGTAGGGTTTAAAACCAATGAGTCCAACCCGATCTCAAGTGGGTCAGCCCAATCCAGCTTTAAAAAAAAAAGGGCTCATTTAAGTGGGCTGACCCGGTTTGGGTCAGCCCTGTACATTGACCCATAAGCCTGACCCAATTAAGTGGATTTGACCCTGACCTATAAAGAGACCCATCAGCCCAATACAGTAGTAGCCCATTCAAGAAAATAAAAGGTTGGGCTTATATGGGGTTAGAACTTGGAACCTTCATGTCCATAAAGTGTCAAGCTTCAAACCATTCAATTATGCTTGGCTTTATGTTTTCTTTTTAAAGTTTTATTCTACTTATGATTTAATTTGTTATGTATTAAAATTAATTGTTTTATTTAATACATAGATGCATACTTGTTTTTTATATTATACAAATATAAATTGTTTGATGCCTATACCTAAGAATAATTGACAATATCATATATGCTGGTGTTTACAGTAATATCCAAGAATGCAATGTCTAGAAAAGTTCTTGCTAGGAAAGTCTTGGGATTTAAATGTGTCCAAGTGACCCCCTCTCACTTTTCTGGGAACTCACCTGGTTGCACATTGAAAAATACTATTTACCCTATTTAGGTATTGGTTTGTTATATTCTTGGGGCTATTATGAGGCATCTATAAAGTTGTTAGATGTTAATGAAGTCGCAATTATTATGATAATTTTTTGGAGAGCCAAAGCATTCCAATTTTGAATAATAATTGCATCAGGATTGCACACACACGTAATTATCATAATAATTATGGGAGAGCTAAAGCATCTCATTTTTAATGATAATTACATCAGGATTACACGCATGAACCTCATAAAGAATTTTATTAGATGTTCATGAATTGTAGCGTGATTATTATGATTTTCGGAGAGCCAAAGCATCCTAATTTTATAATAATTGCATAAAGATTGTACACATGAACTTCATATAGAAAAATTAACATCGTGTTGTAATTAATTCATAAATTTAATTACTTATCCCCAAAGGGAAGTTTTAATTTTTATGACTTAATTAGAATGAGATAACAAATTTAGTATTAAAAGTAAAATTTCTCTCGGTTGCCCAAAGGTACGGAAAATTTTATTTATTAATATTTAAATTTATTAGTCTTATTGATAAAGAGTAAATTTTATGCATGATGCAACCTTTGCGCACAGGTAGGTTGAAATTTACTATTTAAATTGGCATTGGCTAATTTAAATAAAGTTGACATCGTCTTGTAGTTAATTCATAAATTTAATTACTTATCCCCACAGGGAAGTTTTTATTTTTATGACTTAATTAGAATAAGATAACAAATTTAGTATTAAAAGTAAAGTTTCTTTCGGTTGCCCAAAGGTACGGAAAATTTTATTAATATTTAAATTTATTAGTCTTATTAATAAAGAGTAAATTTCATGCGTGATGCAACTTTTGCCTACAGGTAGGTTGAAATTTACTATTTAAATTGTCATTGGCTAATTTAAAATAAAGTTACTGTTAGTATTTTGATCTCATTCTGTGTTTGGACAAAATCACTTATGTGTAAAGGTGATGTAAACAGGGATTCCACTTGTCAGAGCATTTTCAAAAGACTCTGCGTTGCGAAAAAGATAGAAGATTTCAGATTCCTTGTCAGCAGTCCGGACGAAGTGTCATCCTTTCCAGACGCCTATCTATCCACTGTTCCATCCGTCCAGATGACGTGTCATCCCGTCTGGACGCCAGACAGACCAGAATCATCTGTTCGGACGACGTATCGAGAAGCTTTTGTTCCAGCTTGCATCTGTCCAGACATCTCAGCAACCCGTCTGGACGTCCATCAGTGATCGATTAGCTTCAGATTCTTTCCAAGCTTAGAATATGGGAAGATTGATACACCGTCCGAACGATGTGGTTTCCCGTCCAGACGCGCTCATAAATAAGGCAAGAATCGCAATTCAAATATCACCGATTCGACTTCAACCGTCCGGACATCTGCCTATCATGGTCCGGACACACGCATAACAAATATGGAAATTGCGTGTTGAAGAATTGCCGTCCGGATGTTCATCCCCCTTGGTCCGGACGCGCGAAGCCTTATATGAAAATTACTTGCAGCGGACGTTCGACCGTCCGGACGTCAGTGTCTCACCATCCGGATGCGGCTCTTAAACAGGAAAGATTTTCAGCAAAATTTTCGAAAAATCCTGTAGCACAGTTGTCCTTCCGGACTGCTCATGTTCACCGTCCGGACGGCGTCCGTACATTTTACAACAGTCGCCCATTCTGCACCTCAGCCTATAAATAGAGGCCCTTGGACATTGAAAATTGCAAGAATTCGGTATTGAATTCCACAAGAGCTCAGAGAAGTTCAAGATCCCTCTGAAGCCGTTACAAGTGTGCTGCACTACATCTGAAGTCTATCTTAGAGGTCAGCTCTAAGGTAAGGGATTCCATTGAAGACCCTTTCAAGTAAGAGACCTGGTTGGGAGGCGTTCGTGTTGGGTTACACGTTAGAGAGCAAGGTACGACCACTGCATCGGGTTAATGTGAGTGTTACTATCTTGTATCTAGCTTTGTTTTCTGAATAGTGGAATTCCTGAGTTTGGTTGCCCCGGAGTGGTTTTTCTCTTGATTGAGTTTCCATTTCGTCAACAAAAATCTGTATGTCTTTTATTTTCCGCTATGCTTAATTTTTGTTGACACTTGTGCACACACTTTACTTTTAGAAGTCAATTTCAATTTTCAGTTACTTCATAGCATTAAAGTATTTATTTTCTTGGTTTTTGCAGTTATTCATATTACCCTACTTTGATAGTTTTATGTTCCAATACTTTATGGTAATATTTTTTCTGACTGGAAAAAGATTAATATGCATTTTCATTTAAGTGTATCTAATTCCTTTCTGGGGATGAAGGATACTATATTTTAGCTTAAGTCCCTAAAGATTGAGATTTTTTGAGTTATTATTGGTCTATTTCATTTTTGAATTCTCTCTTCTAAGTGTAGAATTTTATCTTGTAATACACATAAGGATAAATGGTTAGTAAATGAACTTCTAACTGTGTGTGTTCAAGAATATGAGAGAATCCATAAAGTGTTCACATGGTTATTCATGTTAAGGGAAAGACAGATCAATGCAATCATGCCCAACAATTAAAGCATGAGAATAAGGTGCCAATAAAGTATTATGCAAATGAAGATACCTATTTCTCATGCAATAAGGAAAATTAAAGGCAGATAAAGAAAGATTGCATGAAGTATAAGTAATGACTTAAAATAAAGATAATCTCATATATCTAGTATGTCGTGAATCTCTTTTAGTGACTCATTTAAATATGTTGTGGATTGATTATGGTTTAACAATCCATGTTGTCAACACAAATGCAGAGTCTTTTTAAAATGAATAACACGTGTTTATAATTTGAGGTTGTTGGGATCTATAGGTTAATTTTGAGATTCAGTTATATTTTTTACCTATAAAATTATTTATATTCCATAATCTTTTAGAAATTTATTTTTTATTTTGGTTTGTTAAAAATTTCAATTTTATTTTAAAGTTGAAAATTTTCTTTTTTGGGTGGAATATTGGTTGGGGTTTATTTAAAGTCTATTTAAAATTGACCTACATCCTAATTTTTGAAACAAAATTATTTGTTTATTTCTGTATACTGATGTTGACGTAAAGTAGAGTCTTTGAGAATTTAAAAATGCTCTTGTTATGGCTTTGGAGGTTGAAATATATCTCCATACAAAAAATAAAAGTCGGTAATTTACTGACTTTAGTACTTGTGTGGACTGCATAAGGGAAAGCATACCAACAAGACCACTAAAGGTGCCAAGGAGAGCTTTTTGAGATTCTTGAGATCATTGAAAGGTGTTGACCTTTTCATACTCATTGCCTAAATGGTCGAAGATATTTTTATCTCTTTTAGTGATGACCATATAAGGTTTATGTATCTCTATCTTCTAAATATTAAAGCTGGGGTATTGAATTCTTTCAATACCTATAAGGAAGAAGAAGAGAAACAATATGAAGATCATAAGATCTAATATAGGCATAGAGTATTAAGGTAGGTACACACAAAAGGGAAATGATTAGTAATACTAATTTGTTATTACCTTTATAGGGTAAAGCTTTGAAGACCGTTGTATATATGTTGAACAGGATTCAATTTAAGGTTCTCCTTAAGACACCTTTTATGAAATAAATGGAAGTCAAGTTTAAATTATTTACACATATAGGGTTGTCTTGCTAAAGAGGGGATTTATAATCCTCGCCTAAGGAAATTAGATTCAAGGACAACCAGCGGATCTTTTATAGGCTATCTAGTAAACTTTAAGGGGTTTTAATGTTTTATTATTCTTTATATAATCCTAGAGTTGTTGATTGTAAAATTTCTAGAGGATACGGAACCTAGTGGGAGTGCTCATTCACACAAATTGAAATTTGAGGAAGCTCTAGAGTTAGCCAAATCTCCTCCTCATAGAGGTTGATTGATTGTATTCAGGGACAATCAGATTGATTATCTTGAGCCACAATCAGTTCTCGAATAACCAACTCATACAAAACAGGTTCAAAATAAATCTATTCTCCCATTGCAAAATGCAAAGGAAGTAGAATTAAGAAAATCCTATAGAATAAAGAGATCAACAATTCTTAGTGATCATGTTATATATCTCTCAGGGTCTGATGTTGACATTAGACATAAAGATGATCTAAAACTGTTTTCACATGCTATGAGTGGAGATAACTCTACATTGTGGTTCAATGCCATGAAGTAAGAGATAAGTCCATGGCTAAAAGGTCAAGCTAGACTCGTAGCCAATGGTTTTACTCATAAGGAAGGCATTGATTATCATAAAATATTCTCTCAAGTGTCTAAGAATGGTTCATTAAGATAATCATAGCATTAGTAGCTCATTTTGACATAGAGCTACATCAAATGGATGTGAGAACAACTTTCCTGAATAGGGATCTTAAGTAAGAGGTTTACATGAAATAACCAAAATGTTTTATAAATAACAGTCAGAAAGCTTACAAATTAAAGAATTCTATTTATGGGCTGTGATAGATCTCTCATCGGTGATATACTTTTTACAAGGTTATTGTTTTATTGTGTATTGAAAACCTTGTTAATTAGTATTTATGCCTTAAGGTCAGTGGGAGTACAGTAATCTTTCTAGTTCTATATGTAGATATTATTTCTTACAAGTGGTGATTTAGGTTTGCTACATAAAGTTCATTTCACAAAACTTTGAAATGAGGGATTTGGGTGAAACTTCTTATATCTTTTGACATAGAGATTCAAAGAGACATAAAAAACATTAACATTGTCTCAGAAGGCCTACATTGAAAAAAAAAAAAAAAAAGTTTTGGGAAAATTTAGAATGAAGGATTTGCACCTTCAATAGCAATTAAAACGGACCAATTCTATACAGATTTATGTCTCAAAATGTATTAGAACAAGGGTAGATGAAAAGTATTTGGAAAAGCATATGCATTATGCAACCTAATGCAAGCACATGCTTGCACTAGACTTAACCATTGGACTGACAGTTAAAATACTGGGTCGATAAAGTGCTGCAAATAATGTCTTGTGGTATACGCAAGGAACCAAGAAGTTCAACTTAACCTAAAGATACAATTTCCATTGGAGGTGGTTAGTTGTTTAGATTTGAGTTTTGTTGATTGTGTAGATAGAAGAAAGTCTACTTTAGGGTATATATCTTTTTATTGAAGAATATATCCTAAAGATGCAGTATGCAGACTATAGTTGCTATGTCTACCAAGAAAGCTAAAATTCTTACATGCTATGAATTTGGTACACAGGCATGATGGATGAGACATTTTGTTGAAAGTCTCAATATTGTCGATTTTACAGTTAGATCATAAAGATACCCTACGGTAATTCTACTAGTCTTATTTTATAAGGATAAAGAGTAAAAGTAGAGTAAATCGACATCAAGAATCTCAGTATGAAAGATAACATTAAGAGACATAAAGGGTCTATTGAGCATATAAGTACTGAATTAATGATTGCGGATCCCATGACTTAAAGTTTACCGGTAAAGAAAGTATAAAGTCATGTGGAGTATATGAAACTCATTAATTCATTTTTTGCTTGGTTAAATTGGTTTGTCTATTTTTGGTCTATAGACATAAAGTTATTATAATAAAGATTTTGTGCACAATTGTTTTTTTATCCATAAGGAGAAATAAAATTGGACCCGAATGAGTTATAGGAAGTTCATTCATAACGCTTGATTATCCATAAGGTACTCATGTAAGAAGTGTTTTACATTGTGATACATGGAAGGGACGACCTAATTTTATAATGGTTTTACCGCCATGATTCATGTGAAACATTTTTCATCTGAGTTAGAGGATTCCATAAATAATTGGCCAAACTAAAGAATCTAATGCCATAAGGTCATGTGTTATAAAGGCCAAGTGGGAGAATGTAAGATATTATTTCCTTATGTGGCCTTTATATCACATATTGCGGTATTTATTATAAATATAACATACGGTATTATGGTTATGGTAATTTCTATTAATTTAAATTACTGTAGTGAAATCGTTTAATTGATTTAAAATCAATTAATAATATTGTTTCCTTGATGGGAGGAACAATACGGTATTTACCATATTTGAGGGTCTCTGACCTAGCCTATAAATAAACAGCCTGTGTACACCATCAATACGGCAATTCGGTAATAGGTATAGGTTAGAAGATTCCTCAGATAATTTTTTCTTGTGTTCTTCAGATCTTCGTGGAAGCGCTTGAGCAAAGATGGCTAGAGATAAGCCTAAATCCTGTCTTTATTATTTTCGCTGCGCATGTTAGATAATATGTTGAATATTTCTAACAGTTTGTACTCAAAATAAACCTTCTTCTCATTCCACACGAATTCATACTCATATACTGGATTTGGTCTTAACCCTTGACTAGCCGTAAAAGTACGGCCATTCCATGACCCTGCTCTAGCCTTTATTGAATCTCCCTTCATAGTAACCCTTTGCGGAAGCCCACGAGGATCTATCCGGATAGAATAGTCACCTGGAGTAGGATCTTCTGTGCTTTCCAAGATGATAAAAACCAACCTAGACCAGTTACTAAATCCCATCCGAGCTTCATTTCCGGTAGGAGTGTGTCACAAGGATAATCAAAACTCTGCCACAAAAAGTTCTCAGTTCTATCTATCACAACAAGATTCCCAGTGTCCAAGAGTTGTACAACTGGATTCGCTGTGGTTCGTGACGTATTAGATGACCAAACAATACCTTTCGTGCTATTAAGAAGCACAAGAACTCCATCACCAGTTACAGTAAGAATTCCTGAGTAATCGTTAAGCAGAGCGTCCCAGTTGGCTCCCCATACAACTATCTCTGGAGATATCATGTACCATATTCCCACATATCGACTTTTAGAATTACTTGGACTGAAGAATCCCAATTGAAATGACCTGCCAGACGAACCTAAAGTGCCACCGTCGTCTCTGATGGATTGACTTGGAGTAATAGTCTCCGGTGCAATGGAGGTTCTTAAGAGGGAAAATAAGAAAGAGTAGACAAAAAGATGGGTAAAGGCTTCCATTGATTTTCTAATGGTTTATCTGCATGTAGTATATGCATAGAAATCAAAATTTATGCAACCTTCTTCTCGATTTTCTAACATATGTTCTTATTCTCATGGTTTATTTGGTCTTATTCGGAGTCTACTATACCCTTCTTCTCGGTTTTTTCTTTTTTCCACAAGTCAAAAGTCTTTTACAATCCATCTTCCTTTCCTACAAATTTTGAACTCAGGAGGAGTCTGAATGTCTGATTCTCGCCCCGTAGACAAAATTATACATATCTCTTTCAAATTACTATACTACTACTTTATTATTAACTTCTTCCAAAACTCTAATTGTATCAATGTCTTCCTTAAACTAATAAAAAATGTTAATGTTTACCTAATAACAAAAATATCTTTTATAAAATTTTTAAAAAAAGTCTTCTAATTATTACAATATATATATATACAATATATATATATATATATATATATATATATATATATATATATATATATATATATATATATATATATAATTAAAACAAAAAAAAACTGGTTTTTCATTTTTTTTAAAATTATATATACTAACTCGTAACCCGTGCTATGCGCGGGATTCTTCCTTATAATTTAGTTTCATAATAACAATAATAAAAAAAATGGAAGAAGAGAAGCATAAAAAATATAGATAAAAAATGAAAACTGAAAAACACTAATATAATATAATAGGGACAAAAATTTTCTATAACCAGTTTATAAGACATGTATCCTTTAAACATGTGAGAAACACATGTTTTTTTTATTAATGCTATTTAAATAACATATACTTTTCACATGCCAAATGACACATGTCAATCTTATATGTGGATTGTGAGAAATTTCCTACAAACCAGTTTGTAGGAAATTTCTGTCCATATAATAGTGTTATCTTTTTTGTATTACACAAAGTAATAAAAAACTACTCAATAAACATAATACGCTAAAAAATCATCATACCCCGTACAAAAAACAACCATAAGAAACTCTCTCTCACCATCATTTTCTTGAATTTAGTGTAAAATTTACAAAAGATAAAATAAGCAATTTGAAGAAAGGAAATGAAATAAGAGAACCATAGAAAATATAGACAAAAAATGAAAAGTAAAAAATACTAATAGAATAAATTAGAGTTTTCTTTTCCATATACTTTTCCGGTTCATATGAAACCTTGAAAATCAATATTGTTTATCAATTAAGCACGTTAACAATGTGCATTATACAGGGAAAAAAAAATCAGTGAACAATGTAAATTAAAAAATCGTCATACCTCGTACTTAAAACAACAATTAATGTAAACTCTCTCTCTCTCTCTCAATGGTTTCCTTGAATTCAATGTAAAATTTAGAAAAGGAAAAAGAAAAAAAAAAAGAAAAAAAAAAAGAAAAAAAAAGAAGCAATTTGAACAAAAAAAAATGATATAAATTATGAAATAGGGACAAAAAAAAAAATGTAAAGAAAGAACAAAATCATAGAAAATAAAGTAAAAAAAAAAAAAAATGTAAAATGATAACCACTAATATAATAGAAAATAGCTATTTTTTTTATATATTTTTTCCAATTCCAAAGAAATTTGTAGGTATAGGAAGAAACTACGGTTAGATAGATATTTTTTGATTCGACCATCATTCTTATATATAGCATAAAATAAACTACTTTTCCAACAAAAATAAAAAATAATATAAATTATCAATGCAAAAATAAGGATAGAAAATCAAATCATAAAAATAGAAGAACATAAAATAAATACAAATATATTATTTACAATTCTATTGAACACAGCCCCGACAAACTTTAAAGGCAAACTAAAAAAGAAAGGCTATAACAGTATTACAAATAAAAAGGTTCCAACAATAGCAAAAACTTCGCTCTCTTTGCTTTGAGCACCACTCTCCGGTAATGTAAACTACATTGCAGTTTTGCATAGTCACAAACCATTACTTCTCCATATATTTATTTGAGAAAACGAAAGATATTGGAGTGACTTTTGACATTTCCTAGAAAGAAAAGAAAAGAAAAGAAAAGAAAAAAAAAAAAAAAACTGACATTTGACTCTTTGAGGTTTAGTTTGTAACGTACATTTAGTGGGAGGAGAAGCGGTGTTGGAGTAAAAGATTTTACTTAAAGGAAGAGAGAGAGGTAGAAATTAGTGAGAATTTAATAAGAACAAAATTAAATGTTTCTATTCATTTTCTATTCAATTGAAGAAATTTGATTATGAATATTAAACGCACCGTTTATTTTACTTTCTTTTTTTTTTTTTTTCCAGTTTTACTTAAAGGAAGAGAAAGAGGTAGAAATTAGTGAGGATTTAATGACAAATTTTTTTTTTGACATTTCTATTCATTTTTTATTCAATATAAAATAGTTAATTAGTCATATTAAATGCACCATTTATTTTACTTGAAAGAGAAATGCTTGGTTGTACACTCTCATCCCACTTCTATCCCACTCTTGTCTACTTGGACCAATAATGTAAGAGATAGTGGAGAGAGTGTAGTGGGACCCATTTTTTTTAACAATATTATTGGTTCAAGTAGGCAAAGGTGGGATAGGAGTAGGATGAGAGTGTACAACCAAGCATTTCTCTACTTGAAATACACAGACCGGTTTAATTTTACCTAAATTACCAGTGTTTTACTCAAATGGCCGGTTCAATATTTAAAAAGTATGGATTCATGCCACGTGTCCTAATTCTAGGCCAACTCTAAGTTGGAACTCGGCTTATATATATATGATATATGATATATGATATGATATGTTTCAATAAAAATAAAATCCATATAATTTTGAACATTAAAAAAAAAAAAATCAAATTTAATGCTTAATTAATTCTTTAGGGTTTTAAAAGCATTTATATTCCTTTTGTGCACAATAATCAAATAAAATTTTGCATTTTTTGACTTTCAAAAGCAGAATAACACTTACAAAAAATAAGTGAAAATCGTAAAAATCACATAAAAGAAAAACAAATATTCTATAAAACATTTAAATGAATTAATACATAAGACCCTTATTTTTAGTTTAATTCATATAAATTAAACTATGTTAAAATATTTGTTCACATAGGTGTAGTTTTAGAATGAAAATAAGTATGAAGAAGAAAAATAGCAAGAAGAAAACCACGATTTTGATTATCAAAATATAAAATAGAAAATTAGTAAGAATTTTTTTTAATGTTGGTATGATACCTATTATATTCCAATCCTATATAATTCTGAACATTCGAAAAAGCAAATGAACAAAAAAAAAATCTCATAAACATTCAAATGAAGAATTGTTCAGTCACAAATTTTACAAACAAAATGGAAACATATTTAAATTTCAATCAAAAATATAAAAATACCAAAGAGTCATACTTATCTCATTAATTGAGAGAAAGAGAGGCTACTTGTATCATTAATAGAGAGAGAGAGAGAGAGAGAGAGAGAGAGAGAGAGAGAGAGATTAAATAGACCGGTTATATTTAGATTTCAACCAAAAATATAAAAATATCAAATAGTCATACTTATATCATTAATTGATAGAGAAAGGCTACTTGTATCATTAATAGAGAGAATTTTTATTATCAAAATAGAAAATAGAAAATTAGTAGGAATTTTTTTTAATGTTGGTGTGATACTTATTATATTTCAATCCTATATAATTCTGAACATTCGAAAAAGTAAATGAACAAAAAAAAAAAAAATCTCATAAACATTCAAATGAAGAATTGTTCAATAACAAATTTCACAAACAAAATGGAAACATACTTAGATTTCAACCAAAAATATAAAAATACCAAAGAGTCATGCTTATATCATTAACTGAGAGAGAGAGAGAGAGAGAGGCTATTTGTATCATTAATAGAGAGAGAGAGAGAGAGAGAGAGAGAGAGAGAGATTAAATAGACCGGTTATATTTAGATTTCAACCAAAAATATAAAAATACCAAAGAGTCATACTTATATCATTAATTGAGAGAGAAAGGCTACTTGTATCATTAATAGAGAAAGAGAGAAATGGAGAGATTAAATAGACCGGTTCAATTTTATTTAGAAGACCGGTTCAGTATTTAAAGGACCGGTTTAGTTACTAAAAAGTATGGGTTCATGCCACGTGTCACTATTCTATGCCATTTTAAGGAAAAACTCGGCTTATATATATATTTTATAATTTTCAGTTTTTTTTTTCTTTTTAAATTTCATTTATTTTCTTATTATTTTTCATTTTTTTAATTTTTAATTTTTTAGTTTAATTTTTTTCTTTTTCAAATTTATAAGGACATTTTTATCTTATTGATAAAAGTTTAGGGCCATTTTTTGTCTTTTTGTTGGTCTTAAAGGACTATTTCTTTTTTTTTTTTTTTTATTTTTTTTTTTTTTTTTTTTTTTTTTTTTTTTTTTTGTAGTTTAAAGAGAACATTGACACCATTAATAATTTAGCAAAGGACATTAACAATTATGTAGTAGTTTGAGGGGTTATTCATACTTTTCTCTTTCCCTTATTTTCAAACGGGCCTATGTAATGTGACTGGAAAGCCAATCAAAAGTCAATCATGGGGCCCAAGATTGAAATCACAAAAATAAATTTGGTGATTCTTTAAAAAAACTAAAAAATAAATTGGTGCAGCGTAGTTTGAGCACATATTTATTTGGCCTGAAAGTACAAAAGCAAATATTCTACACCTAATTTCTTTTGTCTTATAATTTAAGTTTTCCACCTTTAGGATATCTTTCATCTTTAGAATAGTCAGATTTCCATAGTTGCATTCAATAAGTGGGGATCGATCATTCAGCAAAATTACTTATACATGTGGCTCTTTCTGCTTTGCACATGACATCAAGTAAGAGGAGTCCAATAAGGAGGATGGGAGAAGAGCATATCAGTGAGGACCACCTGGTTACACATTGAATGGCAGTATTCATCCATGGATAGATCATTCAGCAAAATAACTTATATATGTGGCTCTCTCTGCTTTGCACATGACATCAGGTAAGAAGAGTCCAATAAGGAGGATGGGAGAAGAGCATATCAGTGAGGACCACCTGGTTACACATTGAATGGCAGTATTCATCCATGGATAGATCATTCAGCAAAATAACTTATATATGTGGCTCTCTCTGCTTTGCACATGACATCAGGTAAGAAGAGTCCAATAAGGAGGATGGGAGAAGAGCATATCAGTCAGGACCACTTGGTTACACATTGAATGGCAGAATTCATCCATGGATGGGTTAACAATTCAATATTCTTAAAAACATGTATTCCTTCAATATCCTTAGAGATATACATGCAGTCCTCGGATATATTGAGACTATCCAATTATATGGATGGAACCAAATTCAGGCACAAAAATAATATTATTCTGCTCATAAATTTTAGTCCTCACTCCCTACTTTTGTTTATAACTTAGTACACCATATGGCAGCGGTGAGCATTGGAACTGAATGATATATCAGTAATGTGTTGCGATCAATTCATGTGTTAGAAAATTTCTAGTGAACCCGCCAAAGTTTAGCTAGAAAACCTACTTGTGATATTTTAAAACTCTGTTTTATCACAGAATCAAGGAAGTGAGATGTAGATGTCCAAAAACATCTGCCATCACACTCTCCACCATTGTGCAATTTGCCAAAAAGGCTCTTCACAGTTATTTGTTTATAGTGAATAGATAGAACATTTTAACTCTCTGATCATTACAGTTGGCCCTAAACCCAACTACTGACGGGCTCATTATACATTATATGCATAATATAGAAGAGTTACAAAGTTACATAGATATGTAGAAGACACGGCATTAGTCAGTAAAAGAAGGCCAATAGATTTCTGTTTTTGGCATCTGCTAAATCAAAACTTTCAATTGCAACCTTTTAACTGCATTTCTGGTGACAAATTAGATTTAAATTTATAGTATATATATACATGGTAAAAGGAATTGATTCTAAAATTATTCAAAGAAGAACACACAATCTGAAACGCATGATATAGTCTTTTGTGTAAAGACTAATCTACTAGATGAATAAACAACATGAACACAGTAGGGGCAGCCTTGCACTAAGCCAAATCTATTTATATTTTTGACCCTTTTGTCCTAAAGAGTGGCAGCTTCTAGACCTTTTTTGTTCATCTAAATAAACTGAAACTATTATTAATTATAGAAATTCATTAAAAACAAGAACTCACTGTTTTTGCTTTCAATTTGATGATATTTACCGTGCTTCCAACAATGTAATGGTGATTCTGTTTACTGAACAAGTTGCATGCTTGCTAGATGAAGGAACTGCTTCAAGTGGATTGGTAAAGAAACCCGGCTGTCTTGGTCTAGGCAATAAACTCTCATTGGTCAACATTTGAATCACAGATGACATGTTTGGTCTATCTTCTGGTTTTTGTTGCACACATAACAGACCCACATGAATGTGTCGTAGTACATTACATAGAGTGCACAAGTCACTTTCCAATTCATCAATCAACTCCATTGGCCTGTCTTCAATCCACAGTTTCCATGCCTGAAAGAAATGAAAACCAAATTTAATTTTGTGGGTCGAACTGCATGCCTTCAAATTGTTACTCTTTATGCTTACATGTCCAAGAAGATTAAGGTCGTGGCTTGGGTGACAAAACTCCCTATTTTTCTTCCCACTCATTGTCTCTAATACTAAAACTCCGAAGCTAAATACATCAGATTTTATCGAGTACCGTCCATGCACCGCATACTCAGGAGACATATAACCACTGTCAAACATCATTGCAAAGAAAAAGAAGTTAAAAACTGCTAAACATAACCTATAAAAGAATTTTAGTCATACTTACTGTGTTCCAATAATCCTATTGGTCTTGGAATCAATTTGATCTCCCCCAAATGATCTAGCCAGGCCAAAGTCCGAAATTTTTGGATTCATATTGTTATCTAGAAGGATATTGCTAGCTTTGAGATCTCTATGGATAATTCTCAGTCTAGAGTCTTCATGAAGATAGAGAAGCCCTCTAGCAACACCATGAATAATGTTGATGCGCTTATACCAATCTAGTAATTTACTCTTTGTTTGATCTGTCCAAATTCACATTCATGTTAGTATATACCTAGGTGAATTCTCAACAAATAATTTCAGTAATGAAAGGGGATAAAACTAAACATGAATGTTTTGGATAAAATCAAAGGTCAAGGTTCAAACCAAAAATAAAGGAGTCCAAGCTTTTGTTGGGCATGTATTCATAGATTAACATGTTTTCATTTTCTTGAATGCAATAACCGAGAATCTTAACAAGATTACGGTGTTGAAGTTTTGCAATCAAGATAACTTCATTTTTGAACTCATTCAGTCCTTGTCCAGAATTCTTTGAAAGCCTCTTCACAGCTATATATCTTCCGTCTGACAATATACCCTAAAAATGAAAGAGTCGGTTTAATTTGAAAAATGAAAAAATATTGCTCGTCTAGTTATGTTATTATTTACCTTGTACACAGGGCCAAAGCCACCTTCTCCTAGCTTGTTGTTGTTTGAAAAATTATTTGTGGCATTAGCTATGGCCGCCAGATCAAATATCGGTAACTCCATATCATTGTTCCCACCTCCATTGTCACAATCCTTCCTTTGATTTCTTTTCGTCATTTCTGAAATAATGAGAGATGCATGGGCATGAAAAAATCTTGGATGGTTCTTTTATCAAAATCAAATTACTTACCCTTCAATTTGTTCTTTATGAAAGACCTATTTAATTAAATTTCTTAGCTATAAATCTACCATTATGAATCAATTATTATCATAGTCAATTTCTTAGAAATTTACCTTGGTTTCTGAGTTTCTTCTTCCATATGAATGAGACCAGTGCAACTATTGTCATTCCCACAACTAGAAATGCTGACCCGACTATAAATGCTATTAGTTTCTTCTTGCTCGAGTGCCTCTTTTTCTCAAGATGATCTGAAAAAGATCAAAACAAAGTTAGGTGACTTTGGGAATAACTTGCCTTACCCAACGTCTAGACCGAAAAATGGGTGCAAATAAGTTGGATAAAGCAATTGAGCTCAACACAAACAAAGTCAACACTTCATAGTTTCCCTCGCATGACAATTTGTCTAGCTTGTCATTGTATGAACAACTTATCAAGCAAGCTTCGAAAGATGTTATTTATCTCCAGTTAAATCATCACTTATTCTAAAAAGTTAAGTTAATAAAAAAATAATAAATTTAATCATTAGTCTTAACATGTGAATTATTCAAGTGAAAATGTGAGGTAAATAAGGCCTAACACGTAAAATATTTATTGAAATGTGATCAACTCTAGAAAAATTAGAACTCATGAATTATACCTTGATACCACATTAAATTGTTACTTATACTCCATTTGTTTCAACGTAAAATGATTTCCGTCGTAAAATATTTTCGGCGAAATCATTTTCAGAAAAAATGATTTTCTCGAAATATTTTCCAATGTTTGGCTCGCATAAAAAAAATTATGAAATGCAAAAAACAGAGTTTGGCAAATGCTGCCGGAATCTGGCAACGTACGGTCGCCGTTGCCAGATTCCGACAAGCAAGTTTGGCCAGACTCTTCCGGATCCGGCCAGATCAATGGCTGAATCTTGTCATATCCAGCTGGATCCCTGTCATTTTGGCCGGATCCTGGCCATTTGGCCATATCCGGCCGGATCAGTCCAGATACGGTCGGATATTGGCCATTTTGGCCAGATCCAGTCGGATTCCAGCCAATTTGGCCAGATTCGGCCAGCTTCTGACCATGGCCAGAATCTGGCCAGTTTTGGCCTGAATTTGGTCCGCCTGCATCCGGAGACGGTGGCCGGATGTCGCCGAATTCAGGCGACGGCTAGATTCCGACAACCGATAATTGCTGAATTCCAACAATCGAATATCAAACATGCATGCAAGGACGACGAGTTTAATTTCGAAAAACGATTTACGGTTTTCAAAACCATAAATCGTTTTCCAAAAATTAAAGAAGTTTTTACTATCAAACTAAAAATGATTTTCGTTGACTATTATTTTCGTCCCTACCAAATACCGTAAAATATCAAAATCATTTTTCAAAAATCATTTTATGCCGAAACAAACGGAGCATTATTTAAAAACTTAAACTTATTAGAAATTATGAATTTAATCATTTAATTAGTATCATAACATCTCCTTCACATCTTAAGTAATGAACAAACATATAATAAACGTACTTTCACCATCGGATATAATTTTGCATGTTTTATTTAAAATAAAAGACCAAAAAATTCAGCAAAACTCAAAGAGAAAAATAAAATTGAAATCGTACCCAATTCTGAAGCAGCCATCCTTATATAGAGATCTTGCCCTCCCTCGGTGAATTCTCTAATGTCAACAAGGCTACCAAACCAAAGCAAGCAACCGCTTCCTCCCCCCTTGACATCTAAACTTGAATATGCTGTGCAGGAGCAGTTCTTCAAACACAATTCTTCGCATTCCTTGGGGGTCAGGGTCTTGTTAAACCAAGAAGAAGATGTGTCAGGCAATTTCAGCCCTGTGCGCTTCAGGAAGCGATCTTCGTTATTGCATTCCAAAGGAGTCCTTCGAACACACCCATCAGACCAATCTGTTGAATCCCAATCTTTTGGAGACTTGGGTAAGAAGCCTTCCAAACATGCACATACAGGAGAGTGATTGATATTGCAGGTAGCATATGCGCCGCATAAGGCATAATTATCGCACTGATCTGCCTGGAATGTAGAGAAAAGCTCCCATTTCTGTGTCCGATCCATCCATCTGAATCGTTGTGCAATGCCTAATGGGTTTAACACATATCTATAGACAACGGAACTCCTTAGGATTTTGTACCCGTAATAGACCTCCTTCTCATTCCACACGAATTCATACTCCAATTGTAGATCGACTGATTTTAACCCACGACCTGTAAGATGAATGCCATTCCATGACCCTGCTCTAGTCTTTATTTGAGATCCCTCCATAGCAACAAACTGTGGATACCCATGAAGATCTAACCGTAATGAAAACGCACCTTGAGCAGGATCATCCGCGCTCTTCCAAGATGATAAAAACCTTTCTAGACCAGTTACTAAGTTCCATCCAAGCTTCATTTCCGGTAGGAATGTATCACAAGGGTAATCAAAACTCTGCCACATAAAGTTCTCCGGTTCATCAAATTTCACGTCTTTGACAACAAGATTCCCGCTGTCCAAGAGCTGTGCAACTGGATTTTCTTCGGTTTTTGATGTATTAGATGATGACCAAACAGTACCATTCGTGCTATTAAGAAGCACAAGAACTCCATCATCGGTGACCTTTAGAACTCCTGAGTGATCGTAAAGCGGAGCATCTCTGTTGGCGACCCAAACAACTGTCTCCGAAGATTTTGTGTACCATATTCCCACATATCGACTTTTGGAATTACCTGGGCTAAAGAATCCCAATTGAAATGATCCGCCAGCTGAAAGTAAAGTGCCACCATCTCTGAGAGATTGACTAGGAGTAATAGTAGTATCTAGTGTTATAGAGGTTCTGAAGAGGGAGAATAAGAAAGAGTAGAGAAACAGATGGATAAAGGCTTCCATTAATCAGTTATCCTTTCCCTAGTAGTAGTATGTAGTTTATGCAGACCCAGCGCATTATTTCTTCGGACTCTACCCTTTGTCCCTTTCCTTTCTTTTCTTTTTTCTTTTTTATTTTCAATCTATTTTGCTTTTGTACAAGTCAAATTGGTACTCCTATGACCTATCCCCTTGCAAAACCAGGCCTATGTGATGTGACTTGAAACCAATAAAGTCACCATGGGATGATATGATTACTAAAAGCCTTATGTGTGGTTGGGATACGAGGGAGATTGTCTTTGTTCTTTTTGTCGAAGTTGTATGGAGTTAAGGGATATCTCTTCTTTAAGTGTAGCTTTAGCTACAGAATATGGAAGGAAATTCTTGACCTTTGTTTGATTTCTGAGCCGAAGAAATATTGGGAGGAAGTTGCTGATTGGAGTGTGGTTGAGATGAGGCATGACTGTCTTAGAAGCAGGTTGTGTATCTTGAGCCTGGGTGCTACGGTTTATAACTTGTGGAAGCATAAAAATGATATTCTACATGAGAATGTCTTGAGTTCCGAAGAGATGATTATAGCTAAAATTAAATGGGAGGTTCGGGCTTATATTATGGCTAAAGACTCTTATAAAAAGTCTTCTATGAATGTGCAGCTTAAGGCTTTGTGGACTCTTCACAAGATCTTCAATTAGTTTGATAGTTGTTGTTTGTTCATGTGTTTAGGTTCATTGCGTTGTAAGGTGTTTAGAGAGGTTTGTCTCTGTTTGGTTTGTTTGTAGGGCTCTTGAGTTTTAGTTTCTTTTGCCCTTTGTAATGTTTGAAGTTTGAACCAGTTTTACTGGTGAAATTTTGGTTGTTTGGGCTATAAAAGTTTTTCATTCATTAAAAAAAAAAAAAAGTCACTATGGGGCCCAATATTTAAAAGAGAAGAAATGTTAGAATTACAATAAGTGCGCTAAAGGTGCATAAATCCAAGACATATTAGGAGACTCACATGTGTGAACCCCACCTTAATGTGCTTTAAAGTTGGGCACTTGTAGTGCACTTATACTGCATGTATCACTGCCCTTAAAAGAATAGTTGAATTTTGACCAATAAACAACAGAGCATAGAACTCTGAGGTAAACAAAATCATGAATTAACTAGTTTTAACAACAATGCCGACTTGTCAAAAATGAAGCAGATCCAAACTGCCTTTCCAATACCCAAATGCCAAACTGCACAGAGAATTTAAAAGCATTCAAATTCAGCTCAAGTTATGCAAATTTCATACAAGTTTCACAAATGAAGCAGATCCAAACTTTAGATGAAGTTGAACCTTTCCATATTCAGCCCAAATTACACAAATATCAAACATTTTTCAACAGTAGAGTACATCAAAACTGCACACAAGAGTTCAAAATATTCGAATTCAGCTCAAATTATGATAATTCCATACAAGTTCCACACATTAAGCAGATCCAAAACTCTAGACATAGTCCAAACTTTCCATATACAGCTCTAATTACCGAAATTTTATACGGCTCTTACGAAAGGGAGCAGATCAAGATCTACACATAGTTCAAATTAAAATCACATATTCAGCTCAAACTAAGCAAATTTCATAGGCCCCCAAGCCAAAGGTCTCTCTCCCCCCCCCCCCCCCCACCAAAAAAAAAAATTAATTTTTACTCCTTTTTTTTTAAAAAAAATTTGTAGTTTTGGCCTAACAAATTTTTTTTTTTTTTTTCAATTTGGCCTCTCCAAAACCTAAAAGCTGGCTCCGCCCATGCTCGACACCACAAGAAATACAAAGAAACTGTGAACTTAAACAGCCCAGTTCGTAATTCAAGCATCCCCACTTGAACTCAAACCGATCTTCGATTGGAATTTCTCCTTCAAACCGTGAACATAAAAGTGTCTGAAAATGAGGCAGCGAGGAGTATTGTTTCGCCAATGGCAGCGTACAAGTTGCCAAGAGGCAAATACAATGTAATAGCACTATAGCAGCAGTTTTTCTTCTATTTTTTTTAAGGAAATAAATACATTTTCTCCTCTTAAGTTTCACTCTTTTTTTTTTTTTTTTTTGCCTATAATGTTTAAAAATTTACATTATATCTCAACTAAAATTTGAAAATTTTGAATATTGTCCATTTGGTAGTTTTAAGTCCGTCTTTTTTTTTTTGTTTGACGAAAATCAACCATCGTGCAGTTTTTAAAGACAAATCTCTCCAAAAACATCCAAAAAAAAAATTATTTTGAAAAATAATAATAATAAAATGAAAAAAAAAAAAAAAAACACAAATGGTTGAGGGTAGCAGAAGCCATCCCATGTGCCATGGGATGGTTTGCCATCCCAAGGCTTGCCAAATGGGAGTGACTCAACCACCCCCTAGGCCAAATAGGAGTGGCTGAGCCATCCCATAATCTTTAGGGTGGTTTTGGCCACCCCTGAGTGGCCAAATGGGGATGGCTTAAACCACCCCCATCGGTCATGGGGTGGCGAGCTATCCCCATTCCGACCATGTGACATGGGTGTGGCTCGGCCACTCCAAATAACTTATGGGGTGGTTACAGTCACCCTCAACCTTAGAAAATAATAATAATAATAATAACAAGAGTAATTTGGAGAGATTTTTTCCTAAAAATCCACGTACGTCGGACGTGTCTGTTTCTATAAGAAGAAACGGATTTAAGTAATGGATGGGTAATATTGAAATTTTTCAAAAGTTAGTTGGGTACATTGCAAATTTTAAAACATTGGATGCAAAAAAAATAAAAAAAATAAAAAAAAAAAAATAAAAGTGGTGAAACTTAGGAGGGAAAAATGTTTTTTTTCCCCATTTTTTTAAAAGAAAAAAAAAATAAAGAATTAAACTGCTTTTTATTTTTCTAATCAATTAAACTGCAAAATAGCTTTGGGTATTCTTTTTCTATACCATTTAGATATTCTTTGAAATAAATGCCAGATGACAAAGAAAGTCTTTTTGTATTAAAATAATGGGTAACTTCCATATACACCCCTCAAACTATCACTCAATTAACAACGTGGACAATGTCCCCCTCAAACAAAAATGAAAACACCAAAAAAAATATGATGCATAAGGTCTTTTAGAAATTTTTCCTAAATTTAAGGCATAATGAGAGGCTAGCCAAAATTTGACTAAAGCGCATTTTGGCTACCTCATTTAAGTATTTCTAGTGATTCTAGTGAATAGGGATGTAATCAAGCCGAGCTGAGCCGAGTCGAGTTTGAAGATTTTAAGACTTGCTCGTTTATGAGTCAAGCCTAAATAGTTGAACTCAAATTCGAGCCGAGCTATAAATTGCATGTTCAAGCTCGGCTCGTTTAAAACTCGGGCAAGCTCGAGCTCGAGTTCATTGAAAATGACATTTGAGCCGAGCCGAGTTACTCGATAAGCTTAGCTCAACTAGAGCTCAATGTAGACTATTAAATTTTTCAATGGGTGATCAAAGCAGAATTCAAGCTCAAGTTTATGAACAACCTCTATGCATTTATTAATAACCTAAATATATAATATGTAACTATATAAGACATATTATAAAATATAGTACATAACTATAGTTTATAACAAATTAACAATATGTTATTATATATAACTAGAGAGTATAAACTATGATATATGTATAATGTGAACAAATAGTAAGTCTAATATATTCTATATAACTAAGTAACTATAATACAACCATGAGTGATGTGATATATGTGTTTATATATATATATATATATATATATATATATATATATATATATATATATATATATATATATATATATATATATATATATATATGTTAACTATTTAATATTGTTATATACTAACTATTAATAACTTAATATGTTAATTTAACATACTAAGTATTGTTATCAAAGCATTATAATTAATATGTAATGCTATATATATTATACTATTTTTACTATTTTTACTAATATATATGTAAGATATGAACGAGCTAACGAGTCGGGCGAGCGATCCGATCGAGCTTTAAACGAGCTGAGCTCGTGAGTCCCTATCGAGTTTTATCGAGCGAGTCGGGTATGTATCACTTACTAATCGAGCGAGTTTCTACAGTAACGATCGAGTTTCTACAGTATCGAGCTCGAGTTCGAATCGGGCTAAACCGAGTGGGTTGTCGAACGGACTGATTTATTTACATCCCTACTAGTGAACTAGCCAAAGTTTAGCAAGAAATTTCACTTTTGTTATTTTAACTGGTCACTTCCTAAAAATATTACACATCAAACTTTGAATAATTATTTACTTCATTTAAAAATTCTTCTTTATTTTTACTTTAATCTTTATTCCAACCATCATATTCTTCTCAGGGCCAACTTAATACATTTTGGGGCCTTAGGCGAGAAGTTTAAGTGAGACATTTTATTTAAAATTAAATATTAATTATTTAAAATTATATTTTTATTTAAAATCCATTCTTCTCGCTTTTTGGGATGCAAAATCATTTATTAAGTTTTTATATTTAAGTTTTTGTAACATTTTCTTTTCAATTGATAATATGGCTAATCCATTTAATTTTTCTTGTGACATTGTTGATTTTAGATAGGATTTTATTAATTTTAATTTTGAAAAACTTTTTTATGCAGAAGCAACTGTAACAAGTATTGTTAATAAAATTCTATAAGTGATACTTGCATTAGGAAAAGAATCAAGTCTTTTTATATAATTTAATGTTTCAATGGGAACACTTTCTTCTATTTGTAAAATTTCAAATTTCTGTTAAAACTTTTAGTTTTGAAGATAAATCTAAGCCATCAATATCATAATAGATATCATGTTTTAGAAAGAAAAATGCTAGACTTTCCAAAATTTTCTTCCAAACTTTTGTTCCCAAATGATGTGTTATAATCTCATGAAATTGTAACACATTTTCCAAAATAATAGATCACATGAGATTGTGAAATATCATTTGGGAACCAAATTTTGGAGCAAATTTTTGGGATGTGTAGCATTTCCCTTTAGAAAACCTTCAATTTTGAATGTTGGTAATTAAAGCCTTTATATTAGAGACTTTCCATATCTCATTCTATTTTGAACGTTGGTAATTAAGGCCTTCAATTTAGAGACTTTCCATATCTCATTATATTTTGAACGTTCGTAATTAAGGCCATCTTTTTTTCTTTTTTTTTTTTTTTTTGTTGGTTTGAAATAAATCTTCATTGATATTTCGTAATTGGGGCCTTATTAAATTGGGCCCCTGCATTATATTAATGCATTTCATAATTTTATTTTTACCATAATTTGGGGCCTCATTAAAGTGTATTGATGGTAATTTAGGCCTTAATTTTTTTTTTTTTTTTTAAGAAATAAATCTATTAATATTTTTTTAGTTAACGACCTTATTAAAATGGGGGCCTTAGGCTGTCGCCTAATCCGCCTAAGGCTCCAGCCGACACTGATTCTTCACACAGTCATTTTCTTCTTCTTCTATTTTTTTTTTTTTTTTGAACAGAAATTCCTTCTTCACTCAAACATAAAACCCCAAAGGGCCAAATTATAGTGATCAGAAAGACTTCCTAAAATGATTCCCAAAACACAAAGCCAAAAACAATGCTGATTTGAAACAACTACCTAAACAATACACAAACATTACATGAATACCGTTTGAGCCTCTCTTTACATTTAAGCACACTTCTAAACAAAGAAAAAAATGGCTGATCTAGCTACTATGCTAACAAAAGTCCAGTAATATTTGAGCATTACAAAGTCAAACTGTGAATAGAAATACAAACAGAAAAGACAAACAAAACCAGCGTTGTGAAATAGTCGTCATGGTCACTTTCCTCTGATATGAATGTACATTGTATTTACATTATTCTTTTTCTATACACATTACAGTTTTGATTTTTAAAAATAAAGAATAGTGGGTATCAAGTGAGAAATCATATTATTACACATCTGACGGGTACCTTTGAAACCATCTTTTTCATAGGACAAAAGTTTCTTTCAAATTGGATTACAAGAGAACCTAATCTATTAAACTGATACGTATCTAAAGTATATGTAATTCTCACATGAATTACATACATTTTTTAACAATACATATAAAAGTTATATTCATTTTAAACACATGCCAATTTAAATGACTAACCTTTTCTAAAAATAAAAAATAAAAATAAAAATCCAAAACCCAATTTATAGAAATACAGTGAAGAACAAAAAGTCTACAATTGGTGTTATTACCCAACCCAATTACATCAATTTTACTTGATGTCTTGATCTATGCTGGCTGACACTACAAAAAAAAATAGGTGTTTTGAGCCTTTTTCTAGAGCCATTTTAAGGCCTTAAAACAACTCTAAATGTTTTGAGCCTTTTTTTTTTTGAGCCGTTTTCAAAATGGCTAAACACACAAGTATTAAAATCTTGGTTTGAGCCATTTTGGACTAAAACGACTCTAATTTGAGCCATTTTAATAAAAACAGCTCAAACCGGTTTAAGCCGTTTTTTCAAACGGTTCCAATTATTTAGGGTCGTTTTGGAAAAAACGGCTCAAACCGATTTGAGCCGCTTTGGTAAAAATGGGTCAAACCGGTTTGAGCCGTTTTGAACCAAAACGATTCTAAATAATTGAAGCTGTTTTAAGGACCCTAAAACGACTCAAAATTTTTTATTTTTTTTTTTATTTTAAAAAAAAAAAAACATTAATTTTTTTAGATCCGTTTTAGGGTCCCTAAAACGGCTCTAAATAAAAAATTTACAAAAAAATTTGGAGTCGTTTTAGAATTCTCTAAAACGACTCTAAATAAAAAGAAATTTAAAAAAAAAAAAAAAAAAAAATCAAAACCCCTTTTCAATACACTATATACATTCGATCAAGAATCCCCCTAGCTAGGAACAACACCAATGAGCTGGACTAAATGGCTACAGCCACACGCAGTCTAGCAACAAAAGTTACAAAACACCACAGAAACAAAACTCTGCTATGGCCAGAGCAAAACACAGCAACAAACAAATTCAGAGAAACAAAGAGGAAAAATAAGACTACATCTTTATTGATTTTGTTACATTCTTTAGTTACAATAGTGAACAATATATAGGCTCATTAAGGGGAGCACATCCCATGAATCATGTAGTAAAATATGGAGGAAAACATGGAAATAACGAAGAGGAAATCAGGGATGAGATTCTGCAAGAATCAAGTCGATGCTATTAGGTGGCTGAGGAGAATCCAGAGGAAATCAAGGAGAGGGAGTCGGTTGTTGTAGGCGGTAGGCTACTGGAGGATTTTCTGCTTATCTGGAGAAAATCAGGTCTCTGGGTCACGGGTTCGCTGGATCTCCTTTCTCCTCCTACCGGCGGCGTTTCTCCTAGCTCCCAGCTATCTCTCTCGAACTCCCTCACTCTCGGTCTCTCCTTCTCCGTCTCACCCTCTCTCAGACTCTCTTCTCTCTCGGTCTTTATCTCTCAATCTCACCCTCTCTCAAACTCTCTCTTTTCATATCTCTGGGTTTGGGCGAGAAGAGGAGGAAGAAGAAAGAAGAAAGAAGAAAAAGAAAAAGAAAAAGAAAGAAGAGAGAAAGAAGTTGTGTGGGGCAGTGGCTAGTGGGTTCATTTTATAAGAGAAAAAGAAATTAAAAAATTTTGAAAATTTTTGAACAAAAAGATGAAGGGGCGCGCGGGACACGAAAATTTAGTGTCCCGCGTCCCCTCAAAACAACTTGGAGTCGTTCTAAGAGAAAACGACTCCAACTTGAAGTCGTTTTTGCCTAAAAGGGCTCCAACAAAAATAATCTAAAAATAAAATAAAAATAAATATACAAACTAAAAAAAAATTAAAGAAAAAAGGAAAAAACAAATTTTTGTTTAAAAAAAATTAAATAAACGAATGAAAAAAAAAAATTAAAACCAGTTTTTATTTATTTATTTATTTTTTTCTATAATTTTTTGTTATCTTATATTTTTTTTAATTTTAATAATTTTATGAAGGGTATTTTTGTCATTAGGGGAACACTGACATTTTTTGGTAGTTTAAGGGAGAACATTGACACAATTGATAGTACTATGATCAATCACATAGATCGTACCACGATCCATCACATGATCGTACCACGATCGATCACTTAGATCGTACCACGATCGATCATACATGATTGTACCACGGTCGATCACATAAATCATACCACGATCTATCAGATTGACCGTACCACGGTCGATCACATAGATCGTACCACGATGGTCGATCACATAGATCCTACCACGATTATGGTGCGATCTATGTGATCGATCATGGTAGGATCTAAGTGTGATCGATCGTGGTAGGATCTAAGTGTGATCGATCGTGATACGATCAATGTGATTGATCGTGGTACGATGTATGTGATCGATCGTGGTATAATCTAGGTGATCGATCGTCGTACGATCAGGTGATCGATCGTGGTAGGATCCATGTGATCGATCATGGAACGATCAATGTGATCGATTGTGGTACGATCATGTGATCGATCGTGGTACGATCCATGTGATTGATCGTGGAACGATTTATATGATTGATCATGGTACGATCCATGTGATCGATCGTGGTACCATCAATGTGATCGATCGTGGTACGATCAGGTGATCGATCATGGAACGATCAATGTGATCGATCGTGGTACGATCATGTGATCGTTCGTGGTACGATCATGTGATCGATCGTGGTACGATCCATGTGATCGATCGTGGAACGATTTATATGATCGATCATGGTATGATCTATGTGATCGATCGTGGTACCATCAATGTGATCGATCGTGGTACGATCAGGTGATCGATTATGATACGATCAATGTGATCGATCGTGAAACAATCTATGTGATCGATTGTGGTACGATCTATGTGATCAATTGTGGTACCATCATGGTGTGATCGATCGTGATACAATTTATGTGATCGATAGTGGTACGATCAATGTGATTGATCATGGTACAATTTATGTGATCGATAGTGGTATGATCATGTGTGATCGATCGTGGTACGATCTAGGTAATCGACCGTGGTATGATCTAGGTGATCGATTGTGGTACCATCAATATGATTGATCGTGGTACGATCAGGTGATCGATCTTTGTACGATCAATGTGATCGATCGTGGTATGATTAGGTGATCGATCGTGGTACGATCAATGTAATCGATCGTGAAACGATCTATGTGATCGATCGTGATACGATCAATGTGATCAATCGTGGAACGATCTATGTGATGGAAGGTGATACGATCTATATGAGACGCTTTTTTTTTTTTTTTTAAACGGTTGCAATTAGAGCCGTTTTGATCAAAACGGCTCCATTTTGAACTGTTTTTGTTAAAACGGCTCAAATTAGAGTCGTTTTATAAAAGCGGCTCTAATTAGAGCAGTTTTAACAAAACGGCTCCAATTGGAGCCATTTTGAACAAAACGGCTCAAAATTATTTAGAACCGTTTCAAAAAAGCAAAACGGCTCTAATTAGAGCCATTTTAACCAAAACGACTCTAATAAAAATGGCTCAAAAAGCCTTTTTTTTTTTTTTTTTTGTAGTGTGATCAGCTCCAAAACCAAGACTCTTTTTCTTGCTTAACTTTTTTAAGCTTTTTGTTGGAAATCTTAGAATTTTTACTCAATTTCAGAAAACCTTCAAAGAGCTCATTATTAGAATTATCTTAAGATAATTAAGAAGAATTCATGATAGAAGGAGTCACGGATTGAAAGAAAAGATAAACACATAGGAAAATAAAGATAACAACAGAAATAATAAAATGGAGATAAAAGAATTTACGTGGTTCGGTCTATAACCTACGTCCACAGGATAAAGCTATAAGGCTACATTATGCTCTTATTGCTTGATTGATTTACAATACATAATATTTCTATTTATAGGAGAATTGAGATAGGTAAGAATGGTAATTATTTTTTATTGATTTGATTACCATCAACCCTAATTACAATCACCTATATATATATATTCAAGGGAAATACCGTACAATATCAATATAATATATTTCTTATATTCTTCTTCTTCTTCCAAAGAAAATGAGTCAACTGTGGGCTGAAATGAACATGGGTTTTAGGGAATACCTCAACTGCTAAAAGAATGGGGTCATTTATGGGCCAAAGAAAAAGAGCAAACTGTGGGCTGAAATGGGCATGGGTTTTAGGGAGTACCTCAAATGCCAAAAGAAATGTGGGCAACTTGGCCTCTTTTGATTTTTTTTTTCCTAATCGGGTAGGACCCAAATCATCATCTTCTTCTTCTTCTTCGAAATATGGGGTCTTCTATGGGCCAAAGAAAATGAGCCAACTGTGGGCTAAAATGGGCATGGGTTTTAGGGAGTACTTCGAATGCCAAAAGAAAGGTGGGCAATTAGGACTCTTTTGATTTTTTTTTTTTTTTTTTTTGAATTGGGTAGGACCCAAATCATCATCATCTCCTCCTCCTCCTCTTCTTTTTCTTCTTCTTCTTCTTCTTACTCTTTTGATTTGATTTGATTTTTTATTTATTTTTTAATCGGGTAGGACCCAAATCATCATCTCTTCCTCCTCCTCCTCCTCCTCCTCCTCCTCTTCTTCTTTTGTCTCCTTGTTCCTCCTCTAGGTCGGGTATAACCCAAATCTTCTTCTTCTTCTTGTTCTTCTTCTTCTTGTGTGTGTGTGTGTGTGTGTGTTTAACAGAAAAACAAGGGACTTGCAGGATTAAAGAAAGACCTGAAAACAGCCATGGGAGGCAGCTGGGAGGGGCGGAACTTGGAGTTGTGCCGTGGATGAGTCGATCGGTGGTGGATGGATCTGCGGTGGACGGTGGCTGAGACAATGCGGCCTTGTATGGCGGCAGACTGAAGAGGAAGATGGGCTTGGTGGAATTGAACCTGCTATGAAGGTGCCGATATCATCATGCAACAGAAATTAAAAAAAAAAAAAAAAAAAAAAAAAAAAAAAAAAAAAAAAAAGGGTTTCTTGACTATGGAATCAAAATCCGAAACAAGGGATAAGAAATAGAACAAAGAAAAAAAAAAATCACATACTATTATCAAAGAAAATAATGGACTCTTTCATATTGCCTTGTCGTATGATATAATGAGTAAAATCATAGACAAAGCAATGAAATAACAAGAGAAGCATAAAGAAATAGATAAAGAAAATAGTGATAGTGAAAAAAAAAAAAAAAAGAAGGTCTACGATAGAGATGACAGAAGCATGAAAAAGCAAGGAAAATAATAGAACAAAAATAAAGAATAAAATTACACAGGACAATTTTGGATCTAAAGAAACGTAGAGATAAAAGAAACATAGAGATAAAAGGAAACGAAAAATTCACAGGACCATTGGATTAAACACTAGTGTTAGCCTATAGCTTTGATACCATGAAAGAAAAGATAAACACATAGGAAAATAAATATAACAACGGAAATAATAAAATAAAGAGAAGAGATTTTACGTGGTTCGGTCTATGACTTACGTCCACAGGATAAAGCCTAAGGCTACATTATGCTCTTATTGCTTGATTGATTTATAATACATAATACTTCTATTTATAGAAGAATTTAGATAGGTAAGAATGATAATCAATTTTGATTGATTTGATTAACATCTAATTACAATCACCATTATAAAAGGAAAGTACCGTATAATATACATATATTCAAAGGAAATGCCGTACAATATCAATATAATATATTTCTTATCTTAATAAGAAATAAATTCTTCTAATATGGATCACACTTAGGAATTTAATCTAAAAAGAGTGTACCCGCTTTGATACCAATTGAAAATAAATAGACTCCAAATTTAACGTGTATGTGAGATCAATTGTACAACAAAATATTTAAATTCGGATTTAAAAAAGACAAATATTTTGTTGACGAAATGGAAACTCTTATCAAGAGAAAAATCACTCTAGGATAACCAAACCCAGGAAACCCACTAACAGAAGAAATTGCTAGTTATAAAGCACTCGTACTCACATACCTATGATGCAGTAGTCATACATTTAACTCTAACATATACATATACGTGAACGCCTCCCAATCAGACTTCCTATCTGAAAGGTTCTTGAATGGACTCCTTTAACTTAGGGCTCCTCTCTAAGCTAGACTTCAATCGATCAAATCACACACAAAGAAAACTCAAAGAGAGCTATCATATCTCACAATCTCTTCCTAAACACCTTCTCTTAGCACATTGAAATTCAATATGTAATTCTGTGAATAATACAAATCTACAGACCTCTATTTATAGGCTTTGGAAGACCTAATACAATACCAATTCAAAGTTCCTTGGGTGGCGTCCGGAACTAGACGGTGGGCATCCGAATGACGAGCAGCAACCGACTTCTTTTATGTGTTTCATGCGTTTCTTCATTAAACTTTAGTCTCCGCATCCGGAAGATGTTGCTCTAGCGTCCAGACGGTTGCATGTTGTCTTTACCAACTGTGTCTGCTGAGTTGTTTAGATCCTTCTTGAACATTGATGTGCGTTAGGACGTTTCCTCTGGGTCGTTCAAACAGAAACTGGGGAATTGACTTTGCTGAGTTGTAAACTGCGCAGGATCTTTCTGGACTCCGGAAATTGCCTTCTAATGCTTATGACACTAATTAAACTCTGAAAATATTTTGAAAAACTCTGAATATTTACGGCGTCCCTATTACGATAATACACTGATATGGTAGTGATTTTGTCAACAAAATGCAGCCAATAAAACTAACACTTTGTCTAGTGAGGCAGCTCTAAGACTTGTTCAATTTATATCATAGAGTCATTGGTTCAACAAAAGACAGGTTTCCTCTTCTTTTTATACGTGTCGTCCCCCACTTCTCTTTCTTTTTCTTCTTTTTTTTTTTTTTTTTTTTTTCTTTTTCTTTTTCTTTTCTTTTAAATGAAGTAACGAACCGTTTTTGTTTTTAACAAAACGGTGCCTTTTTATCAAAAGAAAAAACTCGTCTTCAACCTCATCTTCTTCAACTTTGGCTGGTGAGTGACTAGTTTTAGGTTAAGAAACAGTGCAAAAATGGCAAAACATGGTGTGACTCATAAAGCTTGATCCTCTTGAAAAATATTTTCCTTGATGAGTTTTTGAAGGGGGTAACTAAGATTTTAGAAAAAAAATTTCAAGTGTAAAATTTTTTTTTTTAAAGAGGTGAGGTGGGGCATTTGACCCCAACACTCCAAAGATGTTGTGTACCAAATTCCCACGTATCGACTTTTGGAATTACGTGGGCCGAAGAATCCCAATTGGAATGATCGGCCAGCTGAAACTAAAGTGTCACCGTCTCTGATTGATTCACTTGGAGTAATAGTGTCTTGCGTAATGGAGTTCTTAAGAGGGAGAAGAAGAAACAGTAGACAAAAAGATGGGTAAAGGCTTCCATTGATTTTTCTAATGGTTTATTTTTTCTTACTCCGGAAAAGTAATATGTGTGTATATATATATATCAAGATTATAGCAGAGGGCATTATTTCTTCGGCACTTCGCCTTCAATATCTATATTGCTTTTCAACAAATTTGAATTCAGGAGTGTCGATAACGGCTTGCGTTGATTTTCTAGTACATAGAAGTCCTATCACGTTACTTGCAAACGGGTTCACTTATGCTCCGTTTGTTTCGACGTAAAATGGTTTCCGTCGTAAAATGATTTCAGGGAAGTCATTTTTCAGGAAGCCATTTTCCGTCGAAAGCATTTTCCGGTGTTTGGCGCGTACGGAAAATCGCAAATATTTTTTTTATATTTTTATTCAATCATATTAACTTATAAAAATCAATTTTTATTCGTAACATTAAAATATTAATGTAAAATAATATAAAAATTATCGATGACGAGATTCCGTTACTGACCGACTAGATTCTGACTATTTTCACCTGATTCCGGCTAATATAACTAGAATTCGAGATAAAGGCCGGAATCCGGACAGTTTTGTCGGAATCTGGGATAGCCGGATTCCGGCGAAAGTGGCCGGATCCCGTCAGGATGGCCGGATCTGGCCAGATCCGTCCGGCCAGCCGGCCGTTCTGGCCAGGGCCGGCCGGGAACCGAAACAAACGGAGCATTAGTCACAGTCATGGTGTCCAAAGATTGAAAAAAGTAACTGATTTTTTTTGTTCGATGACTCTCTCCCTGTCGTTACTATTTTAGAAGTCTTAGACCATTCTCACCAGCTATTTAAAAGGTCATTTTGATTAACTGAGACCTAAATTTAGGTGAAATATTATTTTCATCTTTTTATTCTACTTTAAATTTGGATAAATTTGGGTGAGTTGTAAATTTGGCTAGCTACTTTAATAACAAAAGTAGTAGGAGTCAAACAAGCACGTGGCTCTGTCAATGATGTGGGATCAACAAAATCTGAAAGGCAGGTTAGAGCCCAGCAGATAAGCCAAGGCCCATATAGTACTGGGCATTTTAAAAAGAAAGAAGATCGAACGGGCCCTTACCATAGTCAGTTGGATGGTGCTAGACAGAACAGAAGGAAGGGAAACAGGTGGGCCTTCCAGAAGTTTGTAAAGCACTATCCAAAACTGAAGACATAGAACAAGCTTTGGGTGGTTCGGCGATTCGATCAAGTGCAGGTAGCAATTTGAAACATTGGAAGAGGGTAGCTTGGGGGAATTACAGAGATACATCTGGGGAGGTTCTCTCACCACCTCAGCATGTTCATCATGACCCAACAGCCTTTGACAGGTATGATTCATTGGCTATTGGGATGGAGAGGAGTGGGGCGACCATCATGATTCTGCTAAGCTGGAGCTGTCGAGGGCTTGGGAACCCTCAGACAGTTCGCGAGCTTCGCCGGATGGTGAAGAATAAGCATCCCCACTTTTTGTTTCTTATGGAAACAAAAGTGAAGAATGAAAGGTTACAAAAGCTGAGATATTCGTTGGGCTTTGATGGGTTGATTACAGTAGACCCAGTGGGAAAAAGTGGTGGTTTAGCCTTGTTTTGGAAGGAGCTGCACTCTGTTGAACTTCAGAATTTCTCGCAAAGACACATTAGTGCTACCATCCGGGTGTTAGGCTCAGGAGTCCCATGGAAATTCACAGGGTTCTACGGTCACCCTGAACCTTGTTATGGTATGTAAGTGATAATGAGTAGACTATCATAGGCATATGGTTGGTGGCTTTTTATTGCTAATCAAATGGAGAGATGGCGTTTTTTTCATGGATTTGTGGCTTGCACCATTCCCTCATAGCTTTTTGCTCCACATACTCCCATTCGTGTGTAATTTAGATAACCTTTGTTTGCTTGGGGCTTACAGGTAGTCTGCAAATGGTTCTTCCCTGAAGAAATGTTATCATTCTGATTGTTGGTTATCGGTGTTCTCTCTTTTTGAAGTCAACTTGAGAGATTTTGACGAGGGAGTGAGGATGTCTTGGGTAAACAAGAGTTTGGTATCCGATATTGAAAATTTGTTTTCATTTCCTAGAGAGGGTTTCATTCTGTGGGATTATTTTGTTGAGGATTACCTAGAGAGCTGGTGGGATGATGGAGGTTGGTATTAAATGGATGTGCTAAGGGGTAGAAATGAATGAAGAACAAAAGAAGCACAGTTGTAAGTTATGTGGGTCAGTGGGTGTTAGGATTCCAGAGCTTCATCTGCATGGCCTCGACAAACTAGTTTAGACTTGGTCTTTTATTCTATAAATTCTTAAATAGTTAATTGTGGCGATATTGTTTAGAGGTAGATTTCATTTGAAATTTTAAATGACAAAGATTTCCTGATTAGCTCATTTTAAAAAGAATTCAAGTAATTGGGTTTTTTTTTGCTACAGGATACATTGTTTCCATATTATATAGCGCTTTTTCCCCTACTAGTTAGGTGGCTTCTCTTAAATATTTTTCTATGTAAATAGGGTGCTTTACACTTTTAATGATATCTTGATTACTTTTTTAAAAAAAAACAATATTATATAGCGCCTTTTTCCTTGATGCTTTATTTGGTTGCTGGCAAAATTTTGATTGTTTTTCACTACTTGTGTCTTGGTAACCGACCGAGATTCTTCAGCAAAATAAGCCTGAGATGATTTATGTTTTTGCCATTTGAATATTTGTTGATTTTCAGAAAGAAAAATAATGCAGCCTAAATTCTTGGTTTCCTTACATAGCATATGGATGCTTTGCATGTATTTCAATTTTTTTTGTTCACACTATGCTTTAAGTAATGAATTTTCAGCAAAGAAGACCGAATAAGTCTATAATGATAACACATTTCTGACTCAGGTCTCACCTTGCTCTTCTTAGGATGCAGTAGTTTCTTGCAATCAAAATATATCAGTTGAATTGTTAACATAAAAAGATACGAAAGTATCAAAAGTTAACTGAAACTTTTGTAAACTGATGGGGAATGTCAGTATTATGATTATTTTGGCAATTCTTTTTTTTTTTTTTCATTTATTATTTTTCTATGTTATTCTTTGCATAGAATGATTTCTTGAATCATAACATGCCATATGTAGAGGGCAGTGGCTAAAGTTACTGTGAAATGATAGAATTGTGAAGGTTAAGTACTCGTATTAAAAAAGGAAAAAAAGAAAAAAGAGGAAATGTAAAAGTTACTGTGAAATGATAGAAATCATAACATCAAGCTTTGCTCTATTGATTATGAGACATGGTTAATTAATGTTAAGACATGAAGTCGTAGCCTGGATTATAGTTTTTTGGTAACCAGAATAAGCATAAGCTATCCCTTTTTGTCCAACATGTGTTATTCATTCATGCCTTTTTGTAAGGCTTCAGCTCAATTTTACAAGAACTTTAATGTATATGCTCAGTACTTTATGCTGATCTTTCAGGACCGAACTCTGCCGCTTCAGCTGTGCCAAGGTATACCCTGGTAAGGGTATCAGATTTATCAGATCAGATTCTCAGTTTCCTTTTTCTTTTCTTCTCTCTCTCTCTCCCTCCTTCCTTTTCTTTTCCTCTTTGTGCACCGTGATTGATGTTTATCACCTTGTTTGGTTATTTCAGGTTTTCTTGTTTGCTAACTCAAAATGCAAGAGGTTCTTCCACAACCGCTTGAAGCCTTCAAAGCTTACTTGGACAGCTATGTACAGAAAGCAACATAAAAAGGTGGAATATCCTTCTGTTATGTGATGAAACAATTCATCTTTGTGATTTATATTCTTACTCTCACATGACTCACAGGACGTAGCGGCCGAGACTGTGAAGAAGAGGCGTCATGCCACCAAGAAGCCATACTCTAGGTCCATAGTTGGAGCTACCTTGGAAATTAATTATCCAGAAAAAGAGAGCTGAAAAACCAGAAGTATGAGATGCCGCACGGGAAGCCGCTCTCCGGTATGCTTCCTTCCCTTCCATTAAACTACGTTCCCCTCCTTCAATTTGGAGGTGGAAGTATATATAATAAGACCTCTTGTGTAAGTATAAAAAAGAAAGATCCATCATATATCTGTCTGCCAGGAGTAGTGAAGCTAATCAAGTTGAACTATATGTTATATTGCTTTGCTAGAAATTTTACAATGTCATGATTGTTTATTACAAAATAGTGTTGCTTTTCAACATTCAAATGGTTGTAATGAAAAAGAAACATTTGTGCTTAATTTATTACCTATAATTTTATTTTATTTTTTTTCCTTATGTAAAGTGTATATATGTCATATCTTGGCATACATTTTCGCTGTTAGGACTTAATTTTCTTAGGTATTGCGATTAATAACCTTATGTTTAATACAGGTATAATAAACTTTAAAAGCTTTTGGGGTTCCAAGCATTGTTTTTCCCAAGGGTGACATGTGAATAGCATTAGATTGCTAGGATTGTAAAAGATTTTCAGAAAACAGATCGAAGGGTTTTGGACTTCTGGTTTAGATCGAAGCATGCACCCAAGTTGTAAATCCCATGCTGGGTGATTAAATTCCTTATTTTATATGATTGTCTGCTGAAGAGTTGCATATTTCTGCAGTGAAATTAAGGAACGGATCAAGAAAACCAAGGATGAGAAGAAGGCAAAGAAGGCAGAAACAACGGCCAAGACTCAGAAGTCTCAGAGCAAGGGAAACTTGTCCAAGGGTGCTGCCCCAAAGGGCCCTAAAATTGGAGGTGGTGGTGGAAAGCGCTGAGCAGCCAACTTAGACAAGTGAAATGTTTTGTCTTGGGTTTTGTTTTGGCTATGGCTTTCTTTAATTACAAGTGAACTTGAGCAGATTTAATTTGTATTTAAGTCATTACGTATTGGTTAGAACCATTGATATTGCTTTGTGTGTTTCATTTCCTGGTGAATGGTGTGATCGTTTTGATGGTAAGTGTTGTAAACTGGCAACTCCTTTTTCTTTCCTGGTTTTAAATTGAGAGGTGCATAGTTTCACTTCATTTTTAGACTGAGTAATGCTATCAAGGACGACCCAAGTCTGGTCCTCTCTGATTCTTCTTTAAATGGACGTGACTTTTAAAATTATCATTAGATCAAAATTTAATAGTAGTTTATCATACATTTAAATGTGATTTTAAAAATTATATTTAATTTTAGGAAGATTCAAAGAGGGACATGAGTTTGCGTTTTAGTATTACCCTTTTGGACTATGATGGCTTGGGGCTGACAAATTTTTATGACTCTTAAATTTGACATGATCTCAGTAAAAAATTATTGAGTTAGAATTGACGAGTTTAATATATTTAATTAAATAGGTTGAATTATAGTTGACTTGTATAATTTTATACTTGTATTTGAACATGATTCGAGTATGATACAAGAACCTAAATTATCATCCCTAGCGTGGGCTGCCTTTGCAGCAACGTTATTGATCCTGAAACATCTTTTCTAATTTATATTACAGTATGAGGACCGCAGGAAGATACCCCTCAACATGTTGGATTTACATCTCAACTCCCTTACCTAGAGAATAATAAATATCTAAAAAAGTAAAAAGAAATAAATATCCCTAGTTCGAACTTCGAACGAAGGCTATTAGTGGGACTGTCGTGGGAGCAGAAATCAGCACCCACCTAAAAGTCCCAAATAAATTGCCTAACACATCTTCTGTTATTTTGAATGATATTTTCTCTGCTTCTTGTGGTCTTTGAGTGGTAATTGAAAAAAATATTTGTCAAGTATTATTGGCTTGAAAAATAATCAAGAACTTCCACCGAAACTATTATAAATTAAAAAGGAAAGGAAAAGAAAAATGAGGAGGGTTTTAACATCTTCAATAACTTCGGAACTGTTTGGTAAAGATTGTTGAGTTGAATTTTTTTTGAGTAGTAGCAAGAAGTAATTGATGTGGTATAAAGTAGAAAGAATTTGTATGGAAAAGTGAAAAAAAAAAATTATATTGTAGTGATTTTTTTTTATTTGAATAGTTAAAAAATTATTGATGTGATATAAAAAGTAAAAAAAAGTTATAATGTTTTGAAGCTGATCTTTTTTGGAAAAATGAAAATTCAAGTGGTAATTGAGTGTTTGGTAACAAACACCCCCTTTACCTCCCCCAATCCCATCCCGAAATTCACGTTGTTTCAGAGTTACATGTGCAAGGCAAGTTGATGGTTGAGGAAATTAGCCGTGTTTGGTAATCGATTTAGCCACCTTGAGTTTGGTGAAGAATTTTTTGAAGCAGATATAAGTGATTGATGTGATATAAAATAGATAAAATTTTAAATTTTTTGTATAAGTGAAAAAAAAAATAATAAAAAAATTGTACTTGTTTTTTGTTTGAATAATAATAAAAAATAATTGATGTAATATAAAAATAAGAATGTTTTGAATTGGTGTTTTTTAGGGAAAAAAAAAATTGTATCAAAGTCGAGGTAACCCGAAACCCAATGGTTACTAAACACAGTAGAAAATCAGGGTTTTTCACCATTTTGACTTTCACTTTAAGACCTTTAAGACTCCGTTATTAATTTGATAGAGACCCCTCAGATATTTATTTATTTATTTAAAAAAATCCTTTAAAAAAAAGCTTTTTTTTTTTGGTAAATGTATCATAAATTTCTAAGTAAACGCTTGATTTGAAATCACTCTCTCACTTTTTAATTTTCAATTTTTGATAAACAAGTTTTTTGCAAATTTGAAATAAGTCCATTCGTGAGTTTTATGTGAAGTTCCTTTTTTTTTTTTTTGTAAACATTTAGTGCCACGTAAGCTTTTTGGCCAAATCACCTTAAAATAATATTTTTACCGTTGGCCACCCCAGCAGTAGGGGTGCCGCCCTCGAGGGTGGCTCAGGTGTGAGAACCCGAGGTTAGCTCTCCATTGAAGAGCCTACTTGTAAGAAATCTCAGTCACACTCTCCTCCTATTAGTACTCTCTTTCATCCAATTATTTTTTTTCTTTTTTCTTTTTTCTCAAGCCTCTACACAAGAAAGTTTGGAAACGTGTTTAAAAAAATGACAATAGGGCAGAAAAGGTGTTTGAGGAAATGACACAAAGAAAAAATAGAGGAGAAAAGCAAAAGGCTCAAAACATAAATCATTGACAGTTACATAAGAATATAGAGGCTGCAAATTGAAGGAACAAAACGACTCGCCATGACGAGATTTGAGAGATTTCTACTGCAAGGAAAAAAAATGGCCAAAAGATAATTTGTTGTACATCTTTGTTTTCTTCCTCTGCTTCACACTTTTCTAGTCATAATTCATTAAAATAAATTTATGGCTAAAGTCTCATGAAGACTACAATCTTGACATGTGGCTCTATTTCCTGGTCGGCAACCATGACAATAAATTTCATTGACCTCTAAAAAGTGAATGAAAATTAGAGTCAATACAGAAGGGAGGAAAACCCAAGTCTTATGCACTCCCCTTTTGATGCAATGTCCCTCTCTTTGTTCACTTCATCTCAGGCCATCCAAATGGGGCACCCCCACAAAGTCCTGACTTCCTTTCGCCCACTTCACAGAGCTTCAAGTAATAGCATAGGAGGATGACCATTCTATTCATCGTTCTATCCAGAAAAATTTGCATCTGGAGCAGTTTGATCATACGAATAACGGGCTTTCTCATCCAATTCTATGGAGCGCTTTCGTTGGTTAAACTTTCTTTCATAATAGAAGCCCTTCCGTTAGGGTGGCCAGGAGTGAGGTGACTTTTTAGATTTTTTTTTTTTTTTTTAATAAAGTGAAAAATATATTATTTTAAAGTGATTTAGTAAAAAAGCTTACATGGCACTAACGTTTTTCAGAAAACTTGACGGAAATTCACTGAGTGATTTATTTCGAATTTATAAAAAACTCATGCATCAAAAATTGAAAATTAAAAAGTAAATGAGTGATTTCAAATCGCGCATTTACTCACGGATTTTTGATACATTTATCCTTTTTAAAATAAAAAAAAAAAAAAATAAAAAAAAATAAAAAAAATCTAAGGGGCATAATAGTATTTTCACTGTTATTTTGGATGAAAATGATACAAATATCTCGAAATTTGGGTCTATACTCAAGTTTTAAATCTATCAAATTAAAATTAGAGTTATAAAGTCATAATTGCGAAAAGCAAATCGAGTTTGTGAGCTGATTTTCCAAATAAAAATTAATTGCGTTAATACAGTCCACCTGTAGCATAGTCAATTGGAACCTGCAAACCAAATTTTCATTAGGTTCAAGCCCAAATAAATATATTTAAAATCAAAATTCAGAAAAGATAATTATTAGCTTAATACCAGATATTGGTGCCTGCATATCACATAACACTTAGCTACCAAAATCGTTTAATCAATTCATGGCCAAACATAGAATTTTAGACCCATAGAGAATGTTGGAAATATCTGAATTTATTAAAAGTGACATGTGTTGTTATTTTATTAGAGCTGATATGGCACACTAACGAAATTCGTCAAGTGTTTTGACAGAATTTAATTGAAAAAGAGAAATTTAATTTTTGGCATACCCTAAGGAACTCAAAGCTCATCTTGATACCATATAAAATTAATTGTAACTCAGATAAACTACGTTAAGTGATTAACACATTCATTTTGAAGTTGACTCGTACAATTTTTCTCATATATTTATTGTTAATTTAACATAATTTAACTTCATTTTTTGTAGGAATAATTGCACCATTGGTCCTTGGGGTTGACCTAAATTACAAATCATTCACTGTGGTTCAAAAAGTTCATAGAGGGTCCTTGTAGTAAACTATAATTACAAATCAGTCCCTAAATACGTTTTCCATCCACCAAGTTAACAAATTACGCTAGTTAGCCACATCACACCTAATAGGAAGTCACACGTGTCCATTACAATAAAAAAATATAAAATATAATAAATAAAACAAATATATATATATATATATTAAAAATAAAAAGATACTGAAGGGGTGGCTGCCGATTCAAAGGCATTTAGGCCACCCCCAAACATGGTCAGGGGTGGCTTTCGGGCCACCCCAAAGGCCTTCTAGGGGTCGCCGCGCGCCACTCCAAGTAGGCTTGGCAATTCGAGTTTGCGGGTTGGGTTCGTGTCGACCCGGCTAACCCGATTACACAATCGGGTCCAACATGAACCCGACCTGATTATTAATCGGGTTGAACCCTTAAACCCGAACACGACCCAGGTAACCCGTCTGAAGAAGAAGAACCGAAGAAGCTCTGAAGAAGAAGAACTTTGATTCTCATAAGTATCAAATCAAACATTCAAACAGGAAGAATTTACATCACAAATCAAATGTCCAAACAACCCAGAAACTAAAAGATGATTTAGGATAAGCATTTCATTGTTCTCTCTCAATGCCCAGCGGATCGATGTAGTCTTCAAAGTTCAAACCTTCCAATTAAACCTACAAAACAAGAAAACTAAAAATAAATATCGATCTCGTACTTGTACTCGCTGGGTATGAATCTTATGAAGTCAGAGATGCACTCTTGCACGGTCTCCTTGGCGTCCTTCGCACCAAACCCTCCAATTAAACCCACAAAGCTGAAGAAGCTCTGAAGAAGAACTGAAGAAGCTTCGTCTTCGTCTGAAGAAGACGAGCGTGAACTGTGAAGCCCATCGCATCGCATCCAAGCCATGGCCGCGAACTGGTGAACTGAACCGTGAAGGGCGTCGCGTGAAGGCTGAAGCCGGTGAGGCGTCGTGGGTCGTGACTGACTGACTGCCGTTGCCGGCTGCATGAACAGGGAACGAATGAAGCTGTGATTTTGTGAAGGCGGAAATGAGGAAAAGGATAAGGGCCAAAACTCAGAATTGTGCGGCTAGGGTTTTCAGTTCTCACTTCTCCGTTTACATTTCACTTTCTTTTTTTTTTTCTTTTTTTTCTTTTTTTTTTTTTTTTTTTTTTTTTTTTTTTAAGTAGCTGGGTCATAATCGTGTTCGCGGGTCAACTCGCGGGTTGACCTGTGAACACGATTTATAAACGGGTCATAATCGGGTTGACCCGATTATGTTAAACCCAAACTCGATTTTTTCGTGTCGTGTTCGTGCCGGGTTCACGGGTCGTGTCAAAAATTACCAACCCTAACCTCAAGAGGTGGCCGAGGGTGGCGTGCGGCCACGCCCAAAGGGGTGGTTGCCCAACCGACAACCACCCCTTCAATATTTTTTTTCTTTTTTTAAAAAAAAGGGAAAAAAAAATATTTTTGTTTTATTTATTTATATTTTTATTATAATGGACACGTGTCAGCTTTCTATTGAGTGTGACATGGCTGATTAACATAATCTGTTAACTTAGCGGATAGAAAACGTGTTCAAGAACTAATTTGTAATTATAGTTTACCACAAGGATCATTCATGAATTTTTTAAACCACATTGAGTGATTTGTAATTTAGGCCAACCTCAAAGACCAATGATTCAATTATCTTTTTTTTTTTTTTACAAGTTGTAGATAGGTGGGCTTAAAATAAATGAACTTTAAAAACATAAATAAATCAAATAAGTTGACAGGTGGCATTAAATGGCATGAAAAGGGAAAATTTAGTATGTGTTGGCAGGTGGAAGGTGGGCTTTAAATGGCATGGAATGGGGTATTAGAAAAACACCAATTACACGTTGGTTACACTCCCCTCTCACATGGGGGTGTAACCTACAAAGGATGGGACACCACCATCGAAACAAATCTCTCCATTTCAAATTAGATGGAGAGGAGTCGAGTCGATCCTTTACTTTAAGAAGGGTAATATTGTCATTTTAATTTTTTTAGTCAATATTACCTCTCTGGATTAAGGGTCCAGCTCCTCTCTATTTCAAATGACCATTCTCCCACGAATGTAGCATGAAAAAATTTAAAATCTATTACCAAATTACTTTATTCACTTTTCTCTAAACAAAAATTCAAATCTTATTTCACTTTTATATCACATTAATCACTTCTTGTTATTATTCAAACTACTCACAACAAACCTCTTTACCAAACGAGCCCAGTATTTGATAATTCGTAGTGTTTTCCTGTTGTGAAATTTTGTGATCTCTCCGAAAATTGTTTCACTTAAATTCCATCTCTGAGTCCAGTAACCTATCGCCCAAGACCCATAGCTAGGGGTGTAAATCCGGGCCGGTTATAACCGGGCCCGGAAAACCGGAAAACCGATAACCGGGTACCCGGGGTACCCGGTCCCGGTCCTGGGTTCTTGATTTCACAAGACCCGGTTATACCCGGGACCGGGTCTTATACTTAATTAAATTAAAAAAAAAAAAAAAAAAAAAAAAATCCCTTTTGTTTTCTCCCTGCACCTTAAAAACCCTACCTTTTTCTTTTGTTTCTTTTGTTTCGTCCTTGCACCCGCTCCAGCCTCGTCCTTCTTTCTTTCATTTATCTTTCTTGCTTTCCTTTGTCCGACTGAAAAAGGGATCGAGAGTGACAGAGAGATTAAGACAGAGAGGAGATCGGGGAGGGAGATCGTGAACCCAAAAGGCAAAAGTGAGACTCGATCATCCACAGGTCGCCAGTTACCGGAGCAGACGACGCCGTGATGCCGGAGAAGACCTGTGACCAGTCGAACACGAGAGGAACCAAAGTAGACCCGATTCTTTAGTGGGTCAAGCCAATCGGCGATGGGTCGACTTCGGTGGAGCAGGGCTTGTGACTTCCGGCAATTCATTCTGTGATCCGTTCACATTTTTTTGTGGATTTTCTGGGTAAATCCTCAAAATAGTAATCCATGTAAAATAGTTGATTTGGTTTATTATTGTTGATTTATTTTGATAAAATCCCCTGTTTTTGGTTGGAGTGGCCGAATGGAGTTCATGTTGGCCATAGTTAAGGAAGAATATGAAAAGACTCTTAATTCTTCATTGATCTTCCCAAAACATTTTCTTAATCTGATTCTCTGTGATCGATCTTCTTCTGGAAAGGCCGTTGACGCCATGGAGGTAATATCATTCTCGGAATTCTTTTCTATTAAGAACAAATGAGTATGTTGTTTTCTTCTTCTTCTTCTTCCGGTGTCTCTGGTTTTTTTTTTGTTACTGTTGTATTGTATTCTGCTGATAAGCTTTCTTTGATATCATCTTTATGGGAAGTATAATTGATATAAACTTATAGTAGTACAAATTCTTATTGTTTTCGAGATTCAATGATCTTCTTCTTCAATGCATAGCAGTTCCCTCAATTCCATATTTGTATTTTCCTTGTATCTCTTACATGTTAGTTTTTGCTTTTGTGTTTCTTGTCTTAAGACTTCTTGTAATCTCCCTACATACTACATAAAGCCCTGCCTTCCTTTGTCTATAAATATATGATACATTTTAGATTATCAACCAAAACAGACTTCCCGATTCTTACTGATAGAAAAGGGGATTATTTCAGTTTGGGAATAATTTGGTTTGAAAAACCGGGTAACCGGGTGAAAACCGGTTAACCGGGCTACTCGGTTCCGGTTCCGGTTCCTGAAATACAATGACCGGGGACCCCGGTTCCGGTTCCCGGTTTTGGCCAATAACCGGGAACCGGGACCGGGTTTATACCCCTACCCATAGCCACCCATAACTATCGGATTTTAACCTATTGAAAAATTCCACTCAAGACCCACAACCCAACTCTCATCCACCTAGAACCGCCAGACCATCGCCAAAGCCCCACCCGAATCACCAAAACCGGTAGAGCAACCCCATATCAATGTCATTTTCGAACAAATTGGCACATACTAGGCCTGAACACAAGATTATGCAGATTGAGCCACCACCTGGAGGCCAAATTGATGCGCCCACTGCGGCCCGTCACCGCCAACCATCGTGCCGGCCTTGTTGCGAGCCTCCGCTGATCTCTCTGGCACCGCCACCGCCCTTATCTCACACCAGCTCAGCTCTTCAACTTCCTATTCGGTCTCGTCACAAATGGAATTGAGTTGTGGACAAGAATAAGCCATCGTGAATAATGGGTTAGAAAAAAAAAAAAAAAAATTGTGGGCCCTAGGTCGCTAAACTCAGTAAGTCAAATGTTTGTAGGAACCTTGGAGACAAAGAAAACAAAAAATGTGGAGCCCTAGCTTATCTCTAAATCCAAAAGTCAAATGTTTGTACCTATACCTTGGAGACGAGTTCCTTTTAAGGGGTAATAGTTGAGTTAGAATTCATTAGGATTAGGTTACTTAAAAGGGTTAAATACCTTTTGTCCCATGTGATTTTAAATATATATTTTTTTGTGCTTTTATTTTTATCACAGATGATACATGTGTTATGGAAAAAGACGGAGATATATGGTAGTTCCGTCCAAAACTGATGGTTTTCCACGTCAGTGACACGTGGCACCTTTAAAATTACTATACATGGCTGCCATTTTTTTATTTTTTTTTTATTTTGAAGCTTTAAAAAGATTTAATAAAAAATCATGGTTTTTAATTTTTAATTTTTTTTAAAAAAAATTTAGGGCTTTTTTTTTTTTTTTTTTTAAAAAAAAAAAAAATCCTTAAAAGAAAATAAAAATTTTAAAAAATTGTGTAGCCACGCGTCGCTGACATGGAAATCTGTCAGTTTTGAACGGAAAAATGGACGGAGGTACCATCTCCGTCTTTTCCCATAACACAGGTACCACCTGTAATAAAAATGAAAGTACAAGGAGCAAAAAATAAAGATTTGAAACCACAGGATACTGTAACGTATTTAACCCAATTTAAAATTAATATTAGAGTTTATTTGAAGCGAGCCCCTTCTATAAGGATGAACTATAAAATTGATGTTTTACAGCATCCACTAAAGAGTTGACACATCATTAAAAGACTAAAATACACAATGCATGAAAAACACCTAATATTTGTCATTTTCAAAGAGCCCAATCAGTTTTAAACTCACCACCTGTTCAGCCACTCGCCTCTGGATTCCGCTGACGGCCACTGCCAAATCTTCGCCAGATTCTGCCGAAGACCAATCCTCCAGCCACGTCACGGCGACCCATTCTCCATCCAAAACAACCGGATCCCAGCCGGCTGGCCAGGATCTGGTCATTCCCCGACCAAAATGGCCGAATCGAGGCCGGCCTGATCTGGTCCTTCCCTGGCCAGAATGGCCGGGAACTTGCCCCTCCATGGCCAGAACGTCTGAATCCCGGACAGGCCGAATCTGGCCCCTCCCCGGCCAGATCCTGATCGACCAGCCTAGATCTAGCCACTCCTCGGCCAGAACGGCCGAGATCTAACCCTTCCCCGACTAGAACGGTCGGATTCCAGCCTATTGGCCTGGGAAACGTGCTCGAGAGTTTCCTTCTAGCCGGATTCTGGCCTATTGGTCGTGGAATCATGGTCGGGAGTTTCCTTAGAGAGTTACAGTGCTGAGAGGGGGATGAATTTGGTGTTTTTAGGTTTATAGTATTTTTGTTGTAATTTTTGCTTTTTTATGAGTTGTTGACTTATAATTGGATGCTGTAAAATAAAGGTTTTACAGCCCATCCTTATTGAAAGTAAATTCTTATTTGAATATTGAAATCCAATTGCAGTGACCCTTTGGTTGTAAATAGTGACCATTTGTGTATTCTCCAGCTTGAGTGAAGTTTTGTAGTCTTTTATACCCCAAAGAGCTATTTGTGGCTAATTGTTTTACTCAAATTCCATCTCCAATCATAACCCAATCCCAATAACCTATTAGATTTTGACATAATTGTCTCCAAGTGATAGTTCAATCGGTTGGAGATTATGCCTCATAAAGCGGAGGTTACTAATTCGAATCCCTCGTCCCCCTTTTGTGTGGACATGTCAAAAAAAAAAAAACAACAAAGATTCTCACGTAATTAGGGAACCAAAATAGATTATTGTAATTGGTCAGGAAAAAGAAAAAGAAGCACATGATCATACTAATTAACCAATAAATAATGAGAAACGTTTTTTTTTTTTAATGAAATATTTTAGTATTTCATTGATCAAAGATCACGAGCATAAAACTTTTACATTACAAAGTATAAAGCTTTGCAAATTCATAGTCACATGCTATGAGGTTACAAAGTCATAGATACAAACAAAATTCTTACAACAAAGTGATATTTATGACTTTTATCTTCTGCTAACCCATGTACAAAAATAATGAAATAGTAGATATACTCCGAGCAGACTAGATCTAAGATAAAGGTAACCAAATATCCTATAAAATTTTAATAAAACCGACTTTGAGATATAACCCCTCACACCAAACTATTCAGGCCTTGAGAAATAACCCATCATACCTAACTAACATTCATCTCATAGATTGTCCATGAAAGTAGATCTAAAGAGAAGAAAATTCTTATTTAAAGCAAAAAAAAAAAAAAAAAAAAAAAAAAAAAAAAAAACCCAGAATGAAAGGGGTAGGGTAGGAACGGGGAATAGAAAGAGAAAATGAGGAGAGGAGGGAGCAGATCTGCTCCCTCTTCTCATATCTATTTTTTGAAGGGTAAAGTCTAGGGCCAGGTAGAGAAAACATGTGTTTTTATGGCAACAATTAAAAGTGAAAAAAGTTAAATTGTTTTGAAATTGATTGTTTTTTAAATAATAAGAAATGCTAAGAATGCCAAATCTTTTATCAAGAGATGAATACTTGTAGCATTTATTTTTATTAATTATTTTGATCATCTTCAATAAATAAGCTATACATAATTTTATTACCTATCTCATGATAAAAAAAAAAAAAAAAAAAAAAAAAAAAAAAAAAAAAATTGGTATCTCTATTATTTCTCATAAATTACAATTCAACACTACTTTGTACTTGCATTTTGGGATGCTTGAAAACTGAAAAAACTAGGGGGTTGTTTGGCAAACCACTTTAACTTTCACTCTATTTCTTTTCATTTCTCTAAAAAAATAAAAAAAAAATAAAATAAAAAAAAAATCTAACTTTTTTACACTTTTTATATCACATCAATCATTTTTTATTACTATTCAAATAAAAAAACTCCACTACAAAACAAAACTTATTCACTTTTCTATAAAATATTCTAAAATTTTATATCACATCAATCACTTCTTACTACTATTTAAACAATTATTCTACAACACAATAGCTTACCAAACAAGCCCTAGACTTTCCTAATGTTGTATGTCGGCAAAAGTCCAGCAACCGGTGACAGAACTGGGGGCTGGTGGGCCATAACCCCCCGCTAGGCCCCATCTCTTTAAAAAATATTAAAAATTTATTTAATTTTTAAATTTGTTATTTTTTTTTTCTTATTTTAATCCTTGATTTATTTTTTATTTTTTAATACCGTCAGGTTTCCTTAAAATTAAACTTCTATTTCCGTCCCTGCCAAGTGCCTGCATCTGTTTATCAAGAATTGTTCAAATATCGTTTTATTATCATTATTATTATTACTAATTTATTCTTCTCTTATTGTGCTGTCAGCTGCGCATCATTTTCTTATGATTGCTCACCAAAGGTTATTCAGAACATCTACGCCTCACATCCTAATTGCATGATGCCATTCGTCTTTGTTCATGGATGCCTCATGTGTATGAGGTCTCTTGTAAGATGACTTGGTGGGTTGAATTTTATTCTCAGTGAAGAAATATATATGATGAAAATGTTATTAAATCACCACTAGTCTCAAAATTTTAAGCTGATAAAAAGAAGTAAATTTAATTATTTAATCAATAGTTTTGATTCAAAAGTTTAAGCTGGTAGAAAGAAGTTATTTTTTAATTATTTAATCAATACTACTTTAACACTTCTCCTCACGTTTGGGTTCAAACTTCATTTTTAATAAGTGAGGTCGAACACGTAAAATATAGAGAAAAGTACACATACTCCCCTTAAACTACCACCCAATTGTCAATATGCTTCCTAAATTATCAATTATGTCAGTATCACCCTTAAACTACCAAACAATGTCAATGTCCTCCAATGACAAAAACACATTTCATAAAATTATTAAAATTCTTAAAATTATATAATAACTAAACAAAAAATATATATATATATATATATATATATATATATTTTTTTTTTTTTAAAAAAAAATTAAAAATAAAACCAAGGTTTTTCATTTGTTTTTTTTAATTTTTTTTTATATATAATTTTTCAGTTTGGGGCCTTTGGGCCACCCCCTTGGATTTTCATTTTTCTCCTTTTCTTTTTAAAAAAAAAAAAAAAAAAAAAAAAAAAAAAAAAAAAAATTAGTTTTTTTTTTCAAATTTATAAGGATATATTTATCTTATTGAAATTTTTTTGGAGTTATTTTTATCTTTTTGTTGGCTTTAAAGAAACATTGACATTTTTTTTGTAATTTAGGAGGATTTTGACGTAATGGGTAGTTTAATGCTACATTGACAAAAGAGTGGTACGTAGTTTGAGGGGGCATGTATACTTTTCCCTAAAATATTAAACTGACATGGGAGGTAATGACAAAGTCAAGGTTCGAAATCAAGACCCTGATACCACGTTAAATAACTACTTGTCTCAAAAACTTAAACCGATAGAAATAAGTAAATTTAATGAATGAATCAGTAGTTTAATAAATATTAACCCAGAATAACAAAAGCTGCTAAAATATATAGCATTATATCCCTATCAATAACAAATGACATTCATGGCAGATTCAGAATGATGAGTAGGGACACATAATAATTGGATTCCCAGGGGTGTAGAAGGTGGTCAAACTCATCATTCTTGTTGGTGCTTTTGCTGTCTATGAAGCCTGAATCATTACCGTCTTTATATCGAAATTCCTTGAGTTTGAGCAGCTCGCTAAAATCTTGACCCTCTGAACATAGGATGAAGTTGAGCAGCTTGCTCTGCCCGCTTGGTTTTGATTGAATTGTGAGCGGCCATGATAGCACTACAAGAAGAAGAAGCAAAAATGTTGCTTGCAGAAATGCCAAAGTTTTTGGGGCCATTGATGGAGCAAAAAAGTCTGAAGGAAATTGGAGGCAGAAGAGAGAGCAACGCTTGTGTACGTGTGCTTAATTATGTTTGCTTTGTGCCCTCAGTATGTATCTATATATATATATATATATATGTATAGAGAGAGAGAGAGAGAGAGAGAGAGAGAGAGAGAGAGAGAGAGCTCTAATAAGGGAAGTTACCTCGCAATTGAGCATATAACCCGTTGGATGGGGCAGTCTCACTACTAAAAAAAAGACATTTATGGACGGTTTTTTTCTAGACGGTTTCTAAAACCGTCTAGAAAATAAAATTTGCAGACGGTTTTTTTGAAACCGTCTAGAAAAAATTAATTATGGACGGTTTAATTAAACCGTCTATAAAATTCGAGACGGTTTAGTTAAAACCGTCTAAAAATTTTCATTTCCAGACGGTTTTTATAAAACCGTCTATAAATTTATAGACGGTTTTTTTTAAAACCGTCGTTAAATTTTATTTCCAGACGGTTTAGTTAAAACCGTCTGGAATTTATAGACGGTTTTTACCAAACCGTCTGGAATTTTTTTCCCCCACGCCATGTCATCAATCCGTGTAATACACCTCTTATTTCACCACGTCCGTCAGATTCATTTCCCAAACAAAATCAAAACCATCGATCTCTCTCTCTCTCCCTTGCTCTCTCTGATCTCTCAGTCTTCTTCTTCCCCAGAAAACTCTCTTCTCCCCAAATCTCTCTTCTCTCTCTCGTCTCTCTGATCCTTCTCACTAGGTGGCGATCTCGCCCGACCCAGATACGCGTCCACGGTCTTGGCGACTCTCTGCATCGTAGTGGAGCAGTGCTCTCCGAAATCGCCGGCGACCTCGTTGTCCATGGTATCGATGTTCTCGTCATCCTCGTTGACGGGGATGGACGTGACGTAGGCGTCGCGGTCGTTGCCGCCGTATAGGTCGGTGTCGAAGGTGACGGAGGTCAACCCAAAGCCAGTTGCTGCTCCATACGCCTCCGCTCTTCCTGGGTCTTCGCGATCTCCGGGTCCATGGCGAAATGGTCGAACGATTTGGGGTTTCCGGCCAGATCCGGCCGAAACCGGCTTTGGGTTGTTTTGGGTTGGTATAGTTTTTGGTTGATTTGTGAAAGGGGGGTGTTTAGCCGTGGCTGTGGTTGTTGGGTTGTGCAATGAGGGAGCAGATCCGGCCGAAACGGCTTTGGGTTGTTTTGTGGGTATATTTTTTGGTTGATTCTCCGGTGGATTTTCCGGTAGAACGCGCGTAGAAGCTTAAGAGACCACTGGAAAAAATAAAAAAATAACAAATAATATTTTTTTTTTTTTTTTATAAAAAAATAACAAATTGTGGACGGTTTTGGGCAAAACCGTCCATAATTTTTCTGGACGGTTTTGCCCAAACCGTCTAGAACTGATTCTGGACGGTTTCGCCAAAACCGTCTAGAATTACGGACGGTTTTGTCCAAACCGTCTAGAAATTCAATTAGCGACGATATATCCTAGACGGTTTAAAACCGTCTGAAAAAAACCGTCTGGAATTGATTCCAGACGGTTTTTTTTGCATTTCTGGACGGTTTAAAACCGTCCAGAATTTGCTTTTTTTTTGTAGTGTCTTCTGCTCTTAAATGGGGGTCTTAATTTAGAATTTATTTCTGCATCGATCTGTCTTGTTTTTTTTTCCAAGTTGATCAAGTCGTTCCCGAGCTAGCTAGTGTCCTTGGACTTTTCTATGCATTAAGTTCAAGGTTAAGACCAAAAGCAAATATCCGACTAATTATTATTATTATTATTATTATTTTTTGAAAAACATATCCCGCTAATTATTTGGCTCATTTCGGTATACGATTTTTTTTTTTTTTTAAAAAAATATTTAAAATTGTGAATACTACGATAATTTATTTTTTAAAATTATGTTTAAATGGTTTAGAAAATTTGAGACAAAATTAAAAAATAATTGGATAAAATCTTAGTAAAATTTAAATTCTAAAAAACATTGTTTAAATACTAAAGTATTTGAAAAACAAAAATCACCCGAACATGGCTCGGTGCTACTCAAGACTTTTCTTCTACATATATTAAAAACAATATATATTCGTTTTTTTCTCTTTTCTTTCAAAATACGTAAAAACCACAAATTGATACACACCAAATTTGAATAATTAGCCGTGGACAAAATATATGCAATAGAAAATCCGTACACTTCCTTGTCTCTTTTTATATTTTGTATATATATAGTAATATTAGCTTTACTATGAACACTCAACACGCTACAGCCCAGCTTTACTACGAGTCTATGAACATTCAACACAAATTCCTACTGGATTACAGTACCCATGCAATATTACTTTATAACTTCTTTTTTTTTTTTTTTAATTAGACCATTTGACTTTTTTTTTTTTTCTAAAAAAATTAAAATAAAAAAAAGACACTAAAGCTGAATAAGAAAAGATGGTCATAAGTGAAACCCCTAAAAGTGCCACATCGGGACGATTATTATTGACTAGAGCTGAATAGAAGATGGTTATAAACGGATTCCACAAAGGTACTCCCATGCAAGCAATTATGCATTGGAAGAGGGCCCAAGAAGCTTATAAACACATCTATCTCTCGCTCTTTGGCCGATGTGGGACAAAGGCCATTTTCTATTTATACACAATGCCTAAGTGAAATGGGCAAGTAGAGAGAAAGTGGCAACTCCTTTTTCTTTCCTGGTTTTAAATTGAGAGGTGCATAGTTTCACTTCATTTTTGGGCTGAGTAACACTATCAAGGAGGATCCATGTCCGGTCCTCCTTAGTCTTCCTTAAATGGACGTGGTTTTTAAAATTGCCTTAGATCAAAATTTAATAGTGAGTTATCATGCATGTAATGGTGATTTTAAAAGCTATATTAATTTTAGGAAGATTCAAAAAGGACATGAGTCTGCATTTTAGTATTACTCTTTTGGACTATCATGACTTGGGGCTGATAATTTTTTTATATGATTTATAAATTCGATACGAACTCAACAAGAAATTACTTAGTTAGAATTGAAGAGTTTAACCTTTTTAATTAAATAGGCTAAATTATAGTTGATTTATATAATTTTATACTTACATTTGATATCGAACGTAAATTGTCACCCCTAGGGTGACGCCGTGACCTGCCTTCCAGCAACGTTATTGATCCTGTAATGTTGTACATCTTTTCTAATTTATATTACAGTATGAGGACCGCAGGGAGATACCCCTCAGTCAACATATTGGATTCACATCTCAACTCCCTTATCTAGAGAATAATAAATATCTAAAAAAATAAAAAATAAAAAAATAAATATCCCTTGTTCGAACGAAGGCTATTAATGGGACTTTCGTGGGAGCAGAAATCAGCACCCACCTAAAAGTCCCAAATAAATTGCCTAACACATCTTCTGTTATTTTGAATGATATTTTCTCTGCTTGTGGTGTTTGAGTGGTAATTGAAAAAATAGTTGTCAAGTATTATTGGCTTAAAAAATAATCAAGAACTTCCACTAAAACTATTATAAATTTAAAAAGGAAAAGAAAAATGAGAAGGGTTTTAACATCTTCAAGAACTTTGGGAATCTTTGGTAAATATTGTTGAGTTGATTTTTTTTTTTAAATAGTAGTAAAAAGTGATTGATGTGATATAAAGTAGAAATAATTTGTATGAAAAAATGAAAAAAAAAAAAAAAATTGTATTGTAGTAAATTTTTTTATTTGAATAGTTAAAAAATTATTGATGTGATATTAAAAGTGAAAAACGTTAGAATGTTTTAAAGTTATTTTTTTATTTTTTTTGGAAAAAATGAAAATAAAAGTGGGAATGGCCAAACACCCCCTTTACCTCCCCAATCCCATCCCGAAATTCACGATGTTTCAGAGTTACATGTGCAAGGCAAGTTGATGGTTGAGGAAATTAGCCGTGTTTGGTAACCGATTCAGCCACCTCGAGTTTGATGAAGAATTTTTTAAAGCAGATATAAATGATTGATGTGATATAAAATAAATAGAATTTTAATTTTTTTGAATGGAAAGTGAAAAAAAAAAAAAAAATTGTTTTGTATTGAGTTTTTTGTTTGAATAATAATAAAAAAAATAATTGATGTGATATAAAAATAAGAATGTATTGAATTTGAGTTTTTTAGAAAAAAAAAATTTGTATCAAAGTCGTGGTAACCCAATGGTTACCAGACACGTACAGTAGGAAATCAGGGTTTTTCACCATTTTGACTTTGACTTTAAGACTCCGTTATTAAATTGATAGAGACCCCTCATATATTTATTTACAAATTGCTCTTTTTTTTTGTAAATCTATCATAAAATCATGAATAAACGACCGATTTGAAATCACTCACACTTTTTAATTTTTAATTTTTTGATACACGAGTTTTTTGCAAATTTGAAATAAGTCCCTTTGTGAGTTTTTCATTAAGTTTTTTTTTTTTTTTTTTTTTTTTTGACACAATGGGTAGTTTGGGGCACATTAATAATGGTGTGATACTTTTCTTTAAAATATTTAATTGACATAGGAGGCAAAGTTCGAAATTAGAACGTTTAGCTCTAATACCATGTTAAATCATCACTTGTCCAAAAAACTTAAATTGATAGATAAAAATAAATTTAATCATTTAATCAGTATTTTAATAAATATCAACCCAGAATAACAAAAGCTGCTAAAATATATAGCATTATATCCCTATCAATAACAAATGACACTAATTCATAGCAGCTAGATTCAGAACGATGAGTAGGGACCCAAATATTCTGGTGATTTTTAGATAACAATTGGATTCCCAGGAGTGTAGAAGGTGGTCAAACTCATCATTCTTGTTGGAGCTTTTGCTGTCTATGAAGCCTGAATCATCACTGTCTTTGTATCCAAATCCCTTGAATTTGAGCAGCTCGCTAACATCTTGACCCTCTGAATTTAGGATGAAGTTGAACAGCTTGCTCTGCCCGCTTGGTTTTGATTGAATTGTGAGCGGCCATGATAGCACTACAAGAAGAAGAAGCAAAAATGTTGCTTGCAGAAATGGCAAAGCTTTTGGGGCCATTAATGGAGCAAAAAAGTCTGAAGAAGGAAATTAGAGGCAGAAGAGATGAGAGATTGTGTGCGCTTAATTATGTGTTCTTTGTGCCCTCAGTATATATATATATATATATATATATATATATATATATATATATATATATATATATATATATATATATATATAAATATATATAGAGAGAGAGAGAGCTCTAATAAGGGAAGTTAACTCGCAATTTGGCCCGTTGGATGGGGCAGTCTTCTGCTCTAAAATCGATTTTACGCGTTTTGTGGTCTTAAGAATTTATTTCTGCCACTGTTTGTTTTTTGTTTTATTCAAGTTGATCAAGTCGTGCCGTGGATAGTGTCCTTGGACTTTTCTCATGCTTTTCAAGGTTAAGATGCATCTAGACCAAAGCACATATCCCGCTAATTACTAAGGTGCTACATAGACTTTAGGACGAAAATACAATCAACTCCCTCAAAGTTTGATTACTTTTTTAATTATGTTTCAAATATTTAAAAATTTGCAATGTATTCCAATAAAATTTCTAAATTTGTCAATGTGGTCAATCCATTAGTAATTTCCGTCTGCTCTAATTTTCTGTCTGCTCTAATGTAAAGGGTTTCTTTGTTTTACCCTCAGTTAAGAGAGAGGACCCATAGTGGCACTGACCCACCCAACGATCACCAGGATCTGGATCTTCTCGGCCAACTGGTTGCACGAGATCAAGACCGCCATGACCACAAAGCCACAAATGATCGCGGCCCAAGGCTCGAGCACAAAGCACCCGGCGGTGATCACTGCGAACCCGCCGAGCAAGCCGTTGCAGACATCGGTCACATTTCAGTGGCCGAAGATGATTTGCTTGCTAAAGAGAGTGGTGAGAGCAGCAATGCACCCGGCGAGAGTGGTGGTCATGGAGGTTCGACCCACTGCGCTCCATTGGCCGTTGTGGCTACCGAAGTTGTAGGGGCTTAGAATCTTGGTGAACGAGCCGGGGTTGAAGTCGTACCAACCGAACCAGAGGAGGAAAGTGTCGAGGACAACGAGGGAGGCGTTGTGGCCGTATAGCGCGACAGAATGGCCGGAATGGTGGAATCGGCCGATCCTAGGGCCTTCGATGAATGCACCCCATAAACCGGCAATGCCACCGACCATGTGGACGACGCCGAAGCCAGTGAAGTTCGACGATTGTGTGATGAAATATTTGAAGGTTAATTCGGTAATTCACCACATCTAATTGAGGGTAAAATAGAGAAACTCCCATAGAAAAAAATCACGTGCGGAGCACTTGAGACCCTTTCCGTCATAGTAGACGGAAATTACTAACGGATTGGCCACATTAACTAATATAAAAACTTCATTGGGGCACATTGCAAATTTTTAAAAATTGAAGGCAGAATTGAAAAAGTGGTCAAACTTTTGAGGGGGGTTAATTGTATTTTCCCCTAACTAGATTCTCTCTCTAGATATTAGAAAGAGAAGCAGCGTGAGAGAATAATTCTATAAGTTCTTCTTGTGTCCCTCCCAAAATAAGGTGGCTTTTAAAATTACAATTTGATTAAAATTTAAAAGTGATCAATCACACGCTCAATAGTGATTTTAAAATTCATATCACTATTGAAAGGATACGAAAGTGACTTCTAGTATTAGTCGATGCGAGATGATAGTAAACATAAACTTAATATTGAAAATAAAAGGTAATTTAAGAAGAGAAAAAAAATAATGAATAAGAAAGAGAAAGTTCTAGCCGCCGTAAAGAAAATAGAAAATAAGTCTGGGAGTTGTGGTGTAGGCTAAGTTTACAGCCTACGACTAAGAACAGCTTTAAGAGATCGATTCGATGGGTGCCTTCGAGTAGACTAATGTACCACCGTATTGTAGAAGATTGGCCTTGGATTACTAGCAGACGAGGGCTCAGCAGAGGTGGTGAGGTGATGTGTTAACAATCAGAGACTTTCCACCAGAGGATGGACCACGTGCTTTGAGCGATGAATTGACTAGGGATCGGCGCTCGAGCACCAATTGGGAAAGAGGAAAGAAGCGAAGTTGCTTAAGGCCGATGCACGACGGAACAACATGCACCAACGTAAGGCAGCTTTTCTCGCAAGGATCGAGAGGGAGTGTGCTCCGATGATTGAAGAACAAGAAGACCTGTAATGCCTAGTAATTTTAAGCTCTTAAAGAAATTATTGATATTGTTTAGGAGACAATATCCATAGGTTTTTATAAGTAAACTTAAAGTTATTTTGAAAACTTAAAGATCAAAACCTAAAAACCCTTAAAAATCTAAAAGTAACATTTAAGTTTTAAACTTTGATTGAACTGAAAACAGGTCAAACGGACTTAGATTTAATTGATTCAAAAACCGTTGTGCTCAAAATAGAAATATCTATCACATTAGAAATATCTATCATATGGTAAAATTTGGTGAAAGGTCCACCGGTTGACTTTTTAAATTTATAGTTGACTATTTAGGTGTCAAGTGACACTTTTGGTTGAAATTTGACCTCTAAATTTAGGCTTGATAAATATGTTTTTATGGCTTATAATTACTCAATATAGTATAATTAAAGTTTATACTTGAATCCTGTGAAGTCAGAATTCAATTTGGCGACAGTTGACTTTTTGGCCAAAACCGGTGCTTAAATAATCCAACTGTCGAATTTTTAACAGAAAATGAATTAAAATCTCCAGACCAACTGGCCCTAACTGCCTCCAAAACTGAGACAAGATGATATTTATTTAGTTTAGGCAATCTAGTTGAAAGCTAAGTCTAGTTAGACAAAAAGTTGGACTTTTGAGTATGAAAGAGACTTTTTTTTGTCAACAATGGAGGCTATCCTTTTCTTGAAATTCCAGCAGCCTTCTAGCACTTTACGTGGCTTGATTCCTTCACCAAACCCACCCCTTTTGGTCCTCTATAAATAGACAGCATGCTAGCCTTCCTTGCATTATTTCAGAAACTCAAAAATCCATGCAAAAGATAGAGATGTTTCCTTGGAGAGTCACACGACTAACTTGAGAAAAAGAGTTAAACTTTTCTGTTTTGCTTTAAGCTATTGTCCCCCTTGGTTCAAGCTATTGTCCATCACCTTTAGAAGGCTCAATATCATCCATTTCCCTCCTCTTTCACAGCCTACGGTATACATAAAAATCAGGAACTCAAGCAGCCCTAAAACTCCACTACTCGGCCAAGGTGAGGATTGAGTGAAACTTTTATGTTTCTCTCTTTTGTATTTCTATCCAGCAGCCTTAGGGGAGCTAGATATACCTCTTACCTTACTCTTTCATGGCCTATCTCTATAGAACAAAGATCATAAACCAAAATAGTACTAGCAACTCCAAAACCGGCCACTTTGGGCTTAAAAGAGAACTTTTGTTTCATAAATTGTTTTGTAAGTTTTCTATGTGTTCAAGTGTTCCATAAGTGATTTCTAAGATATATTTTATGTTAATATGATGCCTAAAATATAGAACACAAAAGAAATAAGGTTGAAAGAAAACAATTCAAGAAAATGACCTAAAAGAACACATATATCTCTCTTTGATCTTATTTGATATTATTGTGAATTTTATGAAATTGTGGATATATATGTATATTATTCTTGTTGTATTTTAGCCTAGTGATGGTCTTGGATCATCAAAGGTAATTTTTATTACTTGTGTATTTATTATATAGCATTCCATATTAATTGTTAAGATTCATGTTTGAGCATTATGTCACAATGTTTCAGTACTTAACCATGAATCAAAGTAGTGATTTTAATTGATTTAATGACTTTTGTAAAATAGTGAATATATTCTTGTTAATATATATATATATATATATATATATATTTGTATATTTATCTTAGCATTTGCATTCCTGCAATTCGGCTCTGTTGCTTGAGTACCCTATCTTTTGCACATTTATCTTAGCATTTGCATTCCTACAAGTCTGCTTTGCCACCTGATTACCCTATCATTTGCATATTTATCTTAGCATTTGCATTCCTGCAAGGTCGGTTTTACCGCCTGATTACCCTACCCCTTGGATCATAATATCATTATATATATATATATATATCCGTCAGCGTGCTGTCAACGCAGTTAGAGCCAAGGGAAAGCCGGGTACGTCGGGAGGACACACGGTAGGACACAGTGTATGATCTAGGAAACCTAGTTGAAGCACATAGATGAAATGCGGTAGAGAGATGAAAACAACAAAATTTTAAGCTCAGATAAAGCAAAAACTTGTGAAGATGAATAGATTATTCAGATCTAACTCATCAGTAAGCTCTAGGTCTACTAGGATCCCAGAGATCCCTAAGATTATAAACGAAGAACATGTTGAGTACCATGATGAAGATTCCTTCATTGATGTCAATGATTGGAACATCCCTAAAGTCCCCAGTAAAGAAATTTACAGGAAGAAGTGGTCAATGACATCGTTCAAAACTGAACAACATGTTAAGACCTTTGAACAAGTCTATGCTTTGAATAAGGAGCATGAGTTATGTCAGCTTTTTAGCCCCGAAGCCATAAAGAGACATAGAAAAGAAGGCCATAACTTTATCCACATCGGATTAGTTCAGGTCGCCATTAAGCCCTTAACAAGAAGAGGTCTTAAAGCCTCAGTTCGCCCTTCGGTCTTAAGAATGTCCCAAGTGAGTTCCAGAATATCATGTATGATATTCTCAGCCCCTTAAGCAAATACTCCATAGTTTACATAGATGATGTTCTCATCTTCTCTAAGTCCATTGAAGAACACTGGAAACTTTGAATTCGTTTCTAGAAGTTATCAAGGTTAACGGTTTAGTAGTCTCTGCTACTAAAATTAAGTTGTTCCAAACCAACATCTGATTTTTTGGATATAATATCCATCAATCAAAAATAAGTCCAATCAGCAGAGTCATTCAATTTGCTGATAAGTTCCCTGATGAAATCCTCGAGAAAACTCAACTCCAAAGGTTCCTTGGATCTCTAACCTATGTTGCTGATTTCTATCAAAACTTTCGCAAGAAATGCAAGCCATTATTTGATAGACTTCAAACAAGCCCTTCTCCATGGACTAATACTCATACTTCCATTGTCAAAGAAATTAAGCTCCATGTCCAGACATTGCCCTGTCTTTGACATCCCTACAATTGATTCTTTTAAGATCGTTGAGACTGATGCCTTTGACATTGGTTACGGTGGTATTCTCAAACAGCAAGTTCATTCCAACCAACCTGAACAAATTGTTCGCTTCCATTCAGGTGTTTGGAATTCAGCACAGAGAAATTATAGTACTATTAAGAAAGAAATTTTATCTATAGTACTATGTATTTCAAAATTTCAAGATAACCTTTTAAATCAAAAGTTTTTAATAAGAGTTGATTGTAAAAGCGCAAAACATGTTTTAGAAAAGGATGTTCAAAACGTTGCATCTAAACAGATTTTTGTAAGATGGCAAGCTATCTTAAGCATATTTGATTTTGAAATTGAGTACATCAAAGGAAGTCAAAACTCAATCCTTGATTTCTTAACCCGTGAGTTTTTGCAGGAAAAAAATGGCTGATAACCAGATAGGGCTTTTTATTGATGCAGATACACTTAGAAATAAAGAGTAGAAATGGTTGAATGAACAGAGATGTGATGAGCGTAAGTGAACAGAGTAATAAGTAAACGTACTTCAAAATTGGACTTATTGGCCGAGGCTTTTTCTTTCTTCTTATCAGCCATTTTTTCCTTGCAAAAGCTCCATTTAACCTATTGATAACCAATCTTGGAGCTCCTCTTTCTAGTTCAGCATTCTTCCGAACATAAAAAGCTGAGCATGACCAAGGGGACTTACTCTTGCGAATTAGGCATTTGCTTAATAGATCTTCTATTTCGTTCCGGCAGAATTCCATAGTCTCTTGACTCATCTGGATTGGCCTTGCCTTAGTGGTGATTTTTCCTTCATCAAAATCTTTGACATAAGGAAGACTTACGGTGTGCTTCTTCCTATGCTAAAAGGCAGTAGGGAGATCAGAACAGACTTCACTTTTGATCCTATTTTCAAAGAGTTGAATCTTTTGTTGAAGGATCTTTCGACTTAGTTGTTCTTCAATTCTTTTAACCTTAATTTCTTCTTGTAAAAACTCTACCTGTTGAGTTTTTGACTTGATTAGGTTAATAGACTTAGAAATTGAATTGCATTTGTAAGCATCTAATTGGCTCAGTTCTGGTTTTGCTAAGAACTTAAACTTAACATTTTCATCCATGGGATAGGGAATTAAACCATCATGGTCTATTGTAAAAGGATACAACAAGGTAATAAAAGGTAATCCTAGCATGACTTTACCAATCATATTCTTAACCAGAACGAATGTTGTTTTGAAACAAACATTGTCTTGACACACATGGGCTTTGTTAATTTCAAAAGTAATTTGCATCTTGCTGCCATTAGCAGAACGAAAAGTTTCTTTTGACTTGCTATAATACTTCGTAGGAACTAGTCTTTCTTGTATACAGTTTAAATATGCACCTATATCAATTAATACAACTACAGATAGCTCGAAATCTTATATCTTAATTTTAACCTTTGAATGCCATTTTTTAATATGGATTCGGTTAATTATGCTTAGACAATTTTCTTCAAATTGTGGGGTAGTGTCTTTAGGCTTAGGCCCAGGTTCAGCTTTGCTATCGTTAGGACTGCTAGTGGCTGACTTAAGTTTTTGCTCAATTTTCAAGAGGTTAACATCCTGTTTTAACTCTTGATTTTCTTCCTTAAGTATTTTAATCTCCGACTTAATTTGATTAATTTCAAGTTGCAAATCATTTATTGTGATTTGTTTCTTGGGTTTATTAAATCTTTTGAGTGTGGTACTTAGACTTACTTCCGGGGTTTTTGTCTTAGTTACTTCATTCTTTGTAAGAAGTTTTCTTAATTTTTCCAAATATTGTCTTTTTAACTCAGGATTCTCAATTTTACTTATAAGATCAAGAAGCAATTTTTCTTGTTCTTCTTCTTTGGTCATGACACCAACTGTTTTACAACAAGTGTCTTGACAACCAAAAATTATATCGGGACCAGACTTAGTACTACTGCAAGAGCAATAGCTTTCACTTGAACTTGTTGACTCATATTTGCTGGGTTCAGTGTCTTGTATTTCTAAATTCTTATTAAATTTTCTTTTTCTTCGTTAGAGACTTTTAGTTGCTTAATAGTATCCTTAGCTTTGCAATCTTTTGCAAAGTGACCTGACTTACCACACTTATAACAACCTGATTTTTTCTTAAATCGTCGTTGTTTAGGTTTCCTCTTGTCTTTCTTATAGAACTCATTAGGTTCAAAGCTTCGTTTCTTAAATCTTTTAAACCTTTTCTTATGCTTTCTATATTCTTCATGCTTTCGAGATTTCTTATGTTTCTTAGATGGTGCTACAGAAGGTAGACCATATTGTTCACAAAATTTTCACATTTCATACATAGCCTTTTTCTTATCCTTATTGGCTTGATTAGATATTTTCATATCTATACACATCTTTAGACCTTCTTTTTGGATAGCACTTATGATATTCCCGTAAGTGAGATTATCATAATCTATCACATTGTTCTCATTTACTAAGACTTGTTTGATCTTATGGGCAAACAGATGAGGTAAACCGTTTATGAATTTCTCTTTCCAAAACGGTTAGTTACTATCATCTCTTGACATAACACTAGAGAGGAATACATCTTTGTACCATCTAAAGTCGCTTAGGGTTGGACATCTCAGATTACTTAGTTGGTCATGGATCCTAGATGTGAGGTGACTAGTAGTTTCAATGAAATGTTCTATGATGGTATAAAATAGGGTGTTGATCGCATCAGAGTTTCCTAAACCAATTTCTTCATTGAATATTGGAATTCCTTCTGCGTCAGTCTTAACAGCATATTTTATGCTTTCTTTGGACTCGTTGGTGAGATGTTCTTCCCACCAGGCTTGAAGGGTTCCTGTGAAACCTGAAACCAGGAGGTCAATAACCTCTGGTTGACTTAAACCATGGTTCGTAGCATAGCTATTGGAGACCATAGTCATATGGGTTAACTTATCTAGGATTTGCTGTTCTGATAAACCATCAATATTCCATTCATATAGTTTATCTGCAGAGATGGCAAATTAACTTTGGAAATTTCTTTCCTTAAATTGGATATTCGGAGGGGTTGGCCTAGGATACCAATTTTTGGTAAGACTTGCTGGAGGGAACTTAGGCTTGTGTATCCTGTTCAGTTCTAGACTAGACATGGCTTTTTCAACTTTTTTGATATCTTCATCAGAGTCAGATTCCGAAGTGGATTCTGTTTCAGATGAATTCTTAGAAGACTAAGGGATATTAGCAACAGCCACAGTATGGGATGTACCTGGATGTTCTTGCTTGGCTTTTTCCAAATCCTTAAGCATTTCTTCTATCTTCTCAACAGACTTATTCTTGTTAATTTTTAAACTATTTCCCAGTTTTAACTCTGGAGGCTTAATTAAAGGTTTCTCTTGCTTAACAGGCTTGTTATCAAGTTTTTCTTCAATTTTATCTAACTAGTTACCTATGGAGTTTAGGTATTGGTTGGTATAATTATTTTGCTCAATGACTTTCTTAATATCTGTATTCTCAGATGTAACCTTAAAGGGGGAAGCCTTAACTGTTGTGAAACGGTGCTTAAACACTATGGTTTCTTGTGGAGGGTGACTTGAAGAAACAACTGTGTTATCTTCTTTTACCCATTTTTCTTTGGAGATAGTCTGTACCTTGTTTTCAACAGGGTAAAACTCATCAAGAAAATCGAAACAGAGAACCTCTGTTTCGACTTGACTTATGTGTTCCTTATAATGACTTAAGATTTCTTTCTTTTGTTCAAGGTTGAACCTTTCGTGATAATCTCTTCTTCTTTCAAGATTTGCTTCCGACTCAAGATCTTCATTAAGTCTTTTAAAATCTATCTTGAAAGGCTTCTTTAGCATACTTAGCTGAGGGTCAATGGTTGTTTCAACTGTAAAATCGAATTCTGTAGGAGAAGCATTTCCTCCTTGGGATTCTTCATCTTCTAGTTGGCTATCAGCCATGTAACAAGGATAACTTACTTGAGAGTTTGTTTGGATTCCTTTTAACTTAAGGTTTCTTAACTCTTTTTCCAAATCTAGATCTCTTCGTTTTAGTTCTTCCGTTGTGGTTGAACCAGCTAACGAATGCCTAGTTGGAATCTTATTCTTAGCAAGTCTAGCTGAGCTAGACCTTGGGATTTCTAGTTTAGAAGAACTGGACCTTGGGACTTCTAGTTTAGAAGAACTGGACCTTTGGGACTTCTTCTATGCGAAGGTTAGACTTAGGGTTTGGCTTAGGTCTGTGGTCGAAGTCTATCTTGACAGTACCGTCCAGATATTGTTTGATATAATCTAGGTTGTCTAGATTATTACTCTAGCTACTTTGAATCAACATAGTTTGATTCTTAGGACTTCTGTTAATAGCTTGGAAGTTCATGTTGGTTCTAGTACACTTATAATAAACCCTATAAATTAAAGCTAAAGGCTGAACACCTTCAAGGATTCTGTATCCTTGAGTTCTAATGCTCAAAGTTAAAGTTTTTAATATATGGGGATCACTTAGGCTTATGGTGAAGTCTGGGTAACAGTCAAAATAGACTGGACCATCATACATAGATGCCTCAATTAAACCAAGAAGACTGTCTTCCCAGTCTATGAAGCGGGCATCTCTTAGACCTAGTAGAACTAAGGCTTTAAGACCTCTTCTTGTTAAGGGCTTAATGGCGATCTGAACTAATCCGATGTGGATAAATTTATGGCCTTCTTTTCTATGTCTCTTTATGGCTTCGGGGCTAAAAAGCTGACATAACTCATGCTCCTTATTCAGAGCATAGACTTGTTCAACGGTCTTAACATGTTGTTCAGTTTTGAACGATGTCATTGACCACTTCTTCCTGTAAATTTCTTTATTAGGGACTTTAGGGATGTTCCAATCATTGATATCAATGAAGGAATCTTCAACACGGTACTCAACATGTTCTTCGTTTATAATCTCAGGGATCTCAGGGATCTCTAGGATCCTAATAGACCTAGAGCTTACTGATGAGTTAGATCTGAATAATCTATTCATCTTCACAAGTTTTTGCTTTATCTGAGCTTAAACTTTTGTTGTTTTCATCTCTCTACCGCATTTCATCTCTGTGCTTCAACTAGGTTTCCTAGATCATACATTGTGTCCTACCGTGTGTCCTCCCGACTTACTCAGCCTTCCCTCGGCTCTAACTGCGTTGACGACAGTGTCATCTTTCTATTAGCCTAGAATCTTAACAGAGAGTAGATGCAATAAACAGAATTGAACAATAGCAGTTCAAGACAAATAACCAGCCACTTGGGCGGATGTACAAATTAAACAGGAATATAACTCAACCGTATGGCTCTGATACCATAAGGGTTTTTGTCTTAGTTACTTCTTTCTTTGTAAGAAGTTTTCTTAATTCCAAATATTGTCTTTTTAACTTAGGATTCTTAATTTTACTACATATATATATATATATATATATGTCCTGTTAGGATTCATGTTTAAGTGTTATGTCACCAAGAGCAATATGTTGTGCTTCGGTGCTTAAACATGAATCGTTTTAGTATTTATATTCTCATGTTATTGTCTTGTTTTAGTACTTACAATTCTTGTGGATAATCATAATTACTCTAAAAAAACTTATTAAAGTGCTTTGACTTAAAGACTTATGTTTAAACATTATGTCACCGCGTTTCGGTGTTTGAACATAGAGCTTAAACGTCAAAAGACTTATAAGTAATCACATTTTAATTGATGACTAAAAACGATGAATAAAGTGATGTAAAAATATACACATTTAATATTGGAAAAAGGACTGATGAATATATTATCTTCTTTGTATATATTTGTTACAGAAAATGAGCTAAGAAACTACACCAAGGAGAGTAAGTATGGATGTACTTACTAAGGATGATTCTACGTTTCATTAGGATTGTGTGGTGTGTGTTCATTGCATGGGTGTTTGTTCATGCATTTCATGTTGTGTTCAGTTAATAAAATGGCTGAACAGATAGCCATCAACAAGCTGATGTAGTAGAAAGTGGAAGGAAGGCTAATCAGTGGACCCAGGGGTTCAAAGTGACCCAGGGGTGTCCGAAGTCCTAATATATAACTAATGTTGGGACCTGTAGGATTCCAGTAAAAACAGGTAAGACTTTAAGTGTGAGGCAACAGACATGAACGGATTCAGATAACCTAGAACGAGAGGTCTGAAGTAAGATGATCATAAAACACAAACTAAAGGATTACTACGATGCATATTCATACAACCTTTGCATTTGTATTCTTTATAAAATGTTATTAATCTGATGGTAACTTAGTTATGAAAATGGATGACTCACTTGTTTGTCTATGTAAATATGATGACGTCATATTTGCATAGTTACTGATGCAGATCTAGAGAATGAAGGCATGAACCCATATGCCAGTTTTGATGGTTTTTGAGACCATTATCGTACTATTATGTACTAGTTTAGAAACTACTAGTTGTGCTTATGTGTGTTTTGTTTTATGGCATGTAAATATTTATAACAATGTCATGTTTGACATGTTTTATGTTTTATGTTATATGATTATGTGCCGTCTATGGCACTAATTTTGATGTACTTAGTGTGCATATGACATGTAAAGATAAACCTAAGTAACTTTTAATAAATGTATCGAAGTATTTCAGTCAGCTCTAATGTGTTATGCTATCAATTCCTAAGAATTTAGAAAAAAAAAATATATTCCGTTGCGAGAGTTTATCTCTGATGTAGTAATGTCACATAGAAACCGGAGGTTTCTGCTTACAAATTTGCATGCTCAAATTCGGGGCGTTATAAGACCCCATCGAGAAGATGTTGTTAAGAACGAACACAACCATGAATGGAGAAACGAATAGGACAGGAAACGATTAAGACAACAAAGCCCGCAGTAATAGAGAGACTCCACTTCTACCACCAAGGCGGAATTCTGAACCCGCGAATGCAACACATTTGTTGAATGCAACAACCCAACTAGTGACTGCTTTTGGGAACACTATCGTACTCTTATTTAATAAGCAAATATTCGTTTCGATGCAGTTATAAACATTTGTTAGAATCATTAGGCTCATAATATAATCACTTAATCGAAGCACGAATTTAAAGAATGCTCAGTTTGATAAACATATTGCATGGTAAAGCATTTAATCGTTCTGAAAGCATTTACTTACCTCAGTCGATTATCATCAGTTTGATAAACATATTGCATGGTAAAACATTTAATCGTTCTGAAAGCATTTACTTACCTCAGTCGATTATCCTCAGTTTTGGACATCTTAACTTCACAACACTCTCCTTGAAGATAAGGCTTCAAGAAATCACCTTCCCTCTCTTACTCTAAGGCCTCGTTTGGTTTGAGGATTAGACCCATGGAAAGGAACAACTATTCCTACTGAATAGCTATTCATTTGTTTGGTTGTATATTATTTAAGGGAATAGTTATTCCCATGGAATAGCTATTCCCTTACGAAGAGGAATAGGTATTCCACTCAAAAAGGAGTGGAATACCTATTCCTTTCCTATGGGAATAAATAAAATTCGTCTTTTGCCCAAAAACCCCCAAACCTCTCAACATCCAAGTCTCTTATCCCTCTCTCTCTCTGTTTCTCAACTCATGGTGTATTTGGATACGAAATTTTGAAAATAAAATATAATTCTGATTCTACTTTTTTCAAAAATAAATCATATTTTATTCAACTTTTTCAAAAACAAATCATATTTTATTCAACTTTTTATAAACAAATCATTTTTTATTCATTTTTTTTTTCTAAAAAGTCAAATCTCAAAATTCGCAAACAGAATAAGAATTTAATTCTGATTTCAAAAATTCATTACTCAAATGCACCATCAGTATCTCTCTCAATCTCTGCAATTATATTCTCATCCCCCTCTCTCTGTTTCTCAACCCAAATGTTTGTTGCTGGAAAACAAATAAAAAAGAATAAAATAAAAAGGGCTTTGCAGATGATCTATTTTTTTTCTTTTTATTTTTTTATGATGGTGATATGATGATTATATGTGTGTGTGTGTGTGTGTGTGTGTGTGTGTGTGTTTTTCCTTACAAATCATTTTGTAGCGTAATTGTATATGAAAAAAAAAAAAAAAAAAAGCCATGAACTCTATGAAATTAAAAAAAAAACAAAAAAAAAAAAGGTCATAGTATGATTGTTTATGTTTCTAAAATAAAGAAAAAAAATGTTCTTAAGAATATAAATTATATTTTTATTATAAGGGTGTTTTAGGAAATTTGATTATAATATGATTCCATTCACCAATGTATTGCACTGTACCAAACAAACGAATACATATGCAATGTTCTATTCCACCGTTACAACCAAACAAAAGAATATGAATAATTATTTCATTCCACCTTCATCTATTCCCAGGAATAGTTATTCCTTTTCCTAATGGAATAGACATTCCGCAAACCAAACGAGGCCTAAGGTTTTTTTTTTTTTTTAGGCATTGGGTGTCAAAATGGGTAAGAACTAAGAATGGACGTACGAATGCTTAAATAGGCTCTTTATGCACGTCGAAAATGTCTGATATGTCAAAATTAGACATGTCATCGAACATTCGTCCTCGAGGGTTGATTGTTCATTTTTTAGTTAGGGTCTAACATTTGAAATGGGGTCGATTGATCGATGACACCTGTCCGTCGATCATTCGACACCAGGAATTCATTTTGAATATTATTACTATTTAGGGGTAATTACCTTTTCCCTCCATCAACTAACAGCCATTGTCAACATGCCCCCATGAACTGACACCT